>NC_141874.1:213637412-213940442 GCF_056163025.1 Triticum urartu
CGTTCAAGCTCCGCAACGTAGGAGCGACCTTCCAATAGCTGATGCACATTGCCCTAGGTCAGCAGCTCGGGAGAAATGCTGAAGCCTACGTCGACGACATTGTGGTAAAATATCGGGAGGCAAGAACTTTGATTCAGGATCTGGAGGAGACCTTCGCAAGCCTGTGCCAGGTGGACCTGCGGCTCAACCCAAAGAAGTGTGTGTTCTGTGTACCCTCCGACAAACTGTTGAGCTTCCTCGTGTCCCACCGGGGGATCGAGGCTAACCCGGAGAAGGTCAAGGCGATAGAGGACATGAGCCCACCGCAACCTCTCAAGGAAATGCAGAATCTTGCGGGCTGTGTGACCTCGCTAGCGCGCTTCATCTCCAAGCTGGGGGAGCGCGCCTTGCCGTTCTTCAAGCTGATGAAGAAGAAGGGCCCGTTCGAGTGGACCCCGGAGGCCGACACTACAAAAAATATATACTTCCGTGATGATACGTGTTTGTCACAGTAGGTCACGTTTTCTGTCATGCATGTACATCCATGACAAATTTATGATAGAATCAAGATAGCCATACTTGTGCTGTCGTAGAAGTGTTCCATGACATTACCAAAATTATCACCACGGAAGTTTCCACTCCCATGATGATAAATCGCGCGTCACAGAAGTGCTTTCATCAAGGGTGACCGACATGTGGCATCCACCGTAACGGGGCTCCGTTAAGCTATTGGGTCTGGTTTTGGATCCGATTACCCGTTAACATCCCCGACCAATGGGGATTTTCCACATGTAAAATCATCGTTGGCTGGAGGAAACACATGTTGGCTCACCGTTGGGACAGATGTCATCCACTCATTGGACCCAAAGCGCCTATGATACGTCGACACATGGCATGGCCCAATAGAGGCCCATTCCTATGAAAAGGTCGGCCCGTTTGACTTGGTCAAAAGGTGGCGGGCTGGCCCACGGCAAGCCTATTAACGGCCTATTCGCATATAGCCCATTTATAGCCCGCTAACCCTAAGTGGGATGCTTGTCCAAGTAAGGGTAGTACCCAAGCACCGGTCCACCCACATACCAAATTATCAAAGTACCGAACGCGAATCATATGAACATGATGAAAACTAGCTTGATGATAATTCCCATGTGTCCTCGGGTGCGCTTTTCTCTATATAAGAATTTGTGCAGGCTTGTCCTTTGCTACAAAAAGGATTGGGCCACCTTGCTGCACTTTATTTACTTTTGTTACTTGTTGCTCGTTACCAACTATCTTATGAAAAAACTATCTGTTACCTATAATTTCAGTGCTTGCAGAGAATACCTTGCAGAAAACCGCTTATCATTTCCTTCTGCTCCTCGTTGGGTTCGACACTCTTACTTATTGAAAGGACTACGATAGATCCCCTATACTTGTGGGTCATCACAAGGTTGTGGCTAGGTCAGCTCTTTGCCATCCGCTGGCTGACGGCAAACAATTCTTTGTCGTCCGCTAGGCTGATGGCAAAGAGGGTAGGGGGCCCACCCGGGCACGACGTTGAATCGCTAACCCCCCTCCCCCCCCCCCCCCCGCCATGAACGCGTGCACTCTCTCACTTTCTCTCACACCCACCAGCCCGCCGTAACCGCCCCATCCCCTGTGCCCGTCGCCGCCCCTCCCCGCCGTCTTGCCGCCGCGTGGCCGCCCGTCGCTGAGGGAGTCTTGGATTAGGGGGTCCTCGGACAGCCGGACTATATACTTTGGCTGGACTGTTCGACTATGAAGATACAAGATTGAAGACTTTGTCCCGTGTCTGGGTGGGACTCTCCTTTGCGTGGAAGGCAAGCTTGGCAATTCGGATATGTAGATCTCCTCTCTTGTAACCGACTTTGTGTAACCCTAGCCCCCTCCGGTGTTTATATAAACCGGAGGGTTTAGTCCGTAGGACAACAACAATCATAATCATAGCCTAGCTTCTAGGGTTTAGCCTCTACGATCTCGTGGTAGACCAACTCGTGTAATACTCAAATCATCAAGATCAATCAAGCAGGACGTAGGGTATTACCTCCATCGACAGGGCCCGAACCTGGGTAAACATTGTGTCCCCTGCCTCCTGTTACCATCCACCTTAGACGCACAGTTCGGGACCCCCTACCCGAGATCTGCCAGTTTTGACACCGACATTGGTGCTTTCATTGAGAGTTCCACTATGTCGTCACCATAAGGTTTGATGTCTTCTTCGATCATCGGCAATGATGCAATCCAGGGTGAGGTTTTTCTCCCCGGACAGATCTTCGTATTCGGCGGCTTCGCACTGCGGGCCACCTCGCTTGGCCATCTGGAGTAGATCAATAGCTACGCCCCTAGCCATCGGGTTAGGTTTGGAAGCTTGAACTATACTGCCGACATCCGTGGAGACTTGATCTTCGACGGATTCAAGCCCATGTCAAGTGCGCCGCACAGTCGCAATGAGCATGACTTAGCTCTGCCTCCGGACGGTGTTCGGGAGATCACACCTGTGGCTACTCCGGCCCTCAATCCGGAGCAGATCATGCTGTCCGAGGACGGGTGGATGGACCCCCTGTGGAGGCCGCACACCCAGCGGTGACAGAGCCGAATACTAACTTCTCCTCCTGTGAGACACGTGTTGCCGGACCCATGGATTCGTCCCTGGCCAAAGGCTCCAAGCCGCCTGCGTCCGTGCCTATCGAATCTGATTGGGCACCGATCATGGAGTTCAACTCCACGGATATCTTTCAGCACTCTCCCTTGGGCGACGTGCTAAATTCATTAAGGTCTCTCTCCTTGTCAGGAGGCCCTTAGCTGAACTATGTCCGGCTCGAGCGGGAAGCGGACGACGAAGAAATTAGTCCCCCACCCACCACCCACTTAATAGCCACTGTCGACGACTTAACCGACATGCTTGATTTCGGCTCCGAAGATATCGACGGTATGGACGACGATGCAGGAGAAGAACAGGAACCACCGCCCACAGGGCGCTGGATAGCCACCTCATCATATGATATATACATGGTGGACACCCCCAAAGAAAGCGATGTCAATAAGGCAACAGAGGATAATCCCCTCGAGAAGCAATCTAAGCACCGGCGTCATCGGCGCCGCTCTAAACCCCGCCATAACAAAAGCAGCGATACCGGCACAAGAGACAATAATGCTGCGGACAGTGCTGAAGACAATCCCCTCCAGTCAGGCTTCGAGCGGGAGGATGGGCAAGCTAGCCCTAAGGAACAGGCAGCAGATGGAGAATCAGAGGATGACAATTACATGCCTCTCTCCGATGACAAGGTGAGCCTCGGCGACGAAGAATTTATCATGCCTGAGGATCCCGTCGAGCAGGAGCGCTTGAAGCACCGGCTTATATGCACAGCAAAAAGCCTGAAGAAAAAGCAACAACAGCTTCAAGCTGATCAAGATCTGCTAACGGATAGATGGACCGAAGTGCTGGCAGCCAAGGAATACGAACTCGAGCGCCCAACCAAAAGTTACCCAAAGCGCAGGTTACTACCCCAACTCGGGGAGGAAGCATTAAAGCCTACACTACCAGCGTATGATGCGGCTGACCGGCCACCTCGTGGTCGAGACAAAGCGGCGTATCAGCCCGAAGTCCAGCCCGCACCCCGTCGCCAATCAAACAAAAACACTAAGGCCCGGGGCAACACGCAGGACCTATGAGACGTATTGGAAAACAAAGCAGGACATACAAGATCAATCTACGGATCACGGGGGCACGCCCCAACGAGTGACGATGACCATCACGCCGGATATACTAAAAGCAAATTCGGCCGGGCCGAATATAGCAGACAAGACTCGTATGAACTGCGTCGTGATATAGCCCGGCACAGAGGCACCGCACACCCCCAATACTTCACGAATGAAGTAATGGATCACGAATTCCCAGAAGGTTTTAAACCCGTGAACATTGAATCATATGATGGCACAACAGACCCCGCGGTATGGATCGAAGATTTCCTCCTCCACATCCACATGGCCCGCAGTGATGATCTACATGCCATCAAGTACCTCCCATTAAAACTCAAAGGACCTGCTCGGCATTGGCTCAATTGCCTACTAGCAAACTCCATTGGCAGTTGGGAGAACTTGGAAGACTCATTCCTTGATAACTTCCAGGGCACTTATGTGCGACCACCGGATGTCGATGACTTGAGTCACATAACCCAACAGCCAGGGGAATCAGCCAGGAAATCCTTGACTCGGTTCCTAACTAAAAATAACCAAATCGTCGACTGTCCGGATGCCGAGGCCTTAGCGGCATTTAAGCATAACATCCGCGACGAGTAGCTCGCCCGACACCTCGGCCAAGAAAAGCCGAAATCCATGGCAGCCCTCACGACACTCATGACCCGCTTTTGTGCGGGCAGGGATAGCTGGCTGGCTCGCAGCAACAACAATTCAAGAAACCCTGGCAATTCAGATGCCGAAGATAGCAACGACAGGCCATGTCGTAACAGACACAAGCTCCGCAACAATGGCGACAATGCCGAAGACACGGCAGTCAATGCTGGATTCAGTGGCTCTAAATCCGGTCAGTAGAAAAAGCTGTTCAAAAGAAGCAATCCGGGCCCGTCCAGCTTGAACCGCATACTCGATCGTTCGTGTCAAATTCATAGCACCCCCGATAAACCAGCCAACCACACCAACAGAGAATGCTGGCTGTTCAAACAGGCCGGCAAGTTAATTTCCAAAAACAAGGAAAAGGGGCTGCATAGCGACGACAAGGAGGAGCCCCGGCCGCCGAACACAGGAGGACAGAAGAAATTCCCTCCCCAAGTGAAAACGGTAAACATGGTATACGCAACCCATATTCCCAAGTGGGAACAGAAGCGTGCACTGAGGGACATCTATGCGATGGAGCCAGTCGCCCCAAAGTTCAACCCATGGTCTTCTTGTCCGATCACCTTCGATCGCAGGGACCACCCCACTAGTATCCGTCATGGCGGTTCTGCCACGTTGGTCCTTGACCACATCATTGACGGATTTCACCTCACTCGAGTCCTTATGGATGGTGGCAGCAGCCTGAACCTGCTCTATCAGCATACAGTGCGTAAAATGGGCATAGACCCCTCGAGGATCAAACCCACCAAAACCACCTTTAAAGGTGTCATCCCAGGTGTAGAGGCCTGTTGCACAGGCTCAATAAAACTGGAAGTAGTCTACGGATCTCTGGACAACTTCCGAAGTGAGGAGTTAATCTTCGATATCGTCCCCTTCCGCAGTGGCTATCATGCAGTGCTCGGACGAACTGCATTTGCCATATTCAATGCAGTATCGCATTATGCATACCTCAAGCTCAAAATGCCAGGACCTCGCGGGGTTATAACAGTTAATGGAAACACAGAACACTCGCTCCACACGGAGGAGCACACTGCGGCCCTCGCAGCAGAAGCGCAAAGCAGCCTTATGAGGCAAACCGCCAATTCAGCGAAAAAGACCCCGGACACCTTCAAGCGAGTCCGGGGTACCCTGCAAGAGGATCGCCAGGCACGTTTAGAGTTCGCCTAGCAATTCAGCCTCAGTCCTAGTCCCAGTCAAGCGGCGAAATTTGCGTCGTGCGTACATAATTACGCACTCAAGATACCATGGGCATAGGCGGAGGCACAGCCATGCCACGGCCCACAATCTGGCTCAACCGCTTCTAGGCCTGTATACCTTTAACATTTTCTTCCTTTCAGGCCCCTATTCTCTGAAGGCCCTCTCCAATCGTCTGATTATCGGACCCGTCACGGGAAAGAAACACCAAGGAAGCAAGAAGCTTTGACGTACAAGGAAATCCTCAGGTGGTTTCTGATAACGATCGAATACCTGTTTTGCATACCCACACGCAACTTGACCCTGGATTGGACATGTCAAATAGTCCTATCTTTTACTTATTGTACTACATGTATGCATATGCTTTGACGTAGCATTTAAATAACAATGTACAACATTAGCTCATTATTGCATTCCTCTACCTTTTCTTTTTTCTCATGTCTGCTTATTTACGACAAATCGCACCCGTACATTCTGATACGACTAGTGCGCCAGGGGCTGCAGTTTACCCAATAACACGGCATGAAAAGTCCGAACACTTTCAATAGTGTGGCACCCCGAACTTATAGCATTATATGCATCAGCTCCGAATCATGTCTCGGGTCAATAGTTGGGTTTGCCCGGCTCCCATGTATTTGTACCTTACGTTCCGCTATATCAGCTAAGGTAGCACTGGGAGAACTACTGCGATTGTGTCCCGGTTCGTCCGGACGAGCACATCAGTAGAGAAAGCCGAAAACTGACTGTCCTGATGTGGCGAGACCTGGTCGCTGTTCGAGAGGTCTCAAATCCTTAAAGATTTTTTCCGCTTCGGACGAGGAGTCGGCCTTGCCCGATTTAGGAATACATAGCACCCCAAGTTCGGCCTTCCGAATACTAGGGGCTTCGCCAAAATTTAAAAATGTACACTTCTATGGCTAAGTGAGAGTGATAAAGCCTTATAGTCCGATTGCCTGGTTCGTTGTGCTAAACACCTCCTTCGAAGGACCCAAAACTGGGATAAAGAGTGATCAGGTTTATCCCGAACACCTCAGTACTAGTTACATGGGGGCAGAAGCCGACGACTAGCCAACTCTCAAATTTTATAAACGGCCGCACAGAAGGTAATATTTTAAATTAACAAGCATTACATAGCGCACATGAACTCGTTTCATATTACAGGATCAAAGAGTACATTCATTCAAATATTACATCCTTAGCATATTCATCTGCCACAAGGCGAGCACCCCTCAGGACACTGTCATAATACTTTTCGGGGTGGCGATGCTCCTTGCCCTCCGGTGGCCCCTCCTTCACCAGCTTTTCGGCATCCATCTTCGCCCAATGCACTTTCGCCCGAGCAAAAGCCCTGCGCGCACCCTCAATGCAGACGGACCACTTTATGACTTCAAGCTAGGGGCAGGCATTCACAAGCCACCTTACCAGGCCGAAATAGCTGTCGGGCAGGGGCTCGCCAGGCCACATCCGGACTATGAGGCCCTTCATGGCCAGTTCGGCTGCCATGTGAAGCTCGACCAGTTGCTTCAACTGGTTGCTCAAGGGCATCGGATGTTCGGTCCCAGTATACGGAGACCAGAACAACCTCTCCGTCGAGCTCCCTTCCTCGGCCCCGTAGAACTCCGTGGCATCCGACACACTGCGGGGTAGCTCTGCGAACGCTCCTGGAGAGCTCCGAAATCGGGTAAGTAAAAGGAAAGTTTCCTTCACATGTTTGATTTGCATAAAGAATGCCTCACCTGCCGCTATCTTCCTGACCACCTCAATTTCCTAGAGGGCCTTTTGGGCTTCGGCCTTGGCATTTTGTGCGTTCTCAAGGGCCTTTGCAAGCTCGGACCCTTGCGTCTTAGACTCACGCTCCAAGGACTCGTACTTCTTGACAAACTCCCGGAGCCCTTGCTGAACCTCGCCGACTCGGGCCTCTTGCTTCTCGCGCTCGACACGCTCCTTGGCCGCTTTGCCTTCAACCTCGGACAGCGCCTTCTTTAGGGCCGCCGCTTTGGTCGTGGCCCCTAGCAAAATTCATGACGATCCTGTGATCTAACAACCAGTTTCCTTTTTATTTATCAGTAAATAGACGAGGTATTACTTACCTTTGTTCTCTTCGAGCTGCCTCTTGGTAAGGCCGAGCTCTACCTCGGACCACTCAAGGTCCCTCTTAAGTGCGGAGACCTCCGCCGTGTGAGCGGCAGCGGCCAGCAGTGAAGCCTGCTTATTCACATAGACATATTCTGATTAGACTCCTGTGATTATTATTTGATCCTCTGTTCGGCCTTTCTTCCGAACACAAAACAGAGCATCAGGGGCTACTGTCTATGCTGTAACATTTTCTCACAATTTGATTACTTACCTCAAAGCTTGTTAGGAGGCTGGCACAGGCTTCAGTCAGTTCGCTTTTGGTGGACTGAATCTTCTTAACCACCGCACTCATGATAGTGCAGTGCTCTTCATCAATGGAAGCACCGTGAAGCGCTTCCAGCAAATTGTCCGATGACCCTGGATGGACAGAGGCCATCGGCACAGACTTGCTTCCCATGGCATTAGAGCCCATGGGAGTCTTGCCCCTCGTGCGCCTGGCGTCCGGAATGTCGCCTTGGGGCGCTCCCGGAACTGTCTCCCCTTGGTTCGGTACCCTTTGAGACAGCACCACGGCGTCGTCCGTAGGGCGGGGGGAGGAGGCGGTCGGGACTGAATCGTTGTTCATCTCCGACGGGCCCAAAGACTCATCCGAAAAGGATACGTCGATACGGGCTTTGGATGGGTTGCATGATCATGTTCACATGATAAGAAGTAATAAAATAAAATGTACCAAGAATTGTTACGGTATCCGGATACTTACGACTTCGCCAAGGGCTTCTCCCTGGGTAACCACTCCTCATCGCTAAAAGTGGCCGCTGTGGAGCAGTCCGGAGGGAGAGTCCTTCCCTTCTTGGACCCTTCGGCTTCCCCTGACGGGGCGGCGTTCCTTTTATTGTCTCCCCCGGCTGGGGGGAGAACTTTACTCTTCCTCCTCCTCGTTTTCGTGGGAGGAGGGCGCCTCGGTGTTATCGGACGATGATTCCGATACGACCTTGCGATGGAGACCTTTCCTGGTCCCCGTGGCCTTCTTCTTGGCCTTCTTCTCCGGCGCCTCATAGGGCGCCGGAACCAGCATCTCCGTTAAGAGAGCACTTGCTGGTTCCTCCGGCAGTGGGGCCAGACAATCAATCCACTCCACTATCGTGACGCATTCCTGTTAATTGGCGTGGAGGCTTAGATCCACCACATGATTATACTGAGAAAAGAAACATCTTATGAGATATAAGGAGCTTACCGGATTGGCAGGGCGCTTTGCGTTGAGTCCGCGATCCTCGGTAAGGGAAGGAGGTACCTCGACAGACTTGAACAGCACCCTCCAGATGTCTTGGTGTGTCGTGTCGAAGAGCTCTCACAGCGTCTGGTGCTTAGCCGGGTCGAACTCCCACATATTGAATGCCCGTCTTTGACACGGGAGGATCCGGCGGAAGAGCATGACCTGGACCACGTTAACAAGCTTGATTTTCTAGCTTATCATGTTTTTAACACAGTTCTAGAGTCCGGTCAGCTCCATCGATGAACCCCAGGATAGGCCCTTCTCTTTCCAGGAGGTGAGCCGCGTGGGGATGCCGGATCGAAATTCGTGGGCCGCCACCCAGTTGGTGTCATGCGGCTCGGTGATATAGAACCACCCCGATTGCCACCCCTTCACTGTCTCCACATACGAGCCTTCGAGCTGAGTGACGTTTGGCATTTTTCCCCACCATGACGGCTCCACACTCCTCTTGCTAGCCGAACACCACCTTCGGTTTAATGTTGAAGGTTTTCAGCCACAGGCCGAAGTGGGGCTTGATGCGGAGGAAGGCCTCGCACATGATGATAAACGCCAAGATGTTGACGATGAAATTTGGGGCCAGATCGTGGAAGTCCAGCCCGTAGTAGAACATGAGCCCGCGAACAAATGGGTGGAGGGAAAATCCTAGCCCGCGGATGAAATGGGTAAGGAATACAACCCTTTCGTAGGGTTCGGGGGTAGGGACGATCTGCCCCGCATCTGGGAGCCCGTGCGTGATATCTGCGGCCAGGTATCCGGCTTCTCGGAGCTTCGTAATGTTCTCCTACGTAACAGAGGAGACCATCCACTTGCCTCCCGCTCCGGACATGTTTGGAGTTGTTTTGCGGAGGAAATGCGAACTTGGGCGCTGCAACTGGAGTGCGCGAGATTGGATTGGCAGGGAAGAAGAAGGCGTGGGTGAAAAGGAGGAGTCCTTGTCCTTTTATAAGGGCGAAGAAACTATGTGCCTCCCCACCTGCCTGGTAAACTCGTTATTCCCCAACCGCCGTAATTGATGGCGTGGTTGGGTTACTCACACCCATATTGATGAGAATCCCGTGATACGGGGACACGATCTCTGCTTCGACAAGACATGCCAAGAAAACCGCCTCGCAATACGTGTAGTAGCTGGTTGAGAAAACGGTTCGAATAATGACCGAGCCATGGCGTGATGTCACGTTATGAAAAGTTGTCAGCAGATTAAATTCGTGGAAATATATACTGTTTACGATGGTATGTGGAATTTGTTTTGCAGAGTCGGACAAATCCTTGTGTTCAAAATCTTCTATGGAGTATTCAGAGAAGGAAACCGCCTTGCAATGCCAAAGACAAACTGCGCGCCGGACTCATCATCATTGAAGCCTGGTTCAGGGGATACTGAGGGAATCCTGGATTAGGGGGTCCTAGGACAGTCGGACTATATACTTTGGCCGAACTGTTGGACTATGAAGATACAAGATCGAAGACTTTGTCCCGTGTCCGGGTGGGACTCTCCTTTGCGTGGAAGGCAAGCTTGGCAATTCGAATATGTAGATCTCCTCCCTTGTAAGTGACTCTGTGTAACCCTAGCCCCCTCCGGTGTCTATATAAACCGGAGGGTTTAGTCCGTAGGACAACAACAATCATAATCATAGGCTAGCTTCTAGGGTTTAGCCTCTACGATCTCGTGGTAGATCAACTCTCTAATACTCATATCATCAAGATCAATCAAGCAGGACGTAGGGTATTACCTCCATCGAGAGGGCCCGAACCTGGGTAAACATTGTGTCCCCTGCCTCCTGTTACCATCCGCCTTAGACGCATAGTTCGGGACCACCTACCCGAGATCCGCCGGTTTTGACACCAACAGTCGGCCACCCCCTCCCGCCCGTCGCCGCACCTCCCCGCCGTCCTGCCGCCCCATCGTCGCCCGTCGCCGCCCCTCCCCGCCGTCCTGCCGCCTCATCGCCGCCCCTCCCCGCCGTCCTGCCGCCCCGTCACTGCCCGTCGCCACCCCCTCCCGCCCGTTGCCTCCGCCCTCCCGCCCTGTCGCCGCCCCTCCCTGTCGCCGGCCACCCTCTTCCACCTCCCCATGGTGATCCCCTCTTCCACTTCCACACCCCCTTTTCTTTTTTTTCTTTTTTTATTTTCTCTTTTAGATATTATTAGATATAGTTTTAGATAATAAATAGTTTTAGATAGTTTACATATTAGAAAAGAAGAAGGAAAAAAAGGAAAAAGAATAAAGGGAAAGGAAGAAGAAGAGGGAAAGGAAGAAGAAGAGGGAAAGGAAAAGGAAGAAGAAGAAGAGCTTACGCTTGAAAACAAGGATCGGTAATAGAAGCTGACACTTGAATCTGGATATGTTGGTTAGCTTGATCATCTGGAATATCCAGAAAAAAAGACTTGTTCATGTAGCTTTATTAGGAGACCCCTTTTCAGGGATTTATGTGCATTTAAAAGATGCATCTGAGAATACTTTAATACCTGAAAGAGGCAGATCAGTTTCTGTAGTAGAACCCTGCAGAGGAAACTAATTAGCATCGATCCTGGCTCGAATGGTTCTGCACTTCAAGAATGCATTTGTCATCCGGGTTATCCAAGAGAGCTTGGCAAGAAATCAAGAGCTAGAGTGTCCTAATGTACATTTATAGGGTATCCTTTTCTTTCTTTGAAAGTAACAATCATTTCTGGATTTCAACAAGCACCTGAGAAAATTTAATATTTTGGGAATGGTGGCATATGGACGATTACTATTGAGAAGCTCCTGAATGAGACCATGTATAGATAGAGTTATTATTATGAAGAGGATTGTCTATCCTAACATGCCAAGGAGGAGAAAATCATGATGCTATAGCAAACATACATGCAAAGAATAGATGCAAGAAAAAAAAGAAGAAAAAGAAGAAGAAGAAAAAGAAGAAGAAAAAGAAGAAGAAGAAGAAGAAGAAGAAGAAGAAGAAGAAGAAGAAGAAGAAGAAGAAGAAGAAGAAGAAGAAGATGAAGAAGATGAAGAATAAGAGGAAGAAGAAGAAGAATAAGAAGAAGAAAAGGAAGAAGAGGAAGAAGAAGAAAAGTAGAAAGAGAAAAAAACAAGAAGAGGGGAAGAAGAAGAAAAAGACACATTTTTATAGTTTCTTATTTAGGGTTCCGCCACGTTTTTCAGTTTCTTTCTTTTCTTTGGTTGAATGTTTTTATACTGCTAGATAGTTGCCTAGTTTGCTGACCGAAACAAGTTAAAATAGTTATTATATGAAATTCAACTAAAGTCAACATTTTTGATGACTAGTGCTACTAATGAATTCAACTAGAGCCATCATATGTCCACAAGTGCATGGTTTTTTGAATGAGAAATGACAACTTGGTGTAGTTGATTATCTTCTTCTCAAAATTTCTTATGTTATAATGTTGTATGATAATGTTGTAAGGGTACTAATTGGTCTCTTCTACTGCTTATCAGAGATGGGGGAAGCCGCCACCACAGACTCCGCTCTGCCACACCGGAGTATGAGTTGGATGCTTTCAAGTTCTTCGGTATCATACTTGCGACTTCAGTATCATCCACGAGGCAAGTAAACAAAAGGAGAGATCTCCCCTTCACCCATCTCATTATGATAACTCGGTTGTTTGCTACTTCACTAATTGTCTCAAACTGCAGAGGCTGCCTGACACTTTTATGAACAAGCTAGGTGAAGATCCGCCAAATAATGTGAAGCTGCGACAGGCCGGCAGCGGGTTTCGCAGGCTGTGGGATGTGGAGTTGGTGATCAAGGAGGGCCACATGTACCTGTGTCGTGGCTGGGAGAAGTTCTACCTTGCGTACGACCTGCGGCAGGGGTACTTACTTCTCTTCAGGTACGACGATGACGCCACCATGCTCATTGTGAAGGTGTTCAATGCGACTATGTGTCGCGTGCGCTACGCTGACGACGATGATTCCAGTACGCTCCATCTCTTATTATTCATCTACATTTGGCTTTGTCTCACATCGATTGTTAATGGTCATTGTTGCATTTGGACAGGCAATGGGAGCAGCATCAGCGACACTGGCTACAGCCAAAGGAGCAGCGATTCTGGCTGTAGCAAAAGCAATAGTGATTCTGGTTGTAGCAAAAGCAGCAGCGATTCTGGTTGCAGCAAAGACAGCAAGGAGGATGATCCAGACTGGAGTGGGGAAGAAGAGGAGCAGAGTGGGCATCAGGCTGAGGATGACCTAGCGATGGTGGTAGCTGACCAAGGGCAAGAGATGGTGGTGGCTGACCATGGGCAAGAGATGGTGGTGGCTCAGGATGACCTAGCGATGGTCGTGCCTGTCCTGCCTGAAGGTGGCCTCGCGATGGTGGTGGTGGCTGACAATGACCTCGCGCTGGTGGAGGCGCCGGGGATCCCACGGCTGGGCGACATGACCACGCCAATTGTCGTAGAAGACTACATCCCACTGCCTCCACCGCCTCGCCGCTCTTGGCGCATTAGGCTGAGGAAGGAGAAGGGGAAGAACAATGAGAACTGAACTATGTCAGGTATGTCAGATCTCCAAAATGATCTATATATACTTAGCTTTGTTTCCTCTGAAATGACATAAGTTAGCTCTAAGTTAGATCTAGTGTGCTTAGTTACCTATGTTAGCTCTAATATGCTAAGTTATCTCTACTATGCTTAGTTTGCTATAGGTTACCTCCAAAATTACTTATGTTAGCACAAAATGACCAAGTTTACATAATAAGCTTATAGTCGTCTTCTTCTTCTCCAAAATGACAAAAGTTAGCTCTAATATAATTAGTTCACTCAAAGATGGCATAAGCTAGGTTGGCTCCATTTTACCTAAGTTGGCTCTAATATGCTAAGTTATCTCTACTATGCTTAGTTTCCTATAGGTTAGCTCCAAAATTACTTATGTTAGCACAAAATGACCAAGTTTACATAATAAGCTTATAGTCTTCTTCTTATTCTTCTCCAAAATGACATAAGTTAGCTCTAATATGCTTAGTTCACACAAAGATGGCATAATTAGAAAGGTTGGCTCCATTTTACCTAAGTTGGCTCTAATATGCTAAGTTATCTCTAATATGCTTAGTTTCCTATAGGTTAGCTCCAAAATTACTTATGTTAGCACAAAATGACCAAGTTTACATAATAAGCTTATAGTCTTGTTCTTCTTCTTCTTCATCTTATTCTTCTTCTCCAAAATGACATAAGTTAGCTCTAATATACTTAGTTTCCTATAGGTTAACTCCAAAATTACTTATGTTAGCACAAAATTACCAAGTTTACATAATACGCTTATAGTCTTCTTCTTCTTATTCTTCTAGTATTTTTCTAGTATTCTTCTAGTCTTCTTCTTCTTCATTTTCTTCCAGGTTAGCTCCATTTTACTTAAGTGTGCTTACTTCTTATAGTCTTCTTCTTCTTCTTCTTCTTCATTTTCTTCTTCTTCTAACATCTTGTTTATCATTTTGCAGATTAGATTTAATTCACAGAAGCTTGCATGGATGGAGTGCTTCTTTTCCATTTGTGTTTTTATTTTGTATCAATGAACTTGCATGGTTCGAACTTATTATATGGATGGATGGATAATGGTGTTTGATGAACAATGTGAAACTTTTGTAATATGTAAGGATGGAACTATATATTTGTTGGTTATGTATGTATATATGATGATACTTGTGTGTTGGATATGCTTGTTGTGTATATATGTGAATTGCTGTGTATATCTGTGAATTGCTGTCAAATTGAATGAATTAAATTAAAAACAAGGTTGTACAAGCTCTTTGTCGTCAGCTAGTTGACGGCAAACATGCCACGTGGCAGCTACCTGTGATTCTTAGGACTGGCATGTTTGAGCACTTTGCCGTTTGCCAGCGGACGGCAAACACCTTAGCCTCTTTGCCATCCGCTGGCTGACGGCAAAGCACGCCGTTAACCCCTAACGGCTCTCACCCCACCTCACTGTCGTCCACGATCTTTGCCGTCTGCTGGCCACCAACGGCGGACGGCACAATCCTTTGCCGTCCGTTTCTAGGAAGCGGACGGCAAAGAAGGCCTTTGCTGGCACATGTTGAGACAGATAGTTTGCCGTCTGCTGGCAGACGGCAAAGAAGTTTGACGTCCATGATCCATGCATTTGTCGTCCGCCATGGCGGACGGCAAAGAAGCTGATTCCAATAGTGTATGACTCATTTAAAGGTAGTCCTGGTGGGCTTGATCCGGGATGAGTTAATGCCCATTTCTCGCGCTGTATCCTGATAGAGCAGATTAAGACTGCTACCTCCATCCATAAGGACGCGAGTCATGTGGAACCCATCAATTATTGGGTCTAAGACCAGTGCGGCTGAGCCACCGTGACGGATACTGGTCGGATGATCCCGGCGATCAAAAGTGATCGGGCATGACGACCATGGATTAAATGTTGGGGCGACTAGCTCTATCATGTAGACGTCCCTGAGCGCACGCTTACACTCCCTCTTGGGCATGTGGGTAGCGTATATCATGTTCACCATTTTGACCTGAGGGGGAAACTTCTTCTGTCCCCCTATGTTCGGCTGCTGGGGCTCTTCGTCATCATCCTCGCTTTACGATCCCTTTTCCCTATTCTCGATGTTTAATTTGTCGGCCTGTTTAAAAACCCAGCAATCTCTATTTGTATGATTGGGTGGCTTGTGTGGGGTGCCATGAATCTGGCACGAACGATCGAGTATGCGGTCCAAGCTGGATGGGCCTGAATTGTTCTTTTGGAACGGCTTCTTCCGCTGACCGGACTTAGGGCCCCTAAATCCGGCATTGACTGTTGTGTCCTCGGTGTTATCACTATTGTTTCGACGCTTGTATCTATTGCGTCGAGACTTGTCTTTGCTAGTTTTAGCTTCAGGGGTGTCGGCGTTGCTTGCATTGTTTTTGCTACGGGCCAACCAACTGTCCTCGCCCGCACAAAAGCGGGTCATGAGTGTCGTGAGGGCTGCCATGGATTTTGGCTTTTCTTGGCCGAGGTGGCGAGCGAGCCATTCGTCGTGGATGCTGTGTTTGAAGGCTGCTAGGGCTTCGGCATACGAACAATCAACGATTTGGTTCTTTTTAGTTAAGAACCTAGTCTAGAATTTCCTGGTGGACTCTCCGGGCTGTTGAATAATATGGCTTAAGTCATTAGCGTCCGAAGGTCGAACATATGTACCTTGGAAGTCAT
The DNA here is from genome assembly GCF_056163025.1 of Triticum urartu. Taxonomy (NCBI): domain Eukaryota; kingdom Viridiplantae; phylum Streptophyta; class Magnoliopsida; order Poales; family Poaceae; genus Triticum; species Triticum urartu. The sequence continues at coordinate 213,653,441 of NC_141874.1, forward strand.
CTAGGAAGGCCTCTTCCAAGTCCTCCCAACTGCCAATAGAATTTGCAGGCAGACTGTTGAGCCTGTGCCGAGCTGGCCCCTTGAGTTTTAAAGGGAGGTATTTGATGGTGTGGAGGTCATCGCCGCGGGCCATATGAATGTGGAGAATGAAGTCTTCGATCCACACCACGGGGTCCGTGGTTCCATCGTATGATTCTATATTCACGGGTTTGAACCCTTCTGGGAATTCATGATGCAGGACCTCATCAGTGAAGCAACGAGGGTGTGTGGCGCCTCTATATCGGGCCGTATCGCGATGTAGCTCTGATGGAGTCCGTTTGCGGTTTTCGGCCCGCGCATGACTAAGTTTGTCATGTCCGAATAGGTGGTCGTCTTCGCATGTCGAGGCATGCCCTCGTGATCCGTAGATTGATCTAGTATGTCCTGCTTTATTGTTCAGGTTTTGCCGGAGGTCATATGTATGACCGTGGGCTAATTTACCTCTACCTGTGCGCTGAGGTGGAGCTGGCTGGTGTTTTGCATGAGTTGCCATTTTGTCTCGGCCACGTGGTGGCCGGTAAGCTGCATTGTACGATGGAGGGATATATTCCGGCGCCTCCTCGTCAAACTGAGGTAGCAATTTGCGCTTTGGGTAGCTTTTGGTTGCGCGCTTGAGGCCGTATTCTTCGGCTGCTACGACATTGGTCCATCTATCATTGAGCAGATCTTGGTCAGCTTGAAGTTGCTGCTGCTTCTTTTTTAGGCTCCTTGCAGTGGCGATTAGTTGGCACTTGAAGCGCTCCTGCTCAAGAGGTTCCTCGGGCATGATGAAATCCTTAGTGCCGAGGCTCACCTCGTCCTTGGAGAGCGGAAGGTAATTATCATCCTCCGAATCTTCGTGCGTGGCCTGCTTGCCAGGGCTAGCCTGCCCATCTTTCCGTTCATCTTGGTCATTAGTTGTTTCAACAGAGTCTTCGTTGTCTTCGACACCTTCTGGAGTATTATCTTCTCCTGTGCCAGTGTTGTTGTCTTTACTGCAGCGTGACTTAGAGCGGCGCCGCTGCCGCCAGCGCTTGGACTGTATTTCAAAAGGTTTATCCTCAACTGGAGCTTCCTTGTCCTCGTCGCTATTCTCATTTGGTGCATCCACCATGTATACATCATACGAGGAAGTGGCCGTCCAGCATCCGGTGAACGGCGGGTTCTGGGCCTCTTCTTCTCCGGCATCGTCGTCCATACCGTCGACGTCTTCAGAGTCGTAATCAAGTTCGTCGGTCAAATCCTCGACTGTGTCTATGAAGTGGGTGGCGGATAGGAAGCAAAATTCTCCACCGTCAGCCCCTAGTTCGAGCCGGATATAGTTCGGCTATGAGTCCTCCGCCAAGGACATGTTTTTAATGAGTTTAGCACATCGCCCAACGGCGAGTGCTGGAAGATGTCTGCGGCGCTGAATTCGAAGGCCGACAAACGATCAAGCTCGGCGTCCGCGGGACCAGGTGGTTCGGAACTTACGACCGGAGACGACTCCGGGGTTCCTCTGAAAAAATGTCGTGGGAGGTTAAGTCTATGTGCGGCTCCAACACCGTGGAATCTGTGGCCTCCGTAGTGGGGTTGATCCTCCCGTCCTTGGATGGCGCGGCTTGCTCCGGATCTAGGGCCAGAGTGGTTACAGGAGCAATCTCCTGGATGCGGCCAGATGACAGATTTAGGTCATGATCATCGGGGTGACCGGGAGCGGCTACCGCGGTCTCGAATCCGGCAAAGACCAAGTCTCCAAGGATGTCCACAACATAGTTCAAGCTCCCAAATCTGACCTGATGGCCAAGGGCGTAGCTTTCGATCTGCTCTAGATAGACAAACGAGTTGGCCTGCAGTGCGAAGCTGCCGAACTCGAAGATCTGTCTGGGGAGGAAAGTTTCTCCTTGGACAGCGTCGTTATTGACGATCGAAGGGGCCATCAAACCTTTTGGCGACAACACAGTGGAAATCTCAATGAAAGCACCAATGTCGGTGTCAAAACCGGCGGATCTCGGGTAGGGGGTCCCGAACTGTGCGTCTAAGGTCGATGGTAACAGGAGACAAGGGACACGATGTTTACCCAAGTTCGGGCCCTCTCTATGGAGGTAATACCCTACGTCTTGCTTGATAGATATTGATGAATATGAGTATTACAAGAGCTTATCTACCTCGAGATCGTAATGGCTAAACCCTAAAGGTCTAGCTTGTATGGCTATGATAATGAGTGTCCCCTATCCGGACTAAGTCCTCCAGTTTATATAGACACCGGAAGGATCTAGGTTTACACAAGGTCGGTTACAAAGAAGGGAATCCACATATTCAGTTGCCAAGCTTGCCTTCCATGCCAAGGAGAGTCCCATCTGGACATGGGTGCAGTCTTCGGTCTTCGTATCTTCATAGCCCATCAGTCTGGCCCATGGCCAACAGTCCGAACGCCCGAGGACCCCTTAGTCCAGGACTCCCTAAGTAGCCCGTGAACCTGGTTTCAATGACAAGGTATCCGACGCGTAGTGCTGTCTTCGACATTGCAAGGCGGGTTCCTCCTTCCAAACTCTAGAATAACCTTCGGATGAATTGACCGTGTCCATACCTATAACAGACACCACACACAACCGTAGAAAGAATATAATAATACACGAGTCCAATCCGCCGACAACTTTCACAACATGACATCACGTCCATCTGGTCATAATTTCGAACTGTTTTTTGCCTGCTGATCCCCGTTTTGAGACGTCGTTGCCATTGGCGCATCTTGTCAAACCAGAGATCGTGTCCCCCTTATTATGGGATTCGCATCAATACGGGCGTGGGTAACCCAACCGTGTCGTTTACACAGCCCTTGGGAACAGGCGAATTTTGAGGCGAGTGGGGTGGCATTCAATATTCACTGCCCTTATAAGGAGATAAGATTCCTCCTTCTTCCCCATGCCTCCTTCCTGCCGTTCCCCTCTTGAGCTCCAGCGCCCGATTTCTCATTTGTTCCCCACTCGAGAAAGCACTCAACCATGTCCGGATTCGAAGGTCAAGGCAAGTGGATGGCTTCCTCTGTCAAGGAGGAGAATCTCGCCGAGCTTCGGGCGGCCGGGTACCTGGCGAAGGAAATCGCCCACCGTCTTCCAGCCCAAGGAAAAATCATTCCCACGCTGAAGCCCGACGAGAGGGTAGTGTTCCTCCCCCACTTTCTCTATGGGCTGGGGTTTCCACTCCACCCCTTCGTCCATGGAATAATGTTCTACTACGGGATAGATGTTTACCCAGGTTCGGGCCCCCTGTCGGTGTCAAAACCGTCAGAACTCGGGTAGGGGGTCCCGAACTGTGCGTCTAAGGTCGATGGTAACAGGAGAAAAGGGACATGATGTTTACCCAGGTTCAGGCCCTCTCTATGGAGGTAATACCCTACGTCCTGCTTGATTGATATTGATGAATATGAGTATTACAAGAGTTGATCTACCTCGAGATCGTAATGCACCAAACACGTAATTACTTTATAAAATATTATTTTTGGATATTGAAAATTTTAATTTCATTAATTGTTGCGAGCGCAATGTTTCGTTGGATTTTTATGTAATATAAATTTATACTGAAATTGTATTTAATCTGACTAGAAGTTTCGGTATAAAAATATTTCGGATCCCATCAAAATGTGGGAAATTTTATTGAATTCTATTTTGAATGGTTGGTTGAAATGGGTTGTACTTTTAATAAACTATAAATGGGCTGTAGTAAATTCCATTAGAATTCAAATATTGGATGCACATTCTTACAAATCTCAAATGGGCTATAAGTTCTCTGCCACACACTTGTGGCCTTACTAAGTTGATGCGTCCCCTCAAAAAAAAAGAGATGATGCGTATGCAAGGCTTTGTCAGCTTATAGTTAACACACGGTTCTAGCAGCAGTGGCCATTGGATGTCCATCCAACGGATGTCGTGCTTCTTCTTCAATCTCGGATATTCTAGCTTCACCTGCCTAAAAAATGATTCCTCCCCTTGACATCTGGGGCGCACCGAAGCTGACCTGTGGGCCTACTAAGTTGACGCGTACCAAGGGCTTTGTCAACTTAGTCAATATGCACGATGCTAGCTGCAGTGACCGTACGATGTCCATCCAACGGCCGTAGTTCTTCTTCGCACGCAAAAAACAATTCACCCCCCTGACTGCTGTGACCCACCAGCTACATCTTCGCACGCAAGGAAGTGCCTGATAGTCGGGACCCACCTGGTCGAAGCATACGTAGCGTTGTCATTCTGGTCGCGAATATGTACGTACATACTAGTCCATGTAGAGGCGTGCACGTGTCGTAGTAGAGGCGCGCATGTATCGTAGTAGAGGCGCGCACATAGCATGTACACGTACGTACAACGACTAGTGTGCAAGAAAGAAAATACAACCACGTACGTACATACGGGCAGGGTCTCGAACGCCTACTCACGCATACGTATGGCCAGGGCTCGTGTACATGGCTGGGTCAGAACGGAGAAACTGCATCGTTGTCGTGTTCATGGGGAGCCAACCGGCTGGGTCGAAACGGAATGCGTCGTCGTGTTCATCGGGAGGGCTTGGACGGAACGGCCGATGGAAACGAGGCCTGGCGTACCGCAGAACGGACGAAACGGCCTTGGGTTCGACCGGCCACGTTCGAAACGGGATCCTGTTCATCGGGAGGGGTCTGGCATACCGCAAAATGGAGGAAACGGGCCTCCTATGGTCGAAACGGGGGTCTTCTTGATCGGGAAGGGTGTGGCGTACCGCAAAATGGAGGAAACGGACTTGTGTTCGAGCGCTACGGTCGAAACAGGGGTCCTGTTCATCGGGACGGGTGTGGCGTACCGCAAAATGGGACTCCATGGGATACTGTTCATCTCCACCGTCGACCCCCTCCAGCCTCCACGGGATACTGTTCATCCACGGTCGACCTCCTCCAGCCTCCACCAGCGACTGTTCATCTGCGGGCTCTTGTTCATCCAGACTCCACCGCGCGCTACTCCACCGGCTACTGTTCAACCAGCCCACTCCACGGGCTCCTGTTCAACCACCCCTCCACGGGCTACTGTTCATCCAGCCCTCCACCGTCTACTGCTCATCCAGCCCTCCACGGGGTGGTCCTGTTCATCCAGCCCTCCACGGGGTCCTGTTCATCCAGCCCCAACCGGCTCGATCGATCGGGGTCCTGTTCATCCAGAGGCAACACCCCGGGGTCCTGTTCATCCACCCCCTTCAGGAACTGTTCATCCAAACCCCCCCAGCAATGCTCACTGTTCATCTAGAGGCAGCATCGATCGGCTTCAGTTAGTAGCAGTACCGAAGGAATCGCTCGATCGGGTTCAGTTAACAGCCATCGATCGATCGCTCGGGTTCAGTAACGCATATCCTGCAGTGCAATCGCTCGGGTTCAGTAGGCGAATGCCTCGCTCAGGTTCAGTTAGAGCCCAACGCCTCGCACCCACGCGCATGCGTGTACGAGAGAAACGCGCATCGCTCGGCCCCGACCACCCACCGTAACCAGGAACACCCCGATATTTTCCTCGCCCTCGCTTCTACCATGGTTTTTTCCGTCATGCATGGCCCAAAGAATGTCATGCAGCTGCGTCTCCGGCCCGCCCAGGACGAAAAGCCCATTTTCTGTCATGATTTTTTTGTCATAGAAGTAGGAGCCCACCACATCTATGATGATACCAGGTTTTGTCACAATTATCGTCATAGAAGTGTCATAAGTATGACAGATTTTTTTTGTTTGGCCCAAAATGTCACAGATGTGTCTTTTTGTTGTAGTGCGACCTGGCATTTCAAGACCTTAAGAGATACCTGACCAGCCATCCGGTGATGGTGGAGCCTCGCCCCCTCGAGTCCCTGGTGGTTTACCTTGCCACCACTCCCTACTCTGCCAGCGTGGCACTGGTGGCGGTCCAGGAAGAGCGCCAGGCCAAGGGCCCGCCGCGCCATACCGCACCTCCAGCCGGGGCAATACGGCACTAGGAGGATACCGCAGAGGCTGCAACAACGTCAACAAATGATTAGGCCCGATAGGGCGGCATCCTCGGGCCTGCAGAGGCCCCAATGGAAGACCAGGCTCCTGAGGTCCCATCACCTCAGGAGAGGCCCCGACCTCCGGCAAGCACATGCTCCATCGACGCTCCCGCCCTTGTCGAGCACCTAGTGCACTTAGTCAGCATGGTGCTGTGGGATGTGAGGGCGTGATACCCCATGCCACAGAAGCTTTTGCTTGCGCTCCTGGTGGCCTCACATAAGCTGCGCCATTACTTCCAAGGCCACCCGATCATTGTCGTCTCGGCTTACCCACTGGAGAGGGTGCTTCGGAGCCCTAATGCCGCGGCAAGGGTCGCCAAGTGGAATATCAAACTTCAGTCATTTCAGCTCGAGTTCAGCACAACGAGGGTCATCGAGGGGGTCGCCCTGGCCGACTTCGTGGCCGAATGGACCAACGTCCCGGAACCTGAAGATGGCAGGAGCCCGTCTCTTTCGCCAGGAAGTGAAGCACCGGATGGTTGGGTCATGTACTTCGACAGCGCCTTCACGCACCGAGGCGCAGAGGCTGGAGCCGTGCTCATCTCGCCCACCGAAGATAAGCTCTACTACGCCATGCAACTCTGCTTCGACCGGGGCGAGGAGGTCTCTAACAACATTGTGGAGTACGAGGGGTTGATCGCCGGTCTCAAGGCAGCGGTGGCCTTGGGAGTGAAGCGTCTCACCATCAAGGGCGATTCCTAGCTCCTCGTCAACTTCTCCAACAAGGTGTATGAACCAAGGGACGAGCACATGGAAGCGTACCTTGCGGAGGTGCGTAAGATGGAGAAGCAATTCTTGGTCCTAGAACTGCAACACGTCCCATGCGGCACCAACAAGGAGGCTGATGAAATCGCCAAGAGGGCGTCAAGACGGGTACCCCAAGAACCTAGTGTCTTCGAAGAGCGACTCTTCAAGCCTTCGGCGACCCCTGTGGCCGCGGAGACCACATCACCTCGAGAAGAACTCCCTCAACCACCAACCTCAGGAGCCCCCGCTTGCGGCCCGGCCTCAGGAGCGTGCTTGCTCCTAGCGCTTGAACCTCGGGAGGGGTGCTGGACCAAGGAATTCAAGGCGTATCTGGTGCATGGGACGCTGCCGGAGAAGGAGGAAGACGCGGAGCATGTGGCCCGGCAGGCTACGACATACAGCATCTAGGACGGTGAGCTATACAGAAAAGGACCAAATGATGTTTCCTTGAGATGCATCTCGAGGAAGCAGGGGAGCGAGCTGCTGGCTGATATACATGGTGGGGACTACGAGCATCACTCCTCGTCATGTACCCTGGTCGACAAGGCGTTCCGCAGCAGGTTCTACTGGCCCACAGCACTCAACGACGTGACCGAGATGGTAAAGTCCTGCGAGGCCTGCCAATTCCACGCCAAGCGGATCCATCAGCCAGCTCAGGGCCTCCAGATTCGTGCCAAGCAAATCTAGCATTCATACGCTGAGCTATCCCTGTCAGATTATCAACAAAGTTTATGACAAGCTTCAAGTCCTTCTAGTGAAATTTTGTACGCTTAGTAACATACAGATCGTTCACTATGGATCCAACATATCCTGCTTAGAAGGTGGAAAGGTATTATTTATTCAGAACATGGTAGAAGAATATATAGTGTGCATAAATTGGTAAATAGAATTTTTTACAGCCTAGGAACGGAGTCAGAAAAAGAAATCACAATTGGTTGCTTAAATAGTAATCAATTAGTCAGAACAAATACCCCGATTTTGCTAAGTAAAATGACAGCATGGAGAAAGTTGAAATGACACTAACCTCGATCAGAGTTTGATTGGTTGAAAATGTTGGCGAAGTAAACATACATGTTAATTATACCAGGTTGTGGTGCATGCACTAGAATTTTATTGCTAGCTTTCAGTTCATAACACTTAGACATTTTTCTCCAAAGGTCCCATTAAAATAGGAGTGACAATCTTTGTCAAGTTTTACGCTAACCGTCATTGTAAATCCATGGTGCGTTGTCAATATGACATCCTGGGAGTCATCAACAAAGTAAAGCCCAAGATTTCCTTCTACTCCCGTTCTTGCAAAGCAAGGGATGTACTGCTTGAAATGAAAATTAAGATCGTAAATTAGATATATTGAAATAACAGAGCAGGATGCAAATATGGGAGTAACTAATAGAACATATCAATATATATATATGAAAGAAAAGTACAAAAATATAGAATTAAAAATAGATAATGTAACAAAGATTTGATGCAAATACAGATAATGTAGCAACAGACGGTATATGTTCACAAATTTAGGCCATGCCGACCGTGGTAGGTTGAGATTGAACATATCGAGCGCTCCCTGAAGTCATCCGGAATGGTGAGATAGAACATCGTTTCCGACTGGCCGCGACCACACTTGCCCTATGGACAAATGAATCAATACCCATGAATTAGGTAGAACAAAAATGATTCCACGGCGATTTTTGCCAGTTGATTAACAGCGATGGACAGATTGCTAAGTTGATTACCTTCTCTATGACAAAAATCCCCGGCCCAATCCCGCAGAAAGCTTCAGTCGATAGAGTCTAGAATGTCGGTGCAAATAGGCGGTGGAAAGCGGTAGGGGCGAAATTCCGTGAAGTTTGGAGCGTGACCTCCACCCGCCGACAACAGCCGCGATAGAAGTTGATGAGATGCAGAGTTGTGGAGGATTCCGCGGCGAGTGCGTGTGGATGAAGTGGGCGAGGGTTTTCCTTTTCCTTTTGCATGTGTGAGTGAACACACACGGTTCGCAGAGGCGACGAAGTTGAATCGTGTGTGATAGTAAATCACCGAGATTGAATGGGGATCCAAATTTCCTTTGTCCTTCATCCATGAGTTTTTTTCTATGATGAACATAAACCCTGCTAATCACCGTGTTCAAATTTGGCACTTTTCCAGGTTCATTTACAATATTTAGGGGATTATTTGCATTTTCTAGGCATTAATGCACATAATTCAAATTCGAACAATCCGTGCATGAAAAGGTGCACAAGAACGGTCTGGAAACCATGCTCGTGCTATTTAGTACATTCTCATGCCTTTTACAAGGAATGGGCAGATATTTCAAGGAAAGGTGTGGCAATAGTCAACCATAAATGTGTCGTTACTAGGTTAAAAACTATACAAAAAATGAAATACATGCTTGGAAAACATGACGCCTGGCGTGGTGCCATGGTATGGCCTCACCGTGCCCTGGTAAAAATTGGAGAATGTTTTCCATATGTCGTCATGCACGCCTTTCATAAACCAAACCATCACCAAGGAAGTTTCATGGTTTCAAGGGGGGAACACCAAGATTGAAGGGGGATCCATATTTCCTTTGTCCTTTGTCCATGAGTTTTTTTTTCTACGATGAACATACACCCTGCAAATCACCGTGTTCAAATTTGGCACTTTTCTGGGTTCATTTACCATATTTATGAGATTATGTGCATTTCCAAGGCATTAATGCAAATAATTCAAGTTCAAACAATCGGTGCATGAAAGGGTGCACAAGAACGTCCTGGAAATCCATGCTCGTTCCACTTAGTAAATTCTCAAGCCTTTTACAAGGAATGGGTAGAGATTTCAATGAAATGTGTGGCAATAGTCAACCACAAACGTTTGTTTATTGGGTTTTCAACTATAGAAAAAATGAAATAAATTCTTGAAAAACATGACGCCTGGCATGGTGCCATGGTATGACCTCACCATGCCCTGGTAAAAATTTGAGAAGGTTTGGCTTATGTCGTCATGCACACCCTTCATAAATCGAACCATCATCGAGGAAGTTCCATGCTTTCGAGAGGGAAATCACCAAGATTGAAGGGGAATCCAAAATTTCTTCGTTCTTTGCCATGGAGTTTTTTTCTACGACGAACATACACCCTGCAAATCACCATGTTCAAATTTGGCATTTTTCCTGGCCCATTTACCATATTTAGGGGATTATGTGCATTTTCTAGGCATTTAGCACATATAAATCCAATCCATCTACAGCTGCACGGGTGTGATGTGAGGGACGTGGATTGTCGTTCAATGGCGGCGCATCCTACGGTGCACACACACGATCCGCGTGGCTGGGGTTTCGGCCAATCATAACGCAACACACAATAGGCTCAGCGCACATTGTTTCCGTAAGCAACGGAGATGAATCATGTGCGATAATGAATCAGAAAAATTGTAAGGGAAGTCAAATTTCTATTGTTGTTTGTCGTTGAGCTCCTGAATACCACCGCACTGTACGGCTACCCGGCCCCTCCGTCCCAGAGCTCTCTCCAAGCGTCGTTCATGGCATCGCGGCGCACAGTAACTGGTAAGGAAGCGGTGGCATCCCGCCTATCCGCGTTCCTCACTGCCCGCGACCGCACACATGGTAAGGAAGCGATGGCATCTCGCCGCGCCGAGTTCATCATCGCCGGCAGCCACACAGTTACATGGGCGGACTTTGAGGCTGCCATGGACGAAAGCAGTCGAGAAAAGAGAGTCCCGCCGCCGCAAGAAAGAAGAGGCTGCACACCGTGGTGAGGAGAGCTTGGTGGAGATCAAACCACGGTGGTCTGCCGCCTACAAGGCTAGGAAGGAGAACGCCGATGTCTGGCCAGCAAGCCCCGATGGCAGCAAGTGAGAAGTACTTTAAGTTTGTAGTATTAGAGCAAATTACTAGTAGTACTTTAAGTTTGTAGTATTAACATACAATGTTGGTAAGAGCATCCTTTGAGGGCTTTGAGCATTGGTTAGCATGTGTGCCTGATGTCTACTATGCAAATTTATTCTTGTAGACACGTGTTGGGCCTCCAAGTGCAGAGTTTTGTAGGACAGTAGCAATTTTCCCTCAAGAGGATGACCTAAGGTTTATAAATCCCTGGGAGGCGTAGGATGAAGATGGTCTCTCTCAAACAACCCTGCAACCAAATAATAAAGAGTCTCTTGTGTCCCCAATACACCGAATACAATGGCAAATTGTATAGGTGCACTAGTTCTGCGAAGAGATCTTGATAAAAGTGCAATATTGATGGTAGAAATATATTTTTATAATCTGAATAAATAAAAACAGCAAGGTGGCAATTGATAAAATGGAGCAAAACGGTATTACAATGCTTGAAAATGAGGCCTAGGGTCCGTACTTGCACTAGTGCAATCTCTCAACAATGCTAATATAATTGGATCATATAACCATCCCTCAACGTGCGATGAAGAATCACTTCGAAGTTCCTACCTAGCAGAGAACATAAGAAGAAATCATTTGTAGGGTACGAAACCACCTCGAAGCTATTCTTTCCGATCGATCTATCCAAGAGTTCATACTAAAATAATACAAAATAATTTAAGATTCATAATACTCAATCCAACATAAAGAACCACAACGAGTGCCCCAAGATTTCTACCGGGGAAACAAAAGACAAGAACGTGCATCAACCCCTATGCATAGATTACCCCAATGTCACCGCGAGAATCCGTGAGTTCAGTGCCAAAACATATATCAAGTGGATAAATATGATACCCCATTATCACCACGAGTATTCATTTGCAAGACATGTATCGAGTGCTCGCAAATCCTTAAAAGTATTCAATTCAATAAGATGAAATCTCAAAGGGAAAACTCAATTCATCACAACAAGATAGAGAGGGGAAAACACCATATGATCCAACTATATTAACAAAGCACGTGATACATCAAGATCGTGCCATCTCAAGAACATGAGAGAGAGAGATTAAACACATAGCTACTGGTACAAACCCTCAGCCCTGAGGGTGCTCCCTCCTCATCGTGGTGGCCGCCAGGATGATGAAGATGGCCACCGATGATGATTTTCCCCTCCGACACGGTGCCGGAACAGGGTTAGATTGGTTTTCAGTGGCTACAGTGGCATCCGGCGGCGGAACTTCTGATATGGGGTTACCCCGAGGGTTTTTGGAATATTTGGGAATTTATAGGGCGAAGAGGGGGTGCGGGTGGCCACCGACATGGGCACAACCCACCTGGGCGCGCCTGGGCCCCCAGGCGCGCCCTGGTGGGTTGTGCCCCCCTCGGGGCACCCCCATGTGCTGCTCTAGCCCAATGGATGTCTTCTGGTCCATAAACAATCCACAAAAAGTTTCGCGGTGTTTAGACTCCGTTTCATATTGATTTTCTGTGATGTAAAAAACAAGCAAAAAACAACAACTGGCACTCGGCACTGGGTCAATAGGCTAGTCCCAAAAAATGATATAAAGTTGCTATAAAATGATTGTAAAACATCCAAGAATGATAATATAACAGCATGAATACTTCATAAATTATAGATACGTTGGAGACGTATTAGCATCCCCAAGCTTAATTCCTACTCGTCCTCGAGTAGGTAAATGATAAAAGAAATAATTTATGAAGTGTGAATGCTAGCAAAGTGCACAAGTTTGATCAATGACAATTTCAATCACTTTTCCTAGCATCACAACAGCAATTCTTTCTCATAAAACTTCTCATGTTAAAGTAGCAACCAATTCACATGTTAAGGTTCAAACAACAAATTCTCTTGAAACTCAACAACCTATGTTCTCAGTCACCAAGCAATTGTAATTCAACTTATTCAACAGAGTTTAAGTAAGAGCTCCACATACTGAACCATCATATAGTCTTCTATGATTGCTAACACTCACCGCATACACATGAGCAAAACGTTTCAACCGGACACATAGAAAGATAGGGGCTTATAATTTCTCCTCCCGACGTATTCACCTCAAGGGTGATGTCAACAATAACAACTCATGCAACCCATATCCAACTGGATATATGTGCCTAGATCTTTCCTCACCACATGATTCTTGCCAAAAGAGAAAAATAAAAAGGAATAGAGAGAAAAACTTTGACTCTTGCATGAAAGTAAATACATAAAAGCAAAAGATAGGCCCTTTGCAGAGGGAAGCAGAGGTTGACATGCGCTTATTTGTTTGTATGCTCAACCCCTTAGTGCAAAAATAATGTCACGTTATATTGCCCCTTATGATAGCAACCTTTATTATGCAGTCTGTCGCTTTTATTCTCTGCCATCACAAGTTCGTACAATGCTAAATTTTCTTTTACACTAAATGATCTAACACTTTTAGAAGCAATTTTTATTGCCTTATTGCACCGATGACAACTTACTTGAAGGATCTTGCTCAATCCTTAGGTAGGTATTGTGGACTATTGAAAATAAGATTTGGGTTTAAGGGTTTTTGGATGCATAAGTAGTATCTCTACTTGGTGTGGAATTTTTGGCTAGCAAGGATGGGGGGGGCAAGCACCACATGTTGAAGGATCTATGACAATATAACTTCTGTGTGAATATGAACAAACATAAACCATTATGTTGTCTTACTTGTCCAACGTCAAAAAAAATTTCATATAATATTTTGATGGGGGCTCATAATCACAAAAGATTTCCAAGATAGTGTATTTTCATGTGAAAGTTCTCTTCCTTATACTAATTATTCGTGAATTGCTGACCAATATTGTGATTGTCAAGCTTCAAAAGATTTCACTTTCTAAACCCAATGTGAAGTTACCACTAGGCATGATATAATTTGAACATCATGATATTCAATTCATTCAACACTTTACTCACAGGATATAAGTGAAGCACAAGAGTAAATGATAAACTGCTCCAAAAAGATATAAGTGAAGATCAAACGAGTTGTTAAGTAAATGGGTAGCTACTTGAGGACTCTCTCTTATTTAAAAATTTTAGATCTAAGTATTTTATTAAAGCAGCAAGCAAAAACAAAATAAAATGGCATTCTAAGAATAGCACAACTCATGTGAAGAAGCAAAAACTTAGGCTCAACCGATACTAACCGATAATTGTTGATGAAGAAAGGTGGGATGCCTACCGGGGCATTCCCAACCTTAGATGCTTGAGAATTATTGAAATATTATCTTGGGATACCTTGAGAATCCCCAAGCTTGAGCTTTTGTGTCTCCTTAATTCCTTTTATATCACGGTTTCCCTAAATCTTAAAAACTTCATCCACACAAAACTCAACAAGAACTCATGAGATAAGTTAGTATAAATCAATGCAAAACCTTATCATTCTCTACTGTAGAAAATCATGAAAATTATTATTCAACATTGCATACTAAATTCCTCTGCAAATTTAATACTCCTATCCTCAAATAGAATCAATAAACAAGCAAACATATGCAAACAATGCAAACATAACAGCAATCTGCCAAAACAGTATAGTCTGTAAAGAATGCAAGAGTGTCAATACTTATTTAACTCCAAAAATTATGAAAATTTACCACACTGTAGAAAATTTATCAGATCTTAATATGCAAAAAGTTTCAGCATTTTATCACATTCTGAATTTTCTAGAGAATTTTTGCAACAGCGGTAAACTTTCTGTTTTGAAACAGCAAAGACTTGCAAAATAAGCATGGTAAAGGCTATCCTTGACATTTTTATTGAAAAGAAACATGCAAAAGATTATTGTAAATAACAGCAAGAAACTACTAATAAAATAAAATGATGCTCCAAGAAAAACACATATCATGTGACGAATGAAGATATAGCTCCAAGAGAGGTTACCGATAATGTTGGAGACGAAAGAGGGGATGCCTTCCGGGGCATCCCCAAGCTTAGTTGCTTGGATCTTCCTTGAATATTATCTTGGGGGTGCCTTTGTAATCCCCAAGCTTAGGGTCTTGTCACTCCTTATTCTCCTCATATCTATGTCTCACCCAAAACTTGAAATCTTCAATCACACAAAACTTAACGGAACTTCATGAGATAGGTTAGTATGATAAAGAGCAAACCATTTCACTTTGCTACTGTCAAAGACAAGATTCATAATTGTTCTCACACAATTCCTACTGTAACTTATCATTTTCACAATTTATATTGAGCAATATAAGCCATAGAAACTAGGAAACAAGCAAACTATGCATTGAAAACAAAATCTGTCAAAAACATAATATTCTGTAATGATCTGAACAACAACCATACTTCTACTACTCCAAAAATTCTGAAAAATTAGTACAACCTTGGAAATTTGTATATCGATCATTTGCAAAAAGAATCGTGATTCTGTCACGCTTCTGTAAAAATGAAAATTATTTTACTGGGTGAAAAAGTTTCTGTTTTTCAGCAAGATCAAATCAACTATCACCATAGACCATCCCAAAGGTCCTACTTGGCACTTTATTGAAACAAACGCTATAAAACATGATTCCTACAGTAGCCTAATCATGTTAACACACAAAAACAGTAGGGGTAAATGTTGGGTTGTCTCCCAACAAGCGCTTTTCTTTAATGCCTTTTTAGCTAGGATGATGATTTCAATGATGCTCGCGTAAAAGAGCATCATGAATCACATGGCAAGCACACTTAAGCCTAAAACACTTCCTATGCATAGGGATTTTGGGAGCAAATAATTTGTGGGAGCAAGAATCAACTAACATAGGAAGGCAAAACAAGTGCAACTTCAAAACTTTCAACACATAGAGGGAACTTGATATTATTGCTATATGTAAAAGCATATGTTCCTTTATCAAAGTAATTTTCAGTAGCATCATGAATGAATTCAACAGTATAACTATCACATAAAGCATTCTTTTCATGATACATAAGCATAGAAATTTTGCTACTCTCCACATAAGCAAATTTATTCTCCTCAATAGTAGTGGGAGCAAACTCAACAAAATAACTATCATGTGATTGAGAATTAAAATCATGATGACAAGTTTCATGGTTATCATTATTCTTTATAGCATACATGTCATCACCATAATCATCATATATAGGAAATTTGTTGTCATAATCAATTGAAGCCTCATCCAAAATGGTGGAATCATCACTAAATAAAGTCATGACCTCTCCAAATACACTTTCATCATTATAATCATCATAAATAGGAGGCATGCAATCATTATAACAAATTTGCTCATCAAATCTTGGGGGACTAAAAATATCATCTTCATCAAACATAGCATCCCCAAGCTTATGCTTTGCATATCATTAGCCTCATGGATATTCAAAGAATTCATACTAACAACATTTCAATCATGCTCATCATTTATACCAAATATTTTATTGAATTCATCTTCTATCAATTGAGCACAATTTTCCTTTCCATAATTTTCACGAAATACATTATGAAGATGAATAATATGATGCAACCTCAATTCCATTTTTAGCAGTTTCCTTTTTATAAACCAAACTAGTTAAAACCAAGAAACTAAAATATTCGATTGCAAGATATAAAGATATACCTTCAAGCACTCACCTCCCCGGCAATGACACCAGAAAAGAGCTTGATGTCTACTACGCAACTTTATTCTTGTAGACACATGCCGGGCCTCCAAGTGCAGAGTTTTGTAGGATAGTAGAAATTTTCCCTCAAGTGGATGACCTAAGGTTTATCAATCCATGGGAGACGTAGGATGAAGATGGTCTCTCTCAAACAACCCTGCAACCAAATAATAAAAAGTCTCATGTGTCCCCAACACACCCAATACAATGGAAAATTGTATAGGTGCACTAGTTCGGCGAAGATATGGTGATAAAAGTGTAATATTGGTGGTAGAAATATATTTTTATAATATGAATAAATAAAAACAACAAGGTAGCAATTGATAAAACGGAGCAAAACGGTATTACAATGCTTGAAATGAGGCCTATGGTCTGTAATTTCACTAGTGCAATCTCTCAACAACGCTAATATAATTGGATCATATAACCATCCCTCAACGTGCAATGAAGAATCACTCCGAAGTTCCTATCTAGCAGAGAACATAAGAAGAAATCATTTTTAGGGTACGAAACCACCTCGAAGCTATTCTTCCGATCGATCTATCCAAGAGTTCGTACTAAAATAACACCAAATAATTTAAGATTTATAATACTCAATCCAACACAAAGAACCTCAACGAGTGCCCAAGATTTCTACGGAGAAACAAAAGATGAGAACATGCATCAACCCCTATGCATAGACTACCCCAATGTCACCGCGGGAATCCGTGAGTTGAGTGCCAAAATATATATCAAGTGGATCAATATGATACCCCATTTTCACCACGAGTATTCATTTGCAAGACATGTATCAAGTGCTCTCAAATCCATAAAAGTATTCAATCCGATAAAACGAAATCTCAAAGGGAAAATTCAATTCATCACAACAAGATAGAGAGGGGAAAACACCATATGATCCAACTATATTAACAAAGCCTGTGATACCATGCCCCTCAATGGCAATGCTCACCCTCTGCTTGGGGAGTTTGTTCAAGATCCCCACCTTTTTGCTCTGCCACCTTTTCCAGCTCTGGGTTGGAACGATGTCCCCTTGCCCCCACCGCCTATGGATGAGCAGCACAATCATGATGCGGGTTGGGGCTGGCAAGCTGATGATCCTATTGATGCTCACGAAGCTGGCCCTATTGCTCAGGATCAGGAGTCTATGGTCATTGATGAGCATGTTGCTTCGGACTCTGTTGAGCAGGTGGATGCTATTGAAGATATTCTGATTGTTAATCCTCTGCATGATGTGATTGTGACCCAAGTGGAGGAAGATCTGCCTCTGGAGGACAATGCTCTTGCCATTGTTCCTTACCAGCCGCCCGTTATTCAACATGCAGAAATGATTTGGAAAAGGGCTTTTGACTCTATGCTCCAGTTTGGTACTGCCATGGAGGTCCCTCGCCTGGTCAGCCTACCTTAATTTCAGCCGGTTTATATTCCTAAGCAGTCTTGGGATGTCGTGATTGAGGATTCTAAGCCTGTCTCTGCAAACTTGAACGTGGATTCAGCTCGTCGCCCAGTTGCTAGGGCACTGTTTCCTTCCCCATCCTTGCCTGACAGCAATGTTGCAAGCCAGTCCTCTATGCCTGTGTTGCCGGCCAGTTCCTCTGTCTTGGATGATCAGTTTTCTTTCTCTGCTCAACAGGCCAGGAAGAAGAGTATGAAAAGGAAGATTACTCCTTTGGTTGATTCTTCTCTGCGTCGTTGCACCAGGAGTGCAGCAAAAAGAGATGGTTTCAAGCCCGTTCTGCATCAGTTGCCTCTTTCCGAGCCACGCAAGAAGAAGCCAAGAGCAAAGTTGTTGCTGAATGACATCCCTGTTGTTGACTCAGTTCCAGCAGATCCTGCACCATCTTCCTATCCAGTTCGTGGTGAGGCTTCTTCGGGGTCTGTTCCGCCACCTACTCCCATTCGGACCATTCAGATTATTGGTCAAGATCTGGGGATTCCATCGGAGAATCTCTCTGTTGCTCTGCTTATGGCAGACAAAACTGATGATGTTCAGAAAATATCTGATGATTAGTTCTCTTCTCAGCTTTTGGGTGTGGCAAGCCTGTAAATTTGCTAGTTATCTTAGGGCTATTTTATTTGCTTCTAGTACTTGTCATGTAAGCTATAAATGCTGCTGTAAGTGCTTGAACTTCAGCTTTTGTTGTATGCTGAACTGGTATCTTTGTGCTCTACTACGTGGTGGCACTTTTGGCTCTTTAATCTCAGTGTTTAATGGATTATCGTTCCAATAGAAGCTGGAATTTTTTTGCTGGAATATGCGTGGTCTTAATGCCCCTGCTCGACAGCGTGCTGTTAGGAATAAGATTGATGAAAGTATGGCCTCCGTTGTCTATTTGCAAGAAACAAAGATGCAGTCTTTTGATTATCAGTCAATTAAAAGTTTCTGTCCGTGGCAATTAGATTCTTTTGTCTATAGTCCTTCTGTTGGTGCATCTAGTGGTCTTTTGGTTGTATGGAATTCTACTGTTCTCACTGGGGTGCTTATTGACACTAAACCTTATGGCATTGTCTTGATTTTTACCTCTACCCAGAATAATGAACAGTGGACCCTTGTCAATGTCTATGACCCCTGTCATGGGCAGCTTAGGGATGAATTTGTTTCATGGTTGTACAACATGAATATCCCTGATTCTGAAAATTGGCTTTTCTTGGGTGACTTTAATTTCATTAGGTCCCAGGATAATAGAAACCTGCCTGGTGGAGATGTTAATGATATCTTCATTTTCAATGAAATTATTGGACACCTGGGTTTGCTTGAACTTCCAATTAAAGGCAGAGCATACACATGGTCCAATATGCAAGATAATCCTTTGCTTGAGCAACTAGATTGGTTTTTTACTTCTACCAACTGGATTTCTGTTTATCCAATGTCTCAAGTTCTGCCTCTTGCTAGAACTACCTCAGATCATGTTCCTTGTGTGGTTGATATCAACACCACCATCCCAAGGTCAAATATTTTCCGTTTTGAGAATTATTGGGTGGAAATGGAAGGGTTTTTGGATTGTGTAGCAAACTCTTGGAAGTTTGGTTCTCGAAAGCAAGGTGTCTCTGATGTTATTGCAGATAAACTTAAAGGACTGAGACAGGCCCTAAAGAAGTAGCAAACTAATCTATCTAGGCTAAAGATCCTGATTGCCATGTGCGATAGAGTGGTCCTCATTCTTGATTCTCTTGAAGAGCTTAGACCTCTTTTCAGACAAGAATTTAACTTCAGATCTATTGTTAAACTTCATATTGAACATTTGCTGCATCTTCAATATCTTTATTGGAGGAAGAGGTGCACCATTA
The DNA here is from genome assembly GCF_056163025.1 of Triticum urartu. Lineage (NCBI taxonomy): Eukaryota > Viridiplantae > Streptophyta > Magnoliopsida > Poales > Poaceae > Triticum > Triticum urartu. The sequence continues at coordinate 213,672,994 of NC_141874.1, forward strand.
GATCTGTCAAGGTTGGAGAGGAAAATACCAAAAAATTTAAGGCTATGGCCACAAAGAGGTTTAGAAAAAATTCCATTGCCAATCTGAAGCTTGATGATGGGACAATTGTTTCTGACCATGAGTCTATGGCTACTGCAGTCTGGGAAGCTTTTAAAGGTAGAATGGGCACCTCTAGAGGTATCAGTATGAGATTTGACCTTTCTTCCATCATCAGAAGGGTTGAGGGTCTAGATGTTTTAACCAGACCTTTCTCCAAGGAGGAAATGGACAAAACAATAAAGGAAATGCCTATTGATAAGGCTCCTGGTCCTGATGGGTTCAATGGTCTGTTTTTTAAAAAGTGCTGGCACATTATCTGTGAGGAGTTTTATGAGTTGGCCAGAGGGTTCCATGAGGGTTCTATCGATATTGGGAATATTAATTATTCTTACATAACTCTTGTGCCTAAGAAAAATTCTCCTAAATCTATTAATGATTACAAACCTATCTCTCTCTCTGGCATGGGAGTAAAATTCCTCTCCAAAATGTTGCTAATGGGTTGCAGGGCGACATTTTGAATTGTGTCCACAAAAACCAATATGGATTCATTAAATCCAAAACTATCCAGGATTGTGTTGGGTGGACTCTTGAGTATATTCACCAGTGTCATCAATCCAGGAGGCCCATTGTTATTCTGAAGTTAGATTTTGAAAAAGCATTTGATTCCATTGAGCATGAGGCCATTTTTCAAATCCTCAGGGCCAAAGGGTTTAATGGCAGGTGGATCTCCTGGGTTAAACAATTTTTATCTACTGACACTTCTTCTGTGCTTTTGAATGGAGTCCCAGGTAAGCAGTTCTGTTGCAAGAAACGTGTTAGGCAGGGTGACCCTGTCTCACCTCTCCTTTTTGCAATTGCTGCTGATTTTCTTGAATCTGTGGTTAATGATATGCATGTTAAGGATCTTCTCCAGTTGCCAATACCCTGCCATGACAAAGATTTCCCAATAATTCAGTATGCTGATGACACCTTGATTATTTTGCCTGCTGATGAACAACAGTTACTGTCTCTGAAAAGCATGCTACTCCTGTGCTCTCAATCCACTGGTCTGCATGTCAATTATCATAAATCCACAATGCTGCCCATTAATGTTGATTCTGTGGAAATGACTAGACTTACTGGGTTGTTTGGCTGTGTTGTGGGTACTCTACCTTTTACTTATCTTGGCCTCCCTGTTGGTTTTATGAAGCCAAAAATAATGGATTTGATGCCTTTGGTTGATTCTATGGAAAGGAAGCTTTCTGTCAGTTCTAGTTTCCTTGCATAGGGTGGACGATTACAGTACCTCAGCTCAGCCCTGTCTTCTGTGCCAATCTTCTTCCTTTGCAGTCTAGATATTCCAATTGGCATAATCAAACAGCTTGAGAGAATTCAAGGGCAATGTCTATGGAGAAAATTTGGAAATGACCATGCCCCTTCCTTAGCAGCATGGGGTTTAGTGTGCAGGCCAAAGAACAAAGGGAGCTTGGGAGTCCTAAACCTGAGAATTCATAATGAAGCTCTGTTGTTAAAGTTTGTTAGCAAATTTTACAATAAGGCTGATATTCCTTGGGTCAACCTGGTTTGGGATACTTATTACCATGACAGGGTACCTCATGCTACTATATTGTGTGGCTCCTTCTGATGGAGAGATTTATGCAAGTTGATGGATAAGTTCAGAATGGTTTCAAAAGTTCAGGTCTTGGCTGGGGATACTGCTCAGTTTTGGGGTGATGATTGGAATCTCAACCCTTCTACTGGTCCTTTGGATCAGGTGTTTCAGAGATTGTTCTCCTTTGTTAAGGATCCTCTCCTTTCTGTCAAGGAGGTTTTTGCAACTCAGGATATCACTACTTTATTTCACCTTCCTCTTTCTGAAAGAGCCCATTCTGAGTTGCTGTCTTTGCAGCAGCTAATGTCTGATTTCTCTCTTGACATTACTGAGTCTGATGTCTAGACGTGGAGACAAGATGGCAAGCCTTATACATCTAAAAAATACTACTCTTTCCTGCATATGCATATCAACCCCAATCCTTTGCTATCATGGATCTGGTCTAGCTGTTGTACTATGAGAATCAAATTCTTTGCTGGGATGCTCATCATGGATCGGCTTAATACCCAGGATATGCTGGAGAGAAGGCATTGGAATGTCTCTCATTGTAATCACTGTGTGTTGTGCCCTACCCAGACTAAAGAGGACAGAGATCACCTCTTCTTCTCATGTAACTTCAGCTGCAGGGTATGGGCTTATCTGTAAGTGTGCTGGCCGCATGGTGATGACATGGCTGCCATTGCTTATGCTGCAAGAAGGGACTTTCAGAAACCTTTCTTTGCTGAAGTGGTCTTTCTTGCTTGTTGGAATATCTGGTCTGTGAGGAATGATAGAGTCTTTAGGAACATAAACCCTTCCTTTAGAAGGTGGAGACCATGTTTTATTCATGACATTTCTTTGCTTGCCCATAGGATTAAAAATAAGTATAAGGATGATCTTCTTAGATGGATTGCTTTTTTGCCACCTTTATGTGAGCTTTTGTATCCTCTTAGCTTTAGAATCTTTTCTTTTTTGATGTACATACCTTGTATCTTGTACAGTATACAATAATTACAAGAGCTGTGGGGTGTTTTACCCTACAGTACCAGGTCAAAAAAAAGCATGTGATACATCAAGATCGTGCCATCTCAGCCCCGAGGGTGGACTACTCCCTCCTCATCGTGGTGTCCGTTGGGATGACGAAGATGGCCACCGGTGATGATTTCCCCCTCCGGCAGGGTGTTGGAACAGGGTCTCGATTGGTTTTCGGTGGCTACAGAGGTCTACGGCGGTGGAACTTTTGATTTAGGGTTACCCCTTGGATTTTTGGAATATTTGGGAATTTATAGGGCAAAGAGGGGTGCGGGAGGCCACTGAGGTGGGCACAACCCACGAGGGCGCGCCCTGGTGGGTTGTGCCCCCCTCGGGGCACCCCCAGGTGCTGCTCTGGCCCAATGGATGTCTTCTGGTCCATAAAAATCCACAAAAAGTTTCACGGTGTTTGGACTCCATTTGATATTGATTTCCTGTGATGTAAAAAACAAGCAAAAATAGCAACTGGCCACTGGGCACTGGATCAATAGGTTAGTCCCAAAAAATGACATAAAGTTGCTATAAAATGATTGTAAAACATCCCAGAATAATAATATAATAGCATGAATACTTAATATATTATGGATACGTTGGAGACGTATCAGTGCCCGTGTTTCTTGCGTTAATCATTAGAATATCACAAAACACACGGTTTCTATGCCGTACCCGTCTATGTTTTTTTCATTAATGATCCATAAGTCAGTTACCTGTGTGATGTTTCCTAATAAACCAGGCGTACCATTGACCAAAAAATCAACTACACGTGTACATTTTTTTGGAGATGGGATCTGCCAATTTTCTGTTTTCTCGCACACGAGTATTTTACGCGCTTCGTCTGTGTTGTTTGTTTCTCCCGCCCAAATTTCAAGTTTCGCAGCGAAATTTTCATTAGGTGCATGATCTCAGAATTTATTCCTCCAACCACATCGCCACCCATCAAATTTCCTCAGTATCTCCCACCCCTCACCCCACCCCCCGCGCGCCTCCACCTACCGGCAGCTAAACCCACCACCGCCGCAACCACAGCTTCAACCACATCTACGTTCTGCTCGGATCCAGTCAGGTAACCCGCCGATCTCTATCACGGCCCCGGCCTGATTGCTTAAATGTCGTCTGCGAAACATCCTCATGCCTCCAAATCCTCACCGCTAGGAGCTGTGCATGTTGACCCTGAGGAACACCTCGCCTCCACCGTCACCGACATGGTGCAGGCTCTAGCCCAAATGAACTTCCCCAGCGACTACCCCTAGGACTTAACAGGTAAGATCTGACCACCTAAATCTTACTAATACCACTTGCAACGGCTATGATTTGTACAGTTGATGTATTAAGCATGTCCGTGCCTTGTTTATTTCAGTACTGCACACTGCGTGATGTTCAAATATTAACTGTCCAGCTCAATTTCACCAATACCAGCAACAAACTTATAATACACGACTCAGGATATCACTAGAGATGCTGCCCATTTGCTATTTTTAGTGGATGCTAACCTTGTTTTACTTAACATGCTTGTCCATGTACTTACGCATGGTCATAACGGCCGATGCTGTTGTTTGCCGTAGAGGTTAGCTGCATCCCATGTCTTGCAGTATTTCACATCATTTGTGCAATTGCAGTTTAACTTCTACCATTTACTGGCTGCCTGTAGGTACACATGTCAGTGGCACCAATCCACGCTTCGTCTTGGAGGAACAGCTCGCCTCCGCTGCCACTAACTTTGGGCGGGCTCTGGCCAAGATGAAGTGCCCCAACAACTACCTCTCAGGACTTACCAAGTATGTACTCACCAGTTCAATGTTACCAATACCAGTAGCAATTAATGGCTATGTTCTGTACGGTTGATGTATTAAGCATGTTCTAGTAAACATGCCTAACACGCTTTAGCTACTTTCCCTACCTTTTCATAGACAACTGGGTCATTCTCTACTCTGGGAGCACCTGCCATGTGATGTTTAACTCTGCCAATTGCATTTTTATCAGTACTGGTTTCAATGGCTATTAACCCTGTTGCAATTAATAGTTGAATCCATTTTTAAACAGTTGTATTTCAATGGCTACAAACTTACAAAACGTGACTTAGAATGCTGTTAAGCCTGTTGCAATTAACAGTTGTATCCATTTTAATCTGTCCCTTTGCTACCATGCAACTCTCCGCAATGAAGATATACTAGAGATGCTGCCCATTTGCTATTTTTTGTGGATGCTAACCCTGTTGTACTTAACATGCATGTCCATGTACTTACGCAGGGTCATAACGACTGATGTTGTTGTTTGTCGTCGAGGTTAGCTGCATCCCATGTCTTACAGTATTTCACATCATTTGTGCGATTGCAGTTTAACTTCTACCATTTACTGGTTGCCTGTAGGTACACATGTTTGTGGCACTAATCCATGCTTCGACCTGGAGGAACAGCTCGCCTCCGCCGCCACTGACTTTGGGCGGGCTCTGGCCAAGATGAAGTGCCCCAGCAACTACCTCTCAGGACTTACCAAGTATGTACTCACCAGTTCAATCTTACCAATACCAGTTGCAATTTATGGCTATGTTTTGTACGGTCGATATATTAAGCATGTTGTAGTAAACATGCCTAACACATTTTAGCTATTTTCCATACCTTTTTATAGACAACTGGGCCATTATCTGCTCTGGCAGCACCTGCCTTGTGATGTTTAACTCTGCCAATTGCATTTTCATCAGTACCGGTTTCAATGGCCATTAGGCCTATTGCAATTAACAGTTGTATCCTTTTTTTAAACAGTTGTATTTCAATGGCTACAAACTTACAAAACATGAATTAGGGTGTTGTTAAACCTGCTGCAATTAATAGTTGTATCCATTTTTTAATCCGTCCCTTCGCTACTATGCTACTCTTTTACAATGAAGATATCACTACAGATGCTGCCCTTTTATTACCATTTGCTATTTTTGGTGGATGTTAACCCTGTTATAGTTAACATTGGCTTTCATGTACTTACACAGAGCTACAATGGGTGATATTGTTGTTTGTCGTTGAGGTTAGCTGCATCCCATGTCTTATACACCATCTATTCCTAAATATAAGTATTTTTAGAGATTCCAATATAGACTACGTAAGGAGCAAAATGAGTGAATGTAGATTCTAATCTAAACTATATCTATAATTCTATATACATATGTATGTAGTTCATATTGAAATCTCTAAAAATACTTGTACTTAGGAACGTAGGTAGTTGTATTTTACATCATTTGTTCAATCTCAGTTTAGCTTCTAACATTTACTGGTTGCTTGTAGGTACATATATGAGAGGTACTGATCCACGCTTTGATCCCTTTCGCGTATGGCGCAATGAGATATTCATGAACAAACGTCAAGTGAGGAAACTAAGAAAGATTGTTAGGCGAAAGAAATGGGTGATTGGAAATAAGCTCTTTATTTACACGTTGTCCGAGAAAATAGTGAACTTTAGGATGGTAAGTAATGTGTTGCCTTTTCCCCCTGCCCACAACAAGTTACTCTATTAGACCTCAGTATCTGATATTTTTCTCTTTTCAGTGGTTTCTGAAGCTATTTACTGATGATTACCTTGCAAACTACATGACCGGAGTGGAGGCAACTAAGGTTAAAGTATATAATTCATGCTACCATGATAATGCTCTAGAAGTCTTCCTGAAGGCGGTGAAGGATGGGCGGGCGATCGTCACAAGGGGTTGGACAAAAGTGGTTCGTGCCTATGGCATGCAGGAAGGCACATTATGGGCATTCCGCTTCTTCAATACCATCGGTTGTCAAAATGATTTACACTTGTCTCTTCACCTTTACTGCCTTTAAATATTGTGGTTCATCATAGTTAATTGTTGTCTAATCCTATAATCCTATAATTATTGAACATATCGTACTAAAAATTGTATTTTGGATTCGCTGTTGAACCAGTGTGCTGAGAATTTGAATTGCACGTTTCATATTTCAAAATTTCCAAATCGCATAATAAATTACAGGAAAAAATAAAAATATACAGGAGCTAATAAAATAATGTGCACACGGTTAGAAAGAAAACAGCATGTTCTATGAAAAAAAGAACAAGCGGTTCTTTGACGTGAAACGTTTGTGATGCCTCATAGATGCACACACGGTTTCGTATCATATGTGTGTGCGATTCATGGTAATACGGCAAACGTTTCAAACTAGTGCGCGTGTGTGATAGGAATACGAATCACACACAGTTATGAAAATGGACACGTTGGCGTTAGTAGAGGCACCGCACACATTTTACACTCTCTCACTACAAAAAAAGACACATCCGTGACATTTTGGATTGAACGACTTTTTTTCTGTCATACTTATGACACTTCTATGACGATTATTGTGACAAAACCCGGTATCATCATAGATGTGGTGGGGTCCTACTTCTATGACAAAAATCATGACAGAAAATGGGCTTTTCGTCCTAGGCACGCCGGAGATGCAGCTGCATGACATTCTTTGGGCCGTCCATGATGGAAAAAACATGGTAGAAGCGAGGGCGAGGAAAATATCGAGGAGTTCCCGGTTATGGTGGGTGGTCAGGGGCCGAGCGATGCGCGTTTCTCGTACGTACGCACGTGTATGCAAGGCGTTGGGCTCTAAATGAACCCGAGCGAGGCGTTGGGCTTTAACTGAACCCGAGCGATTGCACTGCAGGCTACGCGTTACTGAACCCGAGCGATCGATCGATCCCTTGCTGTTAACTGAACCCGAGTGATTCCTTCACTACTGCTACTGACTGAAGTCGATCGATGCTGACTCTAGATGAACAGTGAGCGTTATTGGGGGGTTTGGACGAACAGTTCCTGGTGGGGGTTGGATGAACAGGACCCCGTGGTAGTAGAGGCCATTGTCGCTGGAGGAACAGTACCCCGATCGATCGAGCCAGTGGATGAACAGGACCCTGTGGAGGGCTGGATGAACAGGACCCCGTGGAGGGCTGGATGAACAGGACCCCATGGAGGGCTGGTTGAACAGTAGCCGATGGAGGGCTGGTTGAACAGTAGCCGGTGGAGGGATGGATGAACAGTAGCCCGTGGAGGGGTGGTTGAATAGGACCCCGTGGAGAGGGCTGGTTGAACAGTAGCCGGTGGAGGAGCGCGCGGTCGAGGCTGGATGAACAGGAGCCCGTGGATGAACAGTCACAGGTGGAGACTGGAGGAGGTCGACGGTGGATGAACAGGAGCCCGTGGAGGCAGTCGACGGTGGATGAACAATAGCCCGTGGAGACAGTTGACGGTGGAGATGAATAGTATCCCGTGGAGTCCCATATTGCGGTACGCCTCACCCCTCCTGATAAACAGGACCCCCGTTTCGACCGTAGTGATCCAACACAAGTCCGTTTCCTCCGTTTTGCGGTACGCCACACCCCTCCCGATCAACAGGACCCCGTTTTGACCATAGGAGGTCCGTTTCCTCCGTTTTGCGGTACGCCAGACCCCTCCCGATGAACAAGATCCCATTTCGACCGTGGCCGATCGAACAGAAGGCCGTTTCCTCCGTTCTGCGGTACACCAGGCCTCGTTTCCATCGGCTATTCCGTCCAAGCCGGTTGGCTCCCGATGAACACGACGACGCATTCCATTCCGACCCAGCCGGTTGCCTCCCCATGATCACGACGACGGCGCAGCTTCTCCATTCCGACCCAGCCATGTACACGAGCCCTGGCCGTATGTATGCGCGAGTAGGCATTCGAGACCCCGCCCATATGTACGTATGTCATCGTATTTACTTTCTTGCACCCTGGCCGTTGTACGTACGTGTACATGCTACGTGCGCGCCTCTACTACCATACGTGCCCTTCCTTACACGGGAGCGGTTCATCGCTACAGCCTGCAAACAGACCGATCGTATGTACGTACACGTTCACGACTAGAATGACAATGCTACGTACGTTCGACTAGGTGGGTCCCGACTGTCAGGCACTTCCTTACGTGCGAAGATGTAGCTGGTGGGTCCTAGCAGTCAGGGGGGCGAATCATTTTTTCCCCGTAATATGGACGCACTTCCTTGCGTGCGAAGATGTCGCTGGTGGGTCCCGGCAGTCAGGGGGGAAACATTTTTTCATGAAATAAGGTGGCCCGTCTGGTGGGTCCCTGCTGTCTGGTGGAGGAATAATTATTTTGCGCGTAATAAGGAGGCCCTTCCTTGCTGCGGCCATGGACCCAGCTGTCAACCTCTCAACGTACAGTACTCTTCCGATGGAAGTCGTTCATTGACCACATTGACCAGACCATGCCGAGAGCACCAAGGCGGTGGACGACGGTGAGGCGGAACAACGCTGAGCCGGGAAAGATGCGGCAGTGGATGCCCACGCGGAGAGGAGTACGAGGGTTCACTGGTTCGGCTGCGGTGTGAGGCTACCGTCGCCGTATGGCCTGGCCAGCGGTGCGAGTAGTAGGGGGCGGTGAGGCTTCTGCGGCAGCACAGCCGGCCACGGGAGGCAAGAGCGCGCGGTGGTTTGGACGGCTGGAGCAAGAAAATCAGAGGTTGAAGAAGCAGGACGACCATTGGATGTTAACAACCCAACGATCACTGGTGATAGAATCATTTGTTGACTAAGTTGGCAAAGCCCTCCGTCCATGTCAACTTAGTAGGCCCACAAGTCAGCCTCCCACTATGGTGGGTCCCAGCTAGAAGGGGGGTATTCATTTTTTTGTGCGTAATGAGGAGGCACTTGCGTGCGAAGATATAGCTGGTGGGTCCGAGCTGTCAGCATGATTATTCATTCTTTTTGGCGTAATAAGGAGGTACTTGCTTGCGTGCGGCCATGGACCATGTGGGTCCCAACTGTCAGCCTCTCCATGTATGTCCCTCTTCCGATGTTGTCGTTTGTTGACAACATTGACCATGCCATGCCGAGAACACCAGCGCGATGGACGACGGCGAGACCCAGGAAGGGAATGACCCGGAGGCGGCGAAGCCACAACAGTGGAGGGATGTGGGTGAGTAGAGGGATGGCCTGGCCAGCGGTGGGAGTAGTAGGGGGCAGTGAGGCGGCAGCACAGCCGGCCACGGGAGGTGGGAGTAGGCGGTTCCGCCGGTGCAGGATTTGGCGGCTAGAGCAAGAAGATCATAGATTGAAGAAACACGACGGCCGTTCGATTACATCCAACGGTACGTCTGCTAGAATCGTTTGTTGTCATATATAATAAGTAAAAAAATCTTGCATACACATCGACTTAATAGGCCCACAAGTCAGACCACTCCCTATTTTTTATAATTTATATATAGCTCATTGCAACTTCTTATGCAATTTATTGCAGACCGTTTTTTTGTCGGCCAGGGTTAAAAATTTAAATGAAATTTCGCATATTTCTATGGGTTCCAAACTATTTTTAATACCAAAATGTCGAGCCAGATTTAAAGTACTTTGAATATATATTTGAATTAGGTTAAATACCAGTGAAATTGGAATCTGAATTTACAATTTGTCATCTATTTTTTATATTTATAGCCCATTTCGTATTACTTTCAAGATTTGTAAGCATCTTGAAAGAGTTGCTGCCCATCAGGGCGTAGAAAAATAAGTAGGCCTGGATTGGGTATTCTTCAGAAAAAATAAACTGGGCTCATTTTCACAAACAAAAAAATAGCTGGGCTGGTCATGTGGTGAACATAAAATATAAGCTTGGGCTAGACAGGCCCGGCCCAGTTGAAACCCTACACCATCTCAACAGTAACAAAAAAATATACTACTCGAGTAGCAACATCCCAGGTGTCAACCGATCTTGTGTTGTTCTCTTGTCTATTGACTATATACACTAACAATGTCGTGGGTCCCAGATGTCAGGAAACCACTAGCAGGAAGCATTTTCTTTTTCCATACACATAACAAAAAATGAGGAACTTCCTTGCGTCTGGACATGGACATGGTGGGCCCCTACTGTCATCCTCTCCACGTACAGTCCTCTGCCAATTCCTCTTGTTTGTTGACCAAGTTGTCAACATGAGAGGGCGGCGCCGCGGCGAGCGCAACGAAGCGCGTGGAGGACGACGGCGAGGCCTCAGAGGTCGGCCTTAATGATTTAGGAGACGGTGGGGCGGCGATGCGTGCGCTGTGGCGCAGCTAGCCGTGGGAGGCGGAAGCAGGTGGCCCTGCCGGCGCTGGTTTGGTTTTGGTGGCTGGAGGAAGACAGGACTGAAGAAACACGACAGACTGTAAAAGCAGCAGGAGTACTTAACAACCTTAACTGAAACCAGCAGGGGCACTTAACAACCATAGCTGAAAGTAGTATGAGTACTTATACAGGTTCAACCGTACAAAGCACACCTCGAACAGTGCTACTTTGCCTACAGTTAACCAAAGGGTGAGGCCGCCAAGCCCCAGGACAAGGCCCAGGTACCACCCCGTGCATTCACAACCATCTGAAAGCGGCTTCATCTCGTAATGTGGTTAATAAACATGATATTTGTTTAGAACCATGGAAAAGCAGGAACATAATCTTCTGTCCTATTCTCCAAGATGGACGGGCCTTCATTATTTGAGACCACCCATGAATAAGTATCTTTTCACCTCCAAGGGGAATGGCGTAGGTCGACATAAACATCATGTTTTGACCAAGCGCAAGTCTGACCCGATCATGGTCAGGCATCTGTATAGGAACAATAGACCTGGACAGTTCCTGTTTCAAGAAGATCACAGCTGTAAAACTGTGCATAAGCAAGAGAACAACATATATAACAGAAAACAACTCGTACTATAAGTTTCTCAACACAGTTGGACATGTTCAACGAGTGCAGCAGTGGCACACATATCCCACATGGCCTTCCACCATTGAAACGCCCCACGAGGACCTCATGACAATCAGTAAAGTGTAGGAACTTGTGGATGTCGTCCAAGTCAACTTCAGTGCCATGAGTAATAGCTGAGTTCTTATAGAATAACAAACGAGTAGCCTTCTTAACTCTGAAAAAACCGACAAGTGCCACCAATTATAAGAAAATATTAGTTAGAAGTAGCATCTTCGTGATAGATTCATTGCTACTTCTAAAGTTAAATTGTGATTAATTAGAAAGAATAGGTGGATTAAGAAGTAATCGAGGCAAGAAACAACAACCATATACAAAACTAACAAGGATGAACAATTATAACGACGTCGGGGTGGAAGATCACAGTGAAGATGAGGCCAGGTTCTACTATTTCCATCAACATCCGTGCGCCGACTTTTAGTCTGTAACACTTGAGAATGTTTATCCAAGTTCGTCCATAAAAAAAGCAGCGATCTTCTTGGTTCATGAACCCAACTCGAAACTTATATCCATGGCTTGTCTTCACTGTGACCATTAAAATGGTGTATTCAATTAAGGCAAGGCTGAGCATCTTGAGTGCATGTGTTCTGGCAGAGCAAGGAATGCACTGCAGGAAAAATAATATGAGAACACAATGTATTCCTTATATCCAAACCTAGTAATAATTTCCTCCTTCACGTCAGTGTGGACCATGGTACTGGTACCTTTTATCCAAATATAGCAATCCAAATTTCCAAATTAGTCGACAACATGTTCAAAAAACCCCACCCTCCCGGATAGAAAAGAGGATTCTAGGAACATATTGTGCGCGTTTAAAAATCCTGTGTTAGGATGAGAGGGAACAAGTGTGGCGTCTCGCCGAGGGCGCAGAAACCTGTAGGGTCCTCGCACTTTGGGCACTGCAAATGAAATACACTATATTCAGTAGGAAGAAAAATGCATCAACGACGGCGGATGCCATCCTAGGAGTACCCACGACCAAGGGACTTGGATTTATCGGGGATGGATGAAGAATTCGTACCAGGTTCTCCATGAGAAAACCCTATGCAATCGCCGGGCGGGGGTTTTCTTCTTTTTTTTGACGGGCGGGGGTTTTCTCTGAACAAGCAGACGAGGGAGAAGGGGATTTAGGCCCAGTGAAATATTGCTGCTTCGTCCGTCCAGCTTACTGCTAAAGATGGAAAGGTGGGGGTTTTGTGATTTGACGGCTCATTGGGCATTACTGCGGCGCTACGACCGGGGTGTGTCTACCGTGTAGTTATGCACTCTAATTTGGTGCATATGGCACGTGAACCCCGTTGTCGGATGCCCCACATATGAGTGAAAGAAAGTAGAAAGACATGAGTAACTAGTTACACATAAATATATTTTTGACAGAGAGATACTCCCTTTGTAAAGAAATATAAAGATCTTTTATATCACAACTTTATACATAAGAAAAATCAAGGGAAATATATATAACATATATAATTATAAAAAAAGCAGAGTTTTTTAACACGGTATAGACGAGTTGGTGATGATGGTATGCCTGCCATCCTGCAATATAGGCCGTCCGATTTATATCTGACGGATAGGAAGGAAACTATGGCAATTTTGCAAAAAGGTACCCACACACCTCTCCACATTTGCAAATAAGGCCGTCCCTCGTTCATCCTTTTCTCTCACGAGATAAAATACTCATACAAATGCATCTTGATGTTACATGCAATGCACGGGTATTATGGGGGTTCAGCTAAGAAATACTCAGACAGGCTCACGGTTCTGGACTTTGGGCCACAGGCCGGTGGGCCTGCGTGTTTGGGGGCCCATGTGTTCTACCTAAGCGCTTTTCATATTGCAAGCGGTCGGTACGGCGCTGGTTTTAGATGCTGTCGCAAGGCGAATAAACAAAATTGAATAAAGCACGACAGCTGTTGGAATGAAATCAAACGACAGTTCCTAACAAGAAATCAGAGTTGCAATTCTATCAACGATACTGTCATACTACTTATACACACAGGACAGTTGTTTCACCATGCCAGAGTATTACATCAAATATCTCAAAGGATAGATCAGTTCGACAGTTGCGTGTTGCTATTGAAGAATTTCAAAGTTGATTTGGACCAGCTCTCCTTGCCAATAAAGTTCGATTTTGACATCATCCCCTATGCAAGATATGATTTAGATTTGAACCTTGACCATCCTTTAGCATCAATCATCATGTGACCATCCTTTGTACTTACAGTATATTGAGTAGGTTCGTTCACACCAAGGCTGCGCATGGTAAGAGAAACTTGTCCACGGTCGCCCGGATTGTTGAACGACTCCCTCGTTGCTCTAGGAATTCTCTGTTTGCAAACAAGAAGACATACACAAATAGTTAGATCGACACAATGAATCATGTGAAAAAACATGGAAAGAAAAAAGAACGAAGCACTTGGGCGGCCAATGCTTACTAAGAATGTGGACATGTCAGTTTTTGTAAGGAATTTGGTATATGAAGTGCGAACTATAACCCATTATGTTGCCGGTGCAACTATTGGTTCCGTTGCCGCTGCACGGGCCGGGGCAGATGCAAGTGCAAGTGTTGGTGCAGGTGCCAAAGAAGTTGCTGGTGCCCGTGCCGGTGTGACTGGCAGTGCCGCTGCTGCTGCCGGAGATGGTGCTCCTTGTAGAGCTGGTGCCGGTGTCGGAGCAGGTGCTGGTGTCGATGCCCGATCCTCTGGTAGATCAGCCTGATCCGCTGACGTGGTCGGTACCCAATCCTCAGCTGGATCAGACTGAGCTAATGCCACTGTCAGTGAAAGAGCAACTGACGGTGCTCGATCTGTTGCTTAAGGTGGTACCGATGTGCGAGATAGCGGCGATCGTGTCTGATCTGCTATGATCAGCTTTCTAACTTGACTAGGCTCCGTGACCGTGATCTAGTCTTTTTCTTCATTTCTTTTAAACGCGAGAAGGACTAATGGTGGCGTGTTTGTTAAACCAAACTGCAGCTCATCATAGGGATTCAGCTTGTACTCCGACAACAGACTGATCCAATTTTTTCTAGTAATATAAGTGATGAAAAGTGACTTCATTGCTGACACGGCATAAGAAGTGAAACCTGCAAAAATATGCATCGTAGAGCAACCCAAATGGTTTATTCTGTGATGAATGTCCCATGGCAAAACCTACATCATAAAATTGCAGCAAAAGAAAGAAAACATAACATTAAATCAATAAGATTTAGATAGTAAATCAATAAGATTTACTTGATGTGACACGAGTGAATCCTTACCAGGAAATCACTATGTTGAAGTACTAAATAGAAGATTGGTCGTCCAACTACACGTGGCATGCAGGGGCCCTGCCTACTCCCACAAGAAGGACAGTCCAAAGGTCGTGACAAATCGTATGGATAGAACATCCATGGGACTAGAAATCATGGTGGGTGCGATAAACCCTGCAATGCATGCAGATATTGGAGTGTAACCATAATTGATAAGCCATCCTCACAAAAAATATGATCTATATACTTCAAAATATACAGACTAAATTGAGTGGACAGACATTAACATAGACTATTCTCAGGACTCACCACACACCAAAAGCGGCAGTACTAAACAATTCAGGGTTCACAAACACAAATCAAGTAAAAAACAATAGTACTTACTACAGACAAGCAAAGTTGCACTATTAAACTTTGTCAGATACTGAGGTCTAATAGAGTAACTTGTTGTGGGTAGGGGAAAAGGCAACACATTACTTACCACCCTAAAGTTCATTGTTGTCTTTGACAAAGTGTAAATAAAGAGCTTAATTCCAATCACCCGTTTATTTCGCCTAACAATCTTTCTTAGTTTCCTCACTTGACGCTTGTTCATGAATATCTCATTTCCCCATACACAAAAGGGATCGAAGCGTGGATCAGTACCCCTCATATATGTACCTACAAGCAACTAGTAAATGTTAGAAGCTAAACTGAGATTGCACAAATGATGTAAAATACAACTACCTATGTTCCTAAGTAAAAGTATTTTTTTGAGATTTGAATATGAACTACATGCGGATGTATATAGAATTATAGATATAGTTTAGATTAGAATCTAGATTCACTCATTTTGCTCCTTATGTAGTCTATATTGGAATCTCTAAAAATACTTATATTTAGGAATAGATGATGTATAAGACATGAGATGCGGCTAACCTCGACGGCAAACAACAGCATCGCCCATTGTAGCCCTGTGTAAGTACATGGAAAGCCAATGTTAACTACAACAGGGTTAACATCCACCAAAAATCGCAAATGGTAATAAAACGGCAGCGTCTGTAGTGATATCTTCATTTTGAAAGAGTAGCACGGTAGCAAAGGGACGGATTAAAAAATGGATACAACTGTTAATTGCAATAGGATTAAAAACATCCTAATTCATGTTTTGTAAGTTTGTAGCCATTGAAATACAACTCTTTAAAAATGGATACAACTGTTAATTGCAATAGGCTTAATGTCCATTGAAACCGGTACTGATAAAAATGCAATTGGCAGAGTTAAACATCACAGGGCAGGTGCTGCCAGAGCAGATAATGGCCTAGTTGTCTATAAAAAGGTAGGGAAAATAGCTCAAACATGTTAGGCATGTTTACTACAACATGCTTAATACATCTACTGTACAAAACATAGCTATTAATTGCAATTGGTATTGGTAAGATTGAACTGGTGGGTACATACTTGGTAAGTCCTTAGCGGTAGTTGCTGGGGCACTTCATCTTGGCCAGAGCCCGCCCAAAGTCAGCGGCGGCGGAGACGAGCTGTTCCTCCGGGTCGAAGCGTGGATCAGTGCCACTGACATGTGTACCTATATGCAACCAGTAAATGGTAGAAATTAAAATGCAATTGCACAAATCATGTGAAATACTGTAAGACATGGGATGCAGCTAACTTGACAGCAAACAACAGCATTGGCCATCATGACCCTACGTAAGTACATGGACAAGCATGTTAAGTACAACAGGGTTAGCATCCACCAAAAATAGCAAATGGGGCAGCATTTCTAGTATATCTTCATTGCGGAGAATAGCATGGTAGCAAATGGACAGATTAAAAAATGGATATAACTGTTAATTGCAACAGGCTTAACAACATCCTGAGTCATGTTTTGTAAGTTTGTAGCCATTGAAATGCAACTATTTAAAAATGGATTCAACTATTAATGGCAACAGGCTTAATAGACATTGAAACCGGTACTGATAAAAATGCAATTGGCATAGTTAAACATCACAAGGCAGGTGCTGCCAGAGCAGAGAATGGCCTAGATGTCTATAAAAAGGTAGGGATGGTAGCAAAAACGTGTTAGGCATGTTTACTAGAACATGCTTAATACATCGATCGTAAAGAACATAGCCATTAATTGCAACTGGTATTGGTAAGATTGAATTGGTGAGTACATACTTGGTAAGTCCTGAGAGGTAGTTGCTGGGGCACTTCATCTTGGCCAGAGCCCGCTCAAAGTCAGCGACGGCGAAGGCGAGCTGTTCCTCCGTGTCGAAGCATGGATCGGTGCCACTGACATGTGTACCTATAGGCAACCAGTAAATGGGTAGAATTTAAACTACAATTGCACAAATTATGTGAAATACTGTAAGACATGGGATGCAGCTCACCTCCACGGCAAACAAAAGCATCGGCCGTTATGACCCTGCGTAAGTACATGGGCATGCATGTTAAGTACAACAGGGTTAGCATCCACAAAAAATAGCAAATGGGCAGCATCTCTAGTGATATCCTGAGTCATGTATTGTAAGTTTGTTGCTGGTATTGGTGAAATTGAGTTGGACATGGTAATATTTGAACATCACACAGTGTATTGTACTGAAATAAACAAGGCACGAACATGCTTAATACATCAACCGTACAAATCATAGCCATTGCAAGTGGTATTGGTAAGATTTAGCTGGTCTGATCTTACCTATTAAGTCCTGGGGGGTAGTCGCTGGGGGACTTCATCTAGGCCGGAGCCTGCACCATGTCGGCGGCGGCAGAGGCGAGGTGTTCCTCCGGGTCAACACACAGCGGCCAACGTGCCATGGACCGCCATCAGCTCCTGGCAGGGGGGAGTTGGAGGCATCAGGATGTTTCGCAGGCGCCATTTAAGCAATTAGGCCAAGGACATGATAGAGATCGGTGGGTTACCTGACTGGATCCGAGCAGAACGTAGATGTGGTTGAAGCTGTGGTTGCGGTGGCGGCGGTTTGAGATGCCGGTAGGGGGAGGCGCGAGGGAGGGGGGATACTGAGGGGAAGGGGATGTGGTTAGAGGAATAAATTCTGAAATTGTGCGCCTAATGAAAATTTCGGTGCGAAATTTGAAACTTGGGTGAGGGAAACACACAACACAGATGAAGCGCGTAAAATACTCGTGTTCGAGAAAAAAGAAAGTTGGCAGATCCCATCTCCAAAAAAATATACACGTTTACTGGATTTTTTCGGTCAATGGTACACCTGGTTTATTAGGAAATATCGCACAGGTAACTGACTTATGGGTCATTAACGCAAAAAACGCAGACGGGTACGGCATAGAAACCATGTGTTTTGTGATCTTCTAATGATTAACGCAAAAAAAACACACACGGACCACCGTCGCCGCCATCCATCCCGCTCGATGCCGCCCTCCACCCCGCTCGCCGCCGCCATCCATCCCGCTCACTGCCCCCCTCCACCCCGCTCGCCGCCGCCGCCATCCACCCCGCTCGCCTTCGCCGCCATCAACCCGGCACGGCCGCAACTGTGGATGAGCTCTGGCCGCCGATGAGACCCAGCCATCGCGTGCCACCACTGGAACGAGCCTCCCTCCCCCACCTTCCTCCCTGGCCGCCCTAGACCCGCAAGCCGTTCAACTTCGCATCACTAGGCCGTTCACAGCTGTCGCCGGCAGAGTTCAGGCCGTTTGTAGCCGCTGCCTCCGGTGTTCAACGATGTAGTCCCCCGAAGTTCACTGCCTCATCTCCGAAACCCCAACCAGCCAGGGATCTCTGCCACACCTCTTCCACATGCTTCTCATCACCTCGCCCCCCTCCCCGATCCCCAACCACCCCGACCTCATTGTCGTTCACCAGCGCCCCGGAATCCTTGGATCCTGCTACCCCCGCCGTCGGGCACCGCCCCGTCACCCCAGATCCTGCTACTCCTGTCGTCGCGCGCCACCCCATCAATCCGAACCCGGCTGCTCCCGGCGTCTCGCTCCGCCCAACCTTCTGCCACATGTCTTTCCATCGCTGGGAAGGGCCGCAGACGCTGCTATTCAGGTGAGGTCAAAACTTATCAACAACTATTGTTCCCCATTGTTCTGAGTGTGTGAGGACAAGTTCCTTAGCGCCATGTACACCCCAGCAGCCCCGAGTAGCCATGTACACGGGTCTCCCCTTCCTTCCCAACTCATGAAATTATTTTCTTTGGAGAATTTCTTGCTACCTTGGACTGCTCTGTTCTCCTCTTCCTCGTTGTCTGATGATTTTTGTAGCATTTTGGAGGAATTGGTACATTTTTGTTCTGTTTGGATGTGCATCCAGTGGAAGAGATTGATATTACGAGAGAAAAAAAATGTTCCTTGTAACTCCTTCCCCATTCTCTTTTTGTGCATGTTCAACACATCCACTGTAACGACCCTTTTGCCCCTATAGGTTCATCGAATAGATGCCAAAAATACGTTCGTCAGAACAATAGTTAATTTTTTTAACGAAACAATTCAAAAAATGAGAAGTTCAAAATAAAAAAACAGTGTAGTTTGATGTATACGAAAATATGAAATTATTTTTGTTTCGAGGAAAAATAGAAGTATGAAAGTTCAATTTTAAAAAAATTATTTGATGCTTATTTGAAAACATATTTTTTCTAAGAATAAGACTAAGAAGTTCAAATTAAAAAAATAGAGAAGTTTGACATATATAAAAAGATTAGATTTTTTCTCGTTACTAAAGAAATAAAATGAAGAACATCAAATTAAAATGAAAGGAAGAACTAAAAAAATTACAAAGTGTTGATGTTGATTAAAAAATCTAGGATTTTCACAGATATCTGTTTTGTTAAATTATCTACGATGAAGTTCAAATTGAGAAGGTAGTAAAATTTGATGTTATTTAAAAATCGAAAACAATTTTTAGTCAAAATACAAAAAGGTGAAATTCACATTGAAATAACAGGGAAGTTTGGAGTTTATTAAAACCTACTATTTACGTGTTCAAAAAATAAAAAACACAACGCCATTTTTTCACTTTAAAAAAATCATAAACAAAAAAATGGTTGCTAGAAGTTCAAGTGCTCAGCGAGGAAAAGTTCAAAAAATTCTTGTGAGAGAGGTTCATCGTGTATTTAGATGTCCAAAATACATAAAAAATATATGTTGTTTTTTGTGTTTTAAAATATTTTTTTCAAACCAGAGAGAAGTTCAAAGCGATAACAACCGGAAGCTCACTTACTACATGGTGTGTATTTCATATAAGAAAAATACGAATAAAGTAAAAAGAGTGAAGTTCAAACAGGCATGCCCTAGAAGTTCAACTATTTCACGCGGTGCAAAAAACGACACGTCAAAAACAGAGTGAAGTTCAAACAGACATGCTCCAGAAGTTCAACTACTTCACGCAGTGTATTTCTGTTCACGATGAACGCAAAAATCATGATCTCACCATTTTCTAATTACTTCAAAATGGCAGGAATATCATTTGTGTAAGTTCAAGTCCTCTGTCGGAGAAAGTTAAAAAAATTATTGTGAGAGAGGTTTGTACAAAAGGAATATCATTTGTGTAACACTAACGAATGGATGAGAAAATTACAAACAAAAATACGTCACAGAAGTTCAACGTCAAAACAGTAGGAAGTTCAACTACTACGCTGAATGAATTTTAGATGAAAAACTTTTAAAATCGTCATGAGTATGAAAAGATGATCAACACAGGGAAACTTGCGTGTTTACAGCAGCTTTCCGTCGGTATATCACATGCTCAATTCCGGTGAATGGATGGAGAGCTATGAGCAGTGGATGGAGATCTAAGAGCAAAAAAACATGTGAGAAATAGAGTGAAGTTCAAGCACACACGCTGAGAAGTTCAAGTTCTTCACTGGTGCATATTTGAAGAATCTGTTTCGCGATAAAGGCAGAATGCATGATCTCGCCGTTTTCAAAATTACTTGAAAACGGCCAGGATTCAGAGAAAACCATCAACATGAAAA
Source organism: Triticum urartu (assembly GCF_056163025.1). Taxonomy (NCBI): domain Eukaryota; kingdom Viridiplantae; phylum Streptophyta; class Magnoliopsida; order Poales; family Poaceae; genus Triticum; species Triticum urartu. The sequence goes on from NC_141874.1 coordinate 213,693,574, forward strand.
AGTTCCGAATTTTATGTAGCTTTTCAGCGGTATATTATTTGCCCCATTCCGATGAAGTTTCTAGAAATTACGGCAAAAATACGTGTTTAGCCATTTTCAAAACTTACATAAAACCGTAATGAATTAGGAGAAACAATATATAAAAAAAGTTTCACATTTCTTCAAGCTTTCCAATGCCATATTGTTTGCTGCGTTTGGATGTACGGTTAAAAAATTAGCTCAAAAATACAAACTCGGTGGAACTTGTACCGTTTTCTAAATTACTTTTAAACCGTTAAAAATTATAAAAAACTTTTAACATGAAGAAGTAGCGCATTTTCATAAGCTTTCCAACGCCATATTATTTGCCTCAATTGGATTAGCCGTTTAGAAATGGCATCAAAAATACAAACTCGGGTGTTCCATTTGCAAAATTCTATGATTTTCCGAATTACTCTTTAACCATAGGGAATTAGAGAAAACTTTCAACATGTGGAAGGAGCGGTTTTGCAGCAGCTTTCCAACGCCATATTATTTTCCCCATTCCGATAAACGGTTAAAAAATGCGATCAAAAATATGATTCACGTTTTTTGTATGAAGAAAAAACGGTTTTCAAAACTGCTCTTAAACCGCTTACATTTTGCCAAAAATTTAACTTGGGTCATGATACTGATGTCCATAGCTTTCCAACGGTATATCGCAAGCCCCATTTGGACACCTTTTAGCTGAAGTTCAACCTAGTACTTGGGGAAGGTCAGGTGCGTTACTCGGGAAGTTCATGTTGTGATCAGAATATTATTCTGATCCCGTGATCAGAATATCATCGTATGTCTCACAACCACCATTATACACATACACGTGTATATATATACAATTTCTCCTACATGTTGCCTTGGTGCCTTCGGAGCACGATGACAATTGGGAGTGGTTCATGGGGGCGGTAGTGGGTAATAGTATTCTCCTTTGGGATCTATGACTTGGTCGAGCAAAAATCCCGCTATTTCCGCTTGAAGTGCTCGTATGCGCTCCGTTGCTAGGAGCTTGTCCCGCACCTCTTTGAACTGTTAAGAAGGAGACCAATATGCATGTGTATTAGTTGTGTGACTAGATATCGATAATCATGTAAAAATTGTGAATAGTGTTCTGGCAAACGTACCCATTCCTGTCTTTGAGATTTTCTCCTTTCAGACACCATCATGCGAATGTTCTCGAAAACGTAGTATGCACACACATCAGTCCCCGGCACCTGCTTCAGGGCCTTTATGAGAATAGAATTTAATCATATAATAATTAATCAAACATGATGATTAATTAATGGTATTGAAACAAGAATTAAAGAGATGGTAGCTAGGTAGTAGTACTTAATTACTCACCTTGGGTCGATGCCACAACAACTTTTTTCGCCATTTGCCTGGAGTCACCTTGATGAACTTTGCCCAAGCCCTGCCCGCCGGCAAAGAAAATTAATGAAGGGGTAATTAAATATAGTTGATATCAGGAAATGATGAACTAAATAGGCTGAGATATAGTTAATAATGATTGAAATTACCTGTTGAGTATCCCCTTCACGATGGTGAAGTCACTTTATTTCTTAAGTAGTGAGTCCAGTACTTCAACTTTTCCTTCTTCAACTTTAATGTCTAACAAGACCCAGTGGTAACTACATGCGCACACGTTTGCATGTCTAAATTAAGCGGGCATGTGCATAACACTAATCAACTACCCTAAACCCTATAACACTTAAAAATTAACATCTAGCTAGCTAGTAAGCAAAAACAGAATTTGTACTACAAGACAGTGTGACTCACCTGAAGTTGTAAGGAAGTAGTATATCTTCATTGCTATTGAGGCGCTTCAAGAACTCTAGCATTTTATTCTCTACATATTGTTTACAATGATCATATCTCCATGTCTTTTCATTAATGATATTTGGGTTAATGAACCCAATGCCATAGCGTCCAACTTTTTTCATTTCATACATCTTCATCCTGCATAATACCACAAAAAAGAATATAGTGAGGATAATTACAGGTAATGATCGATCAATGAGCACTAAATCTAGCTTGAGACTTAAATTACCGAAAGAAATCACTTACAGACAATAGCAACTTACGAGAGATTTGTCGAGTGCATCTTGATTGAATAACTGAAATAGTTCTGAATACTAAACCACAGAGCTAGCTTATGGAAGTAATGCTCTTCCTTGACCTTCACCATGAGGGACTCTCGATTCGAACTCTTGGTAATTTTCATGTACCAATCATGCAATTCATACATTCTCGTTGGGAGGTTCTTGACCTCCTCAGGCTCGACCAAAGGTTGGCCGCATACATATTTCCATTTTATTTCCTCCTCTCTAAGAGGAGACATGGGCTCGATCTCGAGGAGTTGTCCAACAGTGATATTGAGGCTTTGAGCCTGCATTATATGCTCCTCGGTTATTACCAGATTGCCCAGCTGGGGAACGTAAACGGTTTTCCCACATCTATATAGGGCGGCGGTACTCTCTTGTGTTGTTAGCACAACAAGCGGGGGGGGGGGTCGACTGCGCCGCTTGTTCTCCCAGCTGGGGAACGGTTTTCCCGCATTTTTTGCCAGCTGCTTGGCTCGAGCCCGACTCCTTATGTAGTCGTGCTCGATGTGCCTTCCTGATTTGGCGCTCATAGTCTGAGTCAACAGGCTTGGGAGCTGGTGGTCTAGCCATATGAATGAAGTGGTCAATCTTTTCCTCAGGCACTTTCTCCCTTGGCGGCGGTGCCGGTTTCGGTCCAAAATGGGCATCCACTTGGGCGTTCACTATGGCTGCGTTTTGCTCCTCGGTCATGTCGTAAGGCCTCTTAGGAAGAGGATCGAGGCTTGGACCATATTTATGTTGCTTTCCTCTGCCTGTACCTCCTGTACTACCTCGACTCATAGCGCTATGCACCATAGCTGCGGGGGCTCTCTTCTGCGATTGCTGAGGCGGCAGAGACGGTTGACGTGGCTGACTTGGAGCAGGAGGAGTGGCCTGACGCGTTGGTGGACTTGGAGGACCAGGAGTCTGCTAACGCGGTGGCGGACTTCGAGGAGGAGTCTGCTGACGCTGTGCCGGACTTGAAGCAAGAGGAGTGGCCTGGCGCTTTGCCGGACTTGGAGGAGGAGGAGTGGCCTGACGCTTTGCCGGACTTGGAGGAGGAGGAGTGGCCTGACGCGGTGGCTGACTTGGAGGAGCGGGAGTCTGCTGATGCGGTGGCGGACTTCGAGGAGGAGTCAGCTGACGTGATGTCGGTGGCCTTGGAAAGATGATGCAATCCTTTCTCCATAGGATGATACGATGTTTGGCCTCTCCCAGTGTTTGCTCCTCGTCACCTCCAGGAATATCAAGCTCTAGGCCCGAATATTGGTCCACTACTTCATCAACCTGGACACGAGCATAGCCGGCTGGAATCGGGTTGTAGTGGAAGGTTGCATCGGGGGAATTTGTATAAGCAATGGCGTCCCCCACCTTCATGGATATGTTCTTCATTTTGAAGTGTAGCTCACAGTTAGTGCTCTCCATGATGTCATCCACATGGTATCTATCCATCAGTGCATCGCCTAGGGAGGAACCAACGCTGCTTCTTGGCATGGATGGGACGGTGCTATCCAATGCTGGATCATCCGCTAGCTGTTGCCGCTGCTGAAACCCCCTTTCCTGGCTAAGTGAGTCGATCTGCTGCTGTTGCCGCTGGAATTTGAGTGCCAAGTCCGCGTGCGTTGATTCTAGGCCTTGAAGGCATTCTACTTCCTGCTTCCTCTGCTCCTCCTCCAGCTTCCTCTTCTTCTCCTCCTCCATCTTCCTTCTTGTACGGGTTCTGTAGTCGATGTTCCATTTCGAAAAGCCCTCATACCACGGAACAACGCCCTTGCCTCATGTTCTTCCAGGGTGTTCAGGATTTCCCAGGGCGCACGTAAGATCGTCGTTCTCTCTGTTGGGCGCGAACACCCCCGTTCGAGCATCTTCTATTGCTTGAAGTAACTTATCCTCAGCTCCTTTTAGACTTGCCTTCTTCGAAACCAGGTCTGTCTACGGGTCCAACACCCCCCATGCGCATAGAACCAAGTTCTGCACCTGGGGGGCCAGCTCCTAGTAACTGGATCGACCCCTACATCCTGCATCTCTTGCTCAGACTTATCCCACTTAGGCATTGCCACCGCGTAGCCACCTGGCCCCAGCCTATGGAAGTGTGTCTTTTTTGCGGCATTGGCCTTGTTTTTTCTCAACCGTTCCTTAGATAATTCTGATTCCTTGAATTTCACGAAAGCGGGCCAGTGTTCTCTTTGCTTCTCCAGTGTTCCCATGAATTCTGGAGTCTTCTTTCCTTCTTCGACATACTTGGCCCATACAGTTTTCTTGTCGGTGTTGAATGCAATTTCCATCTTCCTAAGAGCAGCATCCTTGACTTTCTGCACATCTGCATCAGTGAAATGATCTGGTAGGGTGAAATGTTCCATGAGAGATTCCCAAAGTGTTTTTTTGCTCTGTCATCGACCCAAGTAACATCTGGATATTTATTTTTTGACTCATTCCATTCTTGAATGGAGATCGGTAGTTGGTCCTTCACAAGAACTCCGCACTGACGAACAAACTTGTTCGCAATGTTCTTAGGCGTGATTGGTACGCCATTAGTTTTGATGGCATCGATGTTGTACTTTACACCGTCCTTCAACTTTTTGCCCGGGCCTCACTTTGTCCTGCTGTCTGTAGAAGCAGATTTGCTCGATCCGGAGGGCTGAAAGAAGAAAGATCAATACGTTAATATATCTTCAAATCAAAAAACATGTGATGATCACCAGATGCCTGCTTATATAAATATACCTCACCGGTCTTTGTTATTTCAAGATTGTCTGAATCATCAAAATCATAATCATAGTTCATGACTTCATCAAGTCGGTCTTCGACATCGAATATCTTATCATCACCCTCCCTGGTATTGTTTAGATATTTGGAGCCACCATAATCTTCGTTCTGATCATCTGGCCCGCGAGGGCTGCGTATGATCTCAAACATGGTCTCTTCTCATTCTCTGTCGGTATTGTCCGCCATAGCTTCTATTTAACTAATCCAGAAGAAATATCAAAGAATTTAGTATTCAAATTACAATGCATGGATGCAATCAATAAGGAAAAACTGAATCATAGTACATAATATGCATCATATCGAATAATATATAATCTCGAATACATCGTCTCGAATAATATATAATATCGAATACATCGTCTCGAATAATATATAATCTTGAATAAATCGTCTCTAATAATATATATAATAACAAATACATCGTCTCAAAATATTATATATCGAATACATCACTAGCTAGCTAGCTAATAAAAATCGAATACTACAGAAGAATCTAGGCCACTCGTTGTTCCTGAGGCGCGGGCGGTGGACACCCAAAGAGAAGGAACCATCACAGGATCATATCTCCGGTCATCTGCCAAAAGAACCTGCCAGGTATTGGAGAACCTGACGTCCATAGCAGCCATGTAGCGACGGACGTGCTCATCCTCCTCCCTGACACGGCGACGCACCACCTCCGGAGGGGCCGGCTCCCTCTGCACCGAATGTGGCCCACGCGAACGCCACCTAAGGAGATCAGGGTTGACGACGGGACCCGGGGCCGGGTTCCACACCAAGCGGCGTACCTCTGAAGGTAGCACCTCCCAGTGCCAGCCCAGCGGAGCCCAGTCCCGTACATGGGTCCTCTGAAGCAGGACATCGTCGCGAAAGGGTCGACGGCGAGGATGCGGGCCGGGCATAGTCGAAAACAAATACTATATGCCCGCAAAAAGTAACCGTTTTTAAATGATTGGATTGTGATAACTAAAATTCTATATGCAAATTCTAAATTTTTCTATAACTAAAATTATAAGAAACTAAAAAAAACATCAATCATCGTCTAATAATTTGACATTAATCTAATTCATCTAGCTAAAACTAATTCTAAAATTTCTAACATTTCTATATATATAACTAACATTTCTAATATTTCTATAACTAAAAAAAGAAAAATTGCTAACATTTCTATAACTAAAAAACAGAAATTTTTATAACATTTCTAATATTTCTATAACTAAAAAACAGAAAATTTCTATAACTAAAATTTATAACTAAAAAACTAAAAAAAACAATGTGTGTGTGTGGACATGGCGGCCGGGGCAGGAGCTCACCGGCTAGGCGACGGGGGGCCGCGACGGGCGGCGATGACGGGGATGGGGACGGGGCGGCGACGACGGGGACGGGGACGGGCCGGGCGGGGAAGACGGGGTACGGCGTGGCGACGTGGACGACGGGGACGGGGACGGCCGGGGCGGCGGCGATGGGGCGGTGACGAGGGGTGGCGATGGGGGCGTCGATGGGGGGCGGCGGGTGACGGGGTAGAGTAGAAGAAGCAGATGAGAAACTGAATTTTTTGAGGTGGTTTCTTATATAGGATGGGCCTTTAGTACCGGTTGGAGCCACCAACCGGTACTAAAGGTCAAATTTTGGCCAGGCCAAGCGGGGGAAGTGCCCCCCTTTCGTACCGGGTGGTGGCTCCAACCGGTACTAAATACCCCCCCCCCTTTAGTACCAGTTGGTGCCACGACCCAGTACTAAAGGGGGTGCGCTAGTGCGGGTGCGGTGCGGCAAGTTTAGTCCCACCTCGCTAGCCGAGGGGCGTCTGCACTGGTTTATAAGCCCCGATGCGATAGCTCTCTCGAGCTCCTCTCCAAAGCAGGCCTACTGGGCCAACCTGTTCTGTGCTGCCCTGTGGGCCTACTGGGCCTTTGCGGGCCTGCATCCTGGCCCAACAACAGGTTGGGTTTCTAGTCGTATGCAGGCCGCTGTGGCTCAATAGGCGGCCTTTTTATTTTCTTATTTTTTGCTTTATCTATTTTTGTTTTATTTATTTTTGAGTTGTTTTTTGCTGTATTTAGAGTTTTTTGTGAATATTTTTGCTTTACGTACAAAAAATTACAAACTTTTTGTTAGTCCGGTAGTTTTCAAATTTGAATAGTTTAAATTTTGAATTATTTGAAATTTGTGTGAATCACTAGTTTGTGAATAACTTTTTTGACTATATACTGCAAGGCAACAGCCTCACGGCCTTTTATTAATTTAAAAGGAAAGTTACAAGTTTACAAATTTACAAGAAAAGAGAATATATGCTTACAAAAAAAGGGTCTATGAAAGGGTAGCTATCCAAGACAGTAAGCTATCTTTGTATTTACATCTAATTCTATGAGACAGAAGAGAGATATCATGGATAAAGTTCCTCCTCCAAGCTCTAAAAGAAGGCTGCTCATTTCTGAAAATCTTCCCATTCCTTTGTGTCGAAATATTCCAATAGCAGTGAATACAACTTCAGTGAAGAAAGGATGACCGAAATCCCTCCTAACTGATTGAGCCATCTCATATGTGGTTTGATTCGGTGGAGTGGACCAAGATATCCCAAGATAGTTCCAAACCCTTTGACTAAAATTGCAAGCAAAGAAAAGATGAGCCCGATCCTCATGTTGTGCAAGGTTGCATAGCACACATGTGTCATCCTGGATGATCCAATGTCGGCGTTGCATCATATCCCTAGTGTTCAAACGATTCATGTTGTGGCAGTGAATAACTTAACTTTGAAAATAGATTTTTCAGTGATTCTTTTTTCTTATGTTTAATATTAGTGTGTTTTATCATTATATTCAATTTGGTAATACTTAGGTTATATAAAAAATGAAATGCCTTTGTAACAGATGAGTTTTCGTCCGAAACCCTGATACTTCGAAAGAGATTGTCCATTTTGTACATGAAGTGCATCCAGTTTTTGCCGTAACCCTCTGTACTTTTTTGCACATGCAATGTGGGTGAAATTATGATACCATGCCAACTTTCAACCTTTTCTGAGTTCATTTGAAGTGCTTTTCAATTTCAGGGTCATTTAGCTGAAAAAATCAGTAAATGCATGAAAGAATTTGTTTGCACATAAAATTTCTTCGCGTTTCAAATGCCAAAACACATAACTACTAACTATTACAGAGATTCCCTCCTGGGTGTGAAACACAGAAGAAAGTGATGATAGTGAAGCCGATCACATCCCAGATCTTTGGGTGTGAAACTTTTTCTTTGCGTGTGTCCCTTTGCGCTGTAACCATGGAAAATCTTCATCATTTAACTGGATGCTCGGGTCAATATTCACTGTGAATGGAGCAATTGCATCAAACTTTTCATAATCTTCTGACATGTCTGTCTTGTCATCCACTCCCACGATGTTTCTCTTCCCAAAAAGAACTATGTGGCACTTTGGCTCATCGTATGATGCATTCGTTTCCTTATCTTTTCTTTTTCTCGGCTTGGTAGACATGTCCTTCACATAGAAAACCTGTGCCACATCATTGGCTAGGACGAATGGTTCGTCTGCATATGCAAGATTGTTGAGATCCACTGTTGTCATTCCGTATTGCTGGTCTTCCGTTACCCCGCCTCGTGTCATATTGACCCATTTGCACCGAAACAAAGGGACCTTCAAACCACGTCCATAGTCAAGTTCCCATATGTCCTCTATGTAACCATAATATGTTTCCTTTCCCGCTTGGTTGCTGCATCAAAGCGGACACCTCTGTTTTGGTTGGTGCTCTTCTTATCTTGGGCGATCGTGCAAAATGTATTCCCATTTATCTCGTACCCTTTAAAAGTCATTATATTCGAAGATGGTAACTGGGACATCGAGTACAGGTCATCTTCAATAGAGGCGTCATGCATGGTACGTGTCTACAACCAGCTGGCGAAAATTCTTGTGTTCGTCCATATATAGAGCCACCAAGGCGGAATTCTGTAGAACTATGTAGTGTGCTTCAGTGAGAGAATGTTCGTCCATACATATTATTTGATCCCCTCCTAGCGTGCCTTTTCGATCCAGTCTGCCCTTATGCCGCGACTCAGGAACACCAATCGGCTTAAGGTCAGGAATAAAGTCAATACAAAACTCAATGACCTCCTCATTTTCATGGCCCTTGGAGATGCTTCCTTCTAGCCTAGCACGGTTATGAACATATTTCTTTAAGACTCCCATGAACCTCTCAAAGGGGAACATATTGTGTAGAAATACAGGACCCAAAATGTTAATCTCTTTGCATAGGTGAACTAGGACGTGCGTCATGATGTTGAAGAAGGATGGTGGGAACACCAACTCGAAACTGACAAGACATTGCACCAAATCATTCTCTAACCTTGGTATGTTTTCTGGATCGGTTACCTTCTGAGAGATTGCATTCAGGAATGCACATAGCTTCACAATGGCTAATCAAATGTTTTCCGGAAGAAGCCCGCTCAATGCAACCAGAAGCAGTTGCGTCATAATCACGTGGCAGTCATGAGACTTTAGATTCTGGAAATTTTTCTCTGTCATATTTATTATTCCCTTTATATTTGACGAGAAGCCAGACGGTACCTTAATACTGAGATGGCATTCAAAGAAGATTTCCTTCTCTTCTTTGGTAAGAGCATAGCTGGCATAACCCTGATGTATACCGTCTTTTCCGTGCATACGTTGCTGGTCCTCCCGTGCCTCGGGTGTATCTTTTGTCTTCCCATACACGCCCAAGAAGCCAAGCAGGGTCACGCAAAGATTCTTCATCACGTGCATCACGTCGATTGCGGAGCGGACCTCTAGGTCTCTCCAATAGGGAAGGTCCCAAAATATAGATTTCTTCTTCCACATGGGTGCGCGTCTGTCAGCGTCATTCAGAACAGGTTGTCCGCAGGACCCTTTACAAAGACTACCTTCAAATCCTTGACCATGTCATGTACATCAGCACCAGTACGGTGGCGAGGCTTCATCCGGTGATCCGCCTCACCTTTGAAATGATTGCCTCTCTTTCTTATGGGATGCCTGCTTGGAAGAAATCGACGATGTCCCAGGTACACATTCTTCCTACAATTATCCAAATATATACTGTCGGTATCATCCAAACAGTGCGTGCATGTGCGGTATCCCTTGTTTGTCTGTCCTAAAAGGTTACTGAGAGCAGGCCAATCATTGATGGTCACGAATAGCAACGCCTTTAGGTCAAATTCTTCCCCCACGTGCTCATCCCGCGCATGTACACCTGTTCCATTCCACAGCTCTAAGAGTTCTTCAACTAATGGCCTTAGGTACACATCAATGTCGTTGCCGGGTTGCTTAGGGCCTTGGATGAGCACTGGCATCATAATGAAGTTCCGCTTCATGCACAACCAAGGAGGAAGGTTATACAAACATAGAGTCACAGGCCAGGTGCTATGGTTGTTGCTCTGCTCCCCAAAAGGATTAATGCCATCTGCGCTTAGACCAAACCATACGTTCCTTGCGTCACTTGCAAACTCCTTCCTGTACTTTCTCTTGATTTTTCTCCACTACGACCCGTCAGCGGGTACTCTCAACTTTCCATCTTTCTTACGGTCTTGTCTGTGCCATCGCATCGCCTTGCCATGCTCTTTGTTTTGGAACAAACGTTTCAACCGTGGTATTATAGGAGCATACCACATCACCTTGGCAGGAATCTTCTTCCTGGGGCGCTCGCCCTCGACATCACCAGGGTCATCACGGCAGATCTTATAGCACAATGCACCGCATACCGGGCAAGCATTCAAATCCTCGTACTAATCACCGTGGTAGAGGATGCAGTCATTAGGGCATGCATGTATCTTCTGCACCTCTAACCCTAGAGGGAAGACAGCCTTCTTTGCTTCGTACGTACTCTCGGGCAATTCGATGTCCTTTGGAAGCATATTCTTTATCATTACCAGCAAGTTCCCAAATCCCTTGACAGATACACCATTCTTTGCGTTCCATTGCAGCAATTCCAGTGTGGTGCCCAACTTTTTCTTGTCAGCTTCGCAATTCGGGTACAACAATTTCTTGTGATCCTCTAACATGCGCTACAACTTCTTCTCCAAATCACTTGCGCAGTTTCTCTTTGCATCGGCAATGGCCCGACCTAGATCATCAGCAGGCTCATCTGATAACTCTTCTTCAGCTTCTTCCTGCATTGCCGGCTCAGCTTCTTCCCCCATTGTTGTATCATCGTATTCAGGGAACCCATGGCCAGGATAGCTGTCGTCATCCTCTTCTTCTTCATTGTCTTCCATCATAACCCCTCTTTCTCCGTGCTTGGTCCAAACATTATAGTGGGGCATGAAACCGGACTCAAACAGGTGGACATGAATGGTTCTTCACTTAGAGTAATTGTGATCATTCTTACAGCCAGCACATGGACAAGGCATAAAACCATCTGCCCGCTTGTTTGCCTCAGCCGCAAGCAGAAAAGTTTGCACGCTGAGGGAGTCCTGGATTAGGGGGTCTCCGGACAGCCGGACTATCTCCATTGGCCGGATTGTTAGACTATGAATATACAAGATTGAAGACTTCGTCTCGTGTCCGGATGGGACTCTACTTGGCGTGGAAGGCAAGCTAGGCAATACGGATATGGATATCTCCTCCTTTGTAACCGACCTTGTGTAAACCCTAACCCTCTCCGGTGTCTATATAAACCGAAGGGCTTTAGTCTGTAGGACAACAACCATAACATACAATCATACCATAGGCTAGCTTCTACGGTTTAGCCTCTCTGGTCTCGTGGTAGATCTACTCTTGTACTACCCATATCATCAATATTAATCAAGCAGGACGTAGGGTTTTACCTCCATCAAGAGGGCCCGAACCTGGGTAAAACATCGTGTCCCCTGCCTCCTGTTACCATCCGGCCTAGACGCACAGTCCGGGACCCCCTACCCGAGATCCGCCAGTTTTGGCACCGACACACGCCAATAATGAACTCGGGAGAGCATCGGTCATCGTACATCCATTGTCGGCTCATCTTCATTACAAAACACCGAAAAGACCAAATTAATACAAGTTCATACATAAAGATGATACATATATAAAGTTCATACAACACTTAAATGCAACAAACAAATAACTCTCTAGCTAAAGCTTTCAAATGCAACAAAAAATACGATCAAGATTGCAACTAAGGTAACAGTTGATCCAACAACATAATGATACCAAGCCTCACTATGAATGGCATATTTTCTAATCTTTCTAATCGTCAAGCGCATTTTCTCCATCTTGATCTTGTGATCATCGACGACATCGGCAACATGAAACTCCAATTCCATCTTCTCCCCCTCAATTCTTTTCAGTTTTTCTTTCAAATCCTCGTTTTCTCTTTCAACTAAATTTAACCTCTGGACAATAGGGTCGGTTGGAATTTCCGGTTCACATACCTCCTACATACAAATATCTATGTCAACTTGATGGGCATAATTTGTCATAAACACGAAATGCAACAAATAGTTTTAAAAGAGAATATACCACATCTGAATCATAACAAGGACGAGGGTCGACGGGGACGGATATCAAAACCATGGCACTATGTATAACAAACAGTGTACGGGTAAGATAATTATACGAATAACTATATATCCAAATCACACAAACATCAATTTTATATATAAAACATTCATGAACAAGAGGCTCACCACAAGGTGGTGCCGGCGATGGGACGGTGTGGGCGATCGACGGTGGTTACGATGGAGATTTAGAAGGCACTAAGTAAACCAATATATATGCAAACTAAGTGTTATTTTTGACCTCAAATAATAACCTTTGTGATCATTTACAAGGCAGCTAATCTAGCAATGAGAGATGAAAGGACAAAGTTGCTAACCTTTGCGATCATTTGAATGGATGGGGGCCTTCAAATCTTGAAAATTTTTGGGCAAAATGTGTGATGAGATCGAGAGGAAGAGGGGAAGAACAGAGAGGAGAGAGGAAAGGGGAAGAACAGAGCGAGCTCGGGTGGACGAAGGGTTTATGTAGGACGACCTTTAGTACCGGTTCGTGAAACGAACTGGTGCTAAAGGTGCTGAAGGGGCCCCAGACTGACAACATCCTACCTTTAGTACCGGTTTGTGGCACAAACCGGTGCTAAAGATTGGCCACGAATCGGTACTAATGGGAGCGGCCCGGCTAGCTGTTGGAACCAGCACTAATGGTCACATTAGTGCCGGCTCAAATTCAAACCGGCACTAATGTGCTTCACATTTGACCGTTTTTCTACTAGTGTAAGCACACCCCGAAGGACACAGATTTTATTTTTCAACCAATTTATATGCACTGGAGCTTGTGCATGTAGTTTAAATTTGAATTATGCACATGAAATGCCTAGAAAACCCAGTTAATGTATAAAAATGTCCAAACGAACCCCGAAAAATTCCAAAAGTAAACACAACACTCTTGTTGTTCTATGCTGACACTAGAAAATTTTTGAAAGCAATAAGAGGCAACAGATATCATTTCATCCCCAAAGGTGACACGTTCCCTACCGAAACCATCACGCTTCTTGTGAGAAGCTAAGGTTTGTGAGAAGCTTATACCCAAACCTGCCCCAAATGGGACAAAAATTTTACCATGGCATGTTGATGCCGCTCCATGATAGCATGCCAAGTTTCATGAATTTGAAACGAGTTTTGGATTTACTAGAATTTAAAAACCAGGTATCTCAATGTTTGAGACCAAGTAACGGTGGCAGGGAGTTTGAAATTCATTCCCATTTCTTGCATGGGACCTAAGCATGCAACCAAGGACACATATTTGATTTTTCAACCAGTTTATATGCACTGGAGAATGTGCATGTAGCTCAAATTTGAATTATGCACATAAAATGCCTGGAAAACCCAGTTAATGTATAAAACTGTCCAAACGAACCTCAAGAAATTCCAAAATTGAACACAACACTCCTGTTGTTCTACGTTGACACTCAAAAAAATTTGAAAGCAATAAGAGGCAACGAATATCGTTTCGTCCCCAAAGGTGGCACGTTCCCTACCGAAACCATCACGCTTGTTGTGAGAATTTAAGGTTTGTGAGAAGCTTATACCCAAACCTACCCCAAATGGGACAAAAATTTTACCAGGGCATGTTGATGTCGCTCCATGATAGCATGCCAAGTTTCATGAATTTCAAACGAGTTATGGATTTACTAGAATTTAAAAACCAGGTATCTCAATGTTTGCGGCCGAGTGACGGTGGCAGTGTGTTTGAAATTCATTCTCATTTCTTGCATGGGACCTAAGCATGCAACCAAGGACACATATTTGATTTTTCAACCAGTTTATATGCACTGGAGAATGTGCATGTAGTTCAAATTTGAATTATGCCCATAAAATGCCTGGAAAACCCAGTTAATGTATAAAAATGTCCAAACGAACCCCGAAAAATTCCAAAATTAAAAACAACACTCCTATTGTTCTATGTTGACACTCGAAATTTTTTGAAAGCAATAAGAGGCAATGGATATCATTTCGTCCCCAAAGGTGGCACGTTCCCTACCGAAACCATCACGCTTGTTGTGAGAATTTAAGGTTTGTGAGAAGCTTATACCCAAACCTGCCCCAAATGGGACAAAAAATTTACCAGGGCATGTTGATGCCACTCCATGATAGCATGCCAAGTTTCATGAATTTCAGACGAGTTTTGGATTTACTAGAATTTAAAAACCAGGTATCTCAATGTTTGCGGCCAAGTGACGGTGGCAGGGTGTTTGAAATTCATTCCCATTTCTTGAATGGGACCTAAGCATGCAACCAAGGACACAGATTTGATTTTTCAAGCAGTTTATATGCACTAGAGAATGTGCATGTAGTTCAAATTTGAATTATACACATAAAATGCCTCGGAAACCCAGTTAATGTATAAAAATGTCCAAACGAACCCCGAAAAATTCCAAAATTAAACACAACACTCCTTTTGTTCTATGTTGGCACTCGAAATGTTTAGAAAGCAATAAGAGGCAACGGATATCGTTCCGTCCCCAAAGGTGGCACGTTCCCTGATACGTCTCCAACGTATCTATAATTTTTTATTGTTCCATGCTATTATATTATCAACCTTGGATGTTTTAAATGCATTTATATGCTATTTTATATGATTTTTTGGACTAACCTATTAACCCAGAGCCCAGTGCCGGTTTATGTTTTTCCCTTGTTTCAGTGTTTCGCATAAAAGGAATATCAAACAGAGTCCAAACGGAATGAAACCTTCGGAAAAGTTATTTTTGGAAAGAAAGCAATACAGGAGACTTGGAGTGCATGTCAGGGGATCAACGAGGAAGCCACGAGGTAGGGGGCGCCCACCCCCTGGGCACGCGCTCCACCCTCGTGGGCCCCTCGTGGCTCCCCTGATGTATTTCTTTCGCCTATATATATCCATATACCCTAAAACTATCGGGGAGCACAATAGATCGGGAGTTACGCCGCCAGAAGCCTCCGTAGCCACCGAAAGCCAATCTAGACCCGTTCCGGCACCCTGCCAGAGGGGGAATCCTTCTCCGGTGGCCATCTTCATCATCCTGGTGCTCTCCATGACAAGGAGGGAGTAGTTCTCCCTCGGGGCTGAGGGTATGTACCAGTAGCTATGTGTTTGATCTCTCTCTCTCTCATGTTCTTGAGGTGGTATGATCTTGATGTATCGTGAGCTTTGCTATTATAGTTGGATCTTATGATGTTTCTCCCCCTCCACTCTCTTGTAATGGATTGAGTTTCCCCTATGAAGTTATCTTATTGGATTGAGTCTTAAAGATTTGAGAACACTTGATGTATGTCTTGCCGTGCGTATCTGTGGTGACAATGGGATATCACGTGATTCACTTGATGTATGTTTTGGTGATCAACTTGCGGGTTCCTCCCATGAACCTATGCATAGGGGTTGGCACATGTTTTCGTCATGATTCTCTGGTAGAAACTTTGGGGCACTCTTTGAGGTTCTATGTGTTGGTTGAATAGATGAATCTGAGATTGTGTGATGCATATCGTATAATCATACCCACGGATACTTGAGGTGACATTGGAGTATCTAGGTGACATTAGGGTTTTGGTTGATTTGTGTCTTAAGGTGTTATTCTAGTACGAACTCTAGGGCTGTTTGTGACACTTATAGGAATAGCCCAACGGATTGATTGGAAATGATAGCTTTGAGGTGGTTTCGTACCCTACCATAATCTCTTCATTTGCTCTCCGCTATTAGTGACTTTGGAGTGACTCTTTGTTGCATGTTGAGGGATAGTTATGTGATCCAATTATGTTATTATTGTTGAGAGGACTTGCACTAGTGAAAGTATGAACCCTAGGCCTTGTTTCAATGCATTGCAATACCATTTGTGCTCACTTTTATCATTAGTTACCTTGCTGTTTTTATATTTTCAGATTACAAAAACCTTTATCTACCATCCATATTGCACTTGTATTACCACCTCTTCGCCGAACTAGTGCACCTATACAATTTACCATTTTATTGGGTGTGTTGGGGACACAAGAGACTCTTTGTTATTTGGTTGTAGGGTTGCTTGAGAGAGACCATCTTCATCCTACGCATCCTACGGATTGATAAACCTTAGGTCATCCACTTGAGGGAAATTTGCTACTGTCCTACAAACCTCTGCACTTGGAGGCCCAACAACGTCTACAAGAAGAAGGTTGTGTAGTAGACATCATTCCCTACCGAAACCATCACGCTTGTTGTGAGAAGCTCTGGTTTCTGAGAAGCTTATACCCAAACCTGCCCCAAATGGGACAAATTTTTTACCATGGCATGTTGATGACACTCCATGATAGTATGCCAGGTTTCATGAATTTCAAACGAGTTTTGGATTTACTAGAATTTAAAAACCAGGTATCTCAATGTTTTGAGGCCGAGTGACGGTGGCAGGGTGTGTGACATTCATTCCCATTTCTTGCATGGGACCTAAGCATGCAACCAAGGACACATATTTGATTTTTCAATCCGTTTATATTTACTGGAGCATGTGTATGTAGTTCAAATTAGAATTATGCACCTGAAATGCCTACAAAACCAAGTTAATGTATAAAAACGTCCAAACGAACCCTGAATAATTCCTTTTTTTGATGACACGCCTATAGTTGCATGTTCACTGCATATAAAAATTCTAGCAATTCAAACACCATCCTTTGTAGCTGTGTCCCCATTACGTAATTCAAATCAAGACGATAAATCAAGTAGATCGCACATAGTTTATTATCACCAACCGTGTGAGATGCAACACAAAATATCTTGGAGCATCGTCGGTGTATAGTACGCCTATGGCTTACGCGAGAAGGTGCGTCGGCTACAGTCCACAGCCGGCAGGTCAAGCACAATAGCTCACTCCACAAATATCATTTCACTTTTCATTCATCGCCAGTGAAAGATGGGGACGTGGACCCACGTCGTGAGGAAACTTCGGCGGCCCACTCTAGCGAGAGCATGGCCGCAGCCGCCAGGCGCGTGCTAACAAGCTTCGTGAGGGCAACCGCAGTCTGCGTCTAGGCGGCCAAGGCAGCCCAAACAGCCGTTGTTCCTTCTCAGGCGGCGGCAGCAGCATTTGCCTTGAGGATAGAAACTAGCGAGAGCGGTACAGCAGCTGTCCGTTCCACAGCGGCGGCCTTATCCCTAATGGAGGCCGCCCACTACCATGTCGAGGCCGTCCACTCCCAGCCCGTGGCGGTCACCGCACAAATCGAACGAAGCTTCTACGACAACGGTCGGCATCCCACGGTCGAAGAGTTGGCAATCGCCGAGAGAGTTCGAGCAGACGTCCGTTCCTGCGCGGCATACCTTGCCACTACGGAGCCCGCCAGAGCCTAGATCACGGCCGCCCATGCCCAGCTCGTGGCGGCCTATTCCAAAGATATAGCAGACGCAGATGGCAAGATGCTTGCCGAGTATGGTGCAATTGATGCCATGGAGCCCCTTCCCCAGGAGACCATCGGGCGTGAGCTAGACATGGAGGCGGCGGCGGAGATCGATGAGCACCAGCCGTAGTAGTACTCTTTGTTTTTTTAATTAAGAGCGTCGGTCTTTAATTTGTTAGAGTAATGTTTAGGTCAGCTAGCTCTGCTTAATTGCTGAACTTGCTCGATTAAGAAGTTAGTCTCCTTTGTGTACCCAAATTATGCAATGACGTGGATGTCCACTGTAACCAGGGAAATTCAAACCAAATTTTTTGACGTTCAAACTCAACACACACGGGTTAAGCTATCTCAATCATTTGTGATGTTCACACATCGTACACAGTTCTGAATAAGGGACCGTGTCTGATGACACTTTGCGCGCCAGTTTTCTCGCTGAAGCGATTCCAAATTTTCGGCTTCCACGGAAATATCTACCTCCCCGCCCCCTCCCCCTTACCAAAAGCCACATTTCCCTTGTTTCCGCCTTCCTTTACAAGTTGAAACCTTCACTCCTTGTTTGCAGCGCCGCCTCCTCACCGACGACCCTCCTCCACGCTGCTCGGCCTCGCCTATCCAGGCAGGTAATCCACACCCGACACCCATCCTCCTTCTCCTTCCACATCCCACATGCCCCGACCACCGGCACGACACCTTCCACCCAAATCACCGACCCCTCCACCAAATAAGCGCTGCCCTAAGCCATGGTGCGCGCAGTATAGCTAGGATCCCAACCACCATTTGGCAGCGGAGAAGCAAATCGCGGCCGCACGCGCGGATGAGCTCGCGATGGCTGTCATTCGTGTCAACCCCCAGATCTTGGAGGAGCACCTCGCCGTCGAGGCCACCGTCGATGCCTCGCGCGCCGCCGACGCGACGCGATTGGCTGTTTGGTTCAATTCTGCAATGCGATGTTCAATTGTTGTGGGTGCATTCTTTTATTGTATACCATGTGAGAAATAAATCTAATTTGTCTATACTAAATACATGAGAAACAAATACAATTGCTATATTTCCATATTGTTAAGCATGCTTGGTTTGGTTAGCTGTCTGATCTTCTATTAGGAGTATGTTATATTGTGCAATGTGGTGCTCAGTTAATGTTTGGTTCATTTGTTGTGGTGTTTAGCTAAGTTCTTGGTTCAATTCTACATTGTGATGTCCAATTGTCGTGGGTAGAATTTTTATTGTTGTGCATGTGAGGAAATAAATCGAATTTGGTTGCACTTAATACATGAGAAACATATACAAGTGCTATATTTCCTAGTTCTTAATCATGATTGGTTTGGATAAATGGGTTTTCCATGTGGCTTGAATTAATCTGATGAATCTACAATTTGCTTATTTTTCATCAACATATTTTACTGATAGCATGCGAACTCTTACTTAACCTGATGACTAACTACCTTATATGTGTTGCAAGGAAACAATGGGAAGCACTGAGGTTTAGAATCGAGGTTAGCACGTGCATGGTCCGTTGTCTAATAGCACATTATTGGGAAATTGCAGGAACCATTCTAATATTTAGGCTTTTAACAATTTGGTCTTGCACATGTAGGTCCTGCTGTCAGAGGTTTTGACCCACTGTTCGACCCTTTTTGCATATGGGGAAATGAGTTGTCCATGAATATCAGTCAATTCAAGAAACTCAGAAAGATTTTTAGGATAAAGAAATTAGCGACAAAAAACAACAAGATATTTGTCCGCACTACAGGATGGTACTAACTATTATACCTTGCCTTTTTATTCCTTTGCCCCATTTCCAATATAGAGAAGATATTTATGCACATCCTTGTTTTCAGGCCTTTCCAAAGCAGTTGACTGATGATTACCTCCCAAACCACATGTATGGTCAGGAGGCGAGGAAGGTATTCATACAACACCCATGGTTCAATATTGAAGTGTTCCTGAAGAGGATGAAGGATGGACGGTCAATCATCCACATGCACTGGCCTAAAGTTACAAAGACCTTCAACATCAATGAAGGCTCACTATTCGCCTTCTGCTTTAGCAGTTTTCCAGATGAGATATATCTATTTATGTACCGCCTATCATGCTAATTTTGAAAGGTTATAGATGTTGCATGTGAAACTTGGTCCTAGTGTAGTTGTGTAATGGGGTAGCTGAGTGCTGAAGCTATATGATTTGTACTCTGATGTATTTCAATTATGAAAATGAAATATATTGTGTGCTTAATATGAAATGTCAATTAGATTAATAAATGGATTATGGATAATCAAATAATTAGCCTGCTAATTGGGTTTTGTTATTGCAAACGGTTGTTGAAAAAATACCGTCGGCGATGACCTCAGGCAACGCACATAGTTTCTAGGAAAAAACCGTGTTGGATCAATGAACAATCACACACGACTTTCTCTTGAAAATTGTTTGCGTTAGGCCACTTTGCGCAAACGTTTACCACATAAAAAATGTGTGTGATGGACAGCCTTTGCCACATAGTTTCTTCTACGGGCCGTGTGTGATGCATTCAATAACGCAAACGATTTAACGGGAAAAATTGTGTGTGATGTACCTGTGAACGAAAACGTTTTCCTTGGAGCGACTGTGCGGGATGTACATACGAACGGAACCGTTTAGCAGGGACTGACTGTGTGGGATGTACTTGCGACCAGAAATAAATTTTGCCATATAATTGTATTTTTTTTAGCTCTATTGTATGTATTTCCATATTTGAGCGCTCCCCGGTCGCACACGACCTTATTTGGCCGAGCGTGTGTGCCAGGAGGGCTTATCGCCGACAGTTTCTGAATCGTGTGGGAAGGACCCCTTATCGCCCACACTCACTAGGCGATGGTTCCAAATGCCGTCGCGGAAAGGGGTTAAAAACCGTTTGTATAGGACTGACACGTACTAGTGTATTCTATATGATTTTTTGGGACTAACCTATTAACCTAGAGCCCAGTGCCAGTTTCTGTTTTTTCCTTGTTTTTGAGTTTCGCAGAAAAGGAATATCAAACGGAGTCCAAATGAGCTGAAAATTTATGGAGAATATTTTTTGAAAATTTAAAAAATGCTAGAACGAAAAGATGTCGGAGAGGAGTCCCGAGGCCACCACAAGGGTGGAGGGCGCGCCCCCCGTCCCTGTCGTTGCCTCATGGCCCCCCTTGACTTGTCCCTGACGCCAACACCTCCTATAAATCTCAAAACCTCCAGAAATAAACCTAGATCGGGAGTTCCGCCTCCGCAAGCCTCTGTAGCCATGAAAAACCAATCGGGAACCCGTTCCGGCACCCTGCCGGAGGGGGAAACCATAACCGGTGGCCATCTTCATCATCCCGGCGCTCTCCATGACGAGGAGGGAGTAGTTCACCCTCGGGGCTGAGGGTATGTACCAATAGCTATGTGTTTGATCTCTCTTTCTCTCGTGTTCTTGATTTGGCACGATCTTGATGTACCGCGAGCTTTGCTACTATTGTTGAATCATATGGTGTTTCTCCCCCTCTACCTTCTTGTGATGAATTGAGTCTTGCTCTTTGATGTTTCCTTATGTTGGATTGAGTATTGGATTTGAGAACACTTGATGTATGTATTGCGATGGAATACCTGTGGTGACAGTGGGATGTTCTATTGATTCACTTGATGTATGGTTTGGCACTCAACTCGCGGATTCACGAGGTGACATTGGGGTAATCTATGCATAGGGGTTTATGCACGTTTTCGTCCTATGTTCTCCGATAGAAACTTTTGAGTGATTCTTTGTTGCACGTTGAGGGATGGTTATATGATATAATTATGTTATCATTGTTGAGAGAACTTGCACTAGTGAAAGTATGAACCCTAGGCCTTGTTTTCAAGCATTGCAATACCGTTTTAGCTCACTTTTGTTACTAGTTACCTTGCTTTTTTATATTTTCAGATTACAAAAACCTATATCTACCATCCATATTACACTTGTATCACCATCTCTTCACCGAATGCTACTTCTTGAGCTTGCGTTGGTTTTTCCCATGAAGAGGAAAGGGTGATGCAGCAAAGTAGAGTAAGTATTTCCCTCAGTTTTGAGAACTAAGGTATCAATCCAGTAGGAGACAACGAACAAGTCACCGAATACCTGCACAAACAATCAAACAACTTGCACCCAACGCGATAAAGGGGTTGTTAATCCCTCCACGGTTATTTGCAAAGGTGAGATCTGATAGAGATAGATAAACGGTAAAGTAAATATTTTTGGTATTTTTGGTTTATAGATCGGAAAGTAAAAGATTGCAAAGGAAGTAAATCGGAAACTAATATGATGGAAAGTAGAACTTGTATGATGGGAAATAGAAGATTACATGATGGAAAATAGACCTGGGGGCCATAGGTTTCACTAGAGGCTTCTCTCAAGATAGAAAATAATACGATGGGTGAACAAATGACTGCCGAGCAATTGATAAAAAAGCGCAAAGTTATGATGATATCTAAGGAAATAATCATGAATATAGGCATCACATCTGTGTCAAGTAGACCGAAACAATTCTGCATCTACTACCATTACTCCACACATCAACCGCTATCCAGCATGCATCTAGAGTATTAAGTTCATAAAGAACGGAGTAACGCATTAAGCAAGATGACATGATGTAGAGGAATTAACTCAAACAATATGATGAAAACCCCATATTTTTATCCTCGATGGCAACAATAGAATGTGTGCCTTGCTGCCCCTACTGTCATTGGGAAAGGCCACCGCAAGATTGAACCCAAAGCTAAGCACTTCTCCCATTGCAAGAAAAACCAATCTAGTTGGCCAAACCAAATCGATAGTACGAAGAGACATGCAAAGATATCAAATCATGCATATCAGAATTCAGAGGAGATTCAAATAATATTCGTAGATAAGCTGATCATAAATCCACAATTCATCGGATCTCGGCAAACACACTGCAAAAAAAGTATTACATCGAATAGATCTCCAAGAACATCAAGGAGAACATGGTATTGAGAATGAAAGAGAGAGAGAAGAAGCCATCTAGCTACTAGCTATGGACCCGTAGGTCTGAGGTAAACTACTCACGCTTCATCAGAAGGGCAATGGTGTTAATGTACAAGCCCTCCTTGATCGAATCCCCCTCCGACAGGACGCCGGAAAAGGCTCCTAGATGGGATCTCACGGGTACAGAAGGTTGCCATGGTGGAAAAGTGTTTTCGTGGCTCCCCCTGTTGGTTTTGGGGTATAAGAGTATATATAGGCAAAAGAATTAGGTTGGTGGGGTCAGGAGGGGCCCGCAAGGGTGGGGGGCATGCCCTACCCCTTGGGCACGCCCTCCGTCCTTGTGGCCGCCTCGTGGCTCTTCTGACTTGCACTCCAAGTCCTCAGGATGTCTTCTGGTCCAAGAAAAATCATCGTGAAAGTTTTATTACGTTTGGTATTCCTTTTCTGCCAAACTCTAAAACAAGGGAAAACAGGAACTAGCACTAGGCTCTAGGTTAATAGGTTTGTCCCAAAAATCATATAAAATAGCATATTAATGCATATAAAACATCCAAAACAGATAATATAATAGCATGGAACAATAAAAAATTATAGATACGTTGGAGACTTATCATGCATCCCCAAGCTTAATTCCTGCTCGTCCTCGAGTAGGTAAATGATAAAAACAGAATTTTTATGTGGAATGCTACCTAACATATTTCTCCATGTAATTTCTTTATTGTGGCATGAATGTTCAGATCTGTATGATTCAAAACAAAAGTTTAATATTGACATAAAAAATAATACTTCAAGCATACTAACAAGGCAATTATGTCTTCTCAAAATAGCATGGCCAACGAAAGCTTATCCCTACAAAATCATATAGTCTGGCTATAATCCATCTTCATCACACAAAATATTTAAATTATGCACAACCCTGATGACAAGCCAAGCAATTGTTTCATACTTTTGATGTTCTCAAACTTTTCAACTTTCACACAATACATGAGCGTGAGCCATGGACATAGCACTATAGGTGAAATAGACGGTGGTTGTGGAGAAGACAAAAAGAAGGAGATAGTCTCACATCAACTACGCGTATTAATGGGCTATGGAGATGCCCATCAATAGATATCAATGTGAGTGAGTAGGGATTGCCATGCAACGGATGCACCAGAGCTATAAGTTTATGAAAGCTCAAAAAGAAACTAAGTGGGTGTGCATCCAACTTGCTTGCTCACGAAGACCTAGGGCAATTTGAGGAAGCCCATCATTGGAATATACAAGCCAAGTTCTATAATGAAAAATTCCCACTAGTATATGAAAGTGACAATATAGGAGACTCTCTATCATGAAGATCATGGTCCTACTTTAAAGCACAAGTGTGGTAAAAGGATAGTAGCATTGCCCTTCTCTCTTTTCTCTCATTTTTTATTTGGGCCGTCTCTCATTTGTTTGGCCTCTTTTTTATTTTATTTTATTTTTCGTCCGAAGTCTCATCCCGACTTGTGGGGGAATCATAGTCTCCATCATCCTTTCCCCACATGGGACAATGCTCTAATAATGAAGATCATCACACTTTTATTTATTTACAACTCAAGAATTACAACTCGATACTTAGAACAAAATATGACTCTATATGAATGCCTCCGGCGGTGTACCGGATGTGCAATGAATCAAGAGTGACATGTATGAAAGAATTATGAATGGTGGCTTTGCCACAAATACGATGTCAACTACATGATCATGCAAGGCAATATGACAATGATGGAGCGTGTCATAGTAAACGGAAAAGTGGAAAGTTGCATGGCAATATATCTTGGAATGGCTATGGAAATGCCATAATAGGTAGGTATGGTGGCTGTTCTGAGGAAGGTATATGGTGGGTTTATGGTACCGGCGAAAGTTGCGTGGCACTAGAGAGGCTTCCAATGGTGGAAGGGTGAGAGTGCTATAGTCCATGGACTCAACATTAGTCATAAAGAACTCACATACTTATTGCAAAATTCTATTAGTTATCAAAATGATGTACTGCACGCATGCTCCTAGGGGGATAGATTGGTAGGAAAAGACTATCACTCATCCCCGATCGCCACTCATAAGGAAGACAATCAATAAATAAATCATGCTCCGACTTCATCACATAACGGTTCACCATACGTGCATGCTATGGGAATCACGAACTTTAACACGAGTATTTCTCAAATTCACAATTACTTACTGGCATGACTCTAATATCACCATCTTCATATCTCAAAACAATCATAAAGAATCAAAACTTCTCATAGTATTCTATGCACTTTATATGAAAGTTGTTATTATATCCCTCTTGGATGCCTATCATATTAGGACTGAATTTATAACCAAAGAAAATTACCATGCTGTTTAGAGACTCTCAAAATAATATAAGTGAAGCATGAGAGTTCATCAATTTCTATAAAATAAAACTACCGTTGTGCTCTAAAAAGATATAAGTGAAGCACTAGAGCAATATAGCCTAGCTCAAAAGATATAAGTGAAGCACATAGAGTATTTCTAATAAATCACGATGCGTGTCTCTCTCAAAAGGTGTGTACAGAAAGTATGATTGTCGCAAACTAAAAAGCAAAGACTCAAATCATACAAGACGCTCCAAGCAAAACACATATCATGTGGTGAATAAAAATATAGCATCAAGTAAAGTTACTAATAGACGAAGACGAAAGAGGGGATGCCTTCCGGGGCATCCCCAAGCTTAGTTTCTTGGTTGTCCTTGAATATTACCTTGGGCATCCCCAAGCTTAGGCTCTTGCCACTCCTTATTCCAAAGTCCGTCTAATCCTTATCCAAAACTTGAAAACTTCACAACACAATACTCAACAGAAAATCCCATAAGCTTCGTTAGTATAAGAAAAATAAATCACTACTTTTAGTACTATTGTGAACTCATTCTTCATTTATATGGGTGTAATATCTACTGTATTCCAACTTTTCCGTGGTTTATACCCCCGATACTAGCCACAGATTCATCAAAATAAGCAAACAACACATAGAAAACAGAATCTATCAAAAACAGAACAATTTGTAGCAATCCGTAACTCTTGAATACTTCTGTAACTCCAAGAATTCTGAAAAATTAGGACAACCTAAGAAATTTGTTTATTGATCTTCTGCAAAAATAATCAGTATTTTATTGCACTTCTGTTAAACATGAAAATTAATCTCCTAGGTGCAAAAGTTTCTGTTTTTCAGCAAGATCAAATCAACTATGACCGTAAGCTATCCCAAAGGTCTTACTTGGCACAAACACTAATTAAAACACAAAACCACATCTAACCAGAGGCTAGATGAATTATTTATTGCAAAGCATAACCTAAAAAGAAATAAGAAAAAGAAAATTGGCTTGCATCCCAACAAGCGCTATTGTTTAACGCACTTAGATAGGCATAAAACACGAATCTCTACTCCTAATGGAGGAGTTGGTAGCCTAGTACGGTTTATTTTCGTCCGGTTTTTATTCATCACCTCCCACCACCCCCACCAACAGGTTTTTCTCCTTTCCATTAAAAAACCAAATCTTATTGAATGAGATATCTTTTTTCGTGCTTACTTTGGTAGGTTCTGATTCATTTCAATCACGTAAATAAATAGGTAATTAAGAATTCAGAAATCGCACCATATATTTGAGATTACCTTCCTAAAATATAGACGTAATATATTTCCTCGACAACCTTCCAAAACAAAATGAGATATTCCTCAATAACAAATCTTCAATCTTGCGCACTATGTCATTATTATTATCTCCACTATTAATTGACCATTACAAGTTTCCTAAACAACAAAAGAACATATCTTTTACTTGTGGGCGTACGCATCCGCGCACCCCTACGGAGGATGCCGTGCGCGACACCATGGAGGATGTCACGGCCGGGCCTAACACTTGCGTGATACTTGAGACTGCCAAGGCATGCATCACGACGTCGAGGATGGCCATGACGGAAGGCGTGTCATCATACCACCACGTACATGTGTTCGTGGACACTGTCATATTATATTTCTTGTCATTAATACACAGAGACACACATACTACATTCTCAAATCAAGTGTGTCCATTCAAATGTCAAGAAATTCGTCAAGGAAATGTGTCCTACAATACTTGGTAGTCGTCGTCATTAGTAGCAGCCATTCATGCAAAAAATATTTTAGAAATCGAGCGTTGAATCAATTTGGAAATAAAATCATTAATGTAATTAATTAAGTAGACGGTTAATTACGTATGCAAGGTCCATTTAAATAAAAAATATTTTTTGCACCCAATCAATTTTCAAACCAAGTCATTAATGTAATTAATGGTTTAGGTGTACACTTAATTATGCCTACAAATAATTAGAAGTAGAGATTTTCCAATTAGGCAGGTAATTAGTTGATTTGCTTGGCAGTTAATTAGGCGTGCAAAGAATTAGGTAGGTTGTTAATTATTTGTCTAATTAATTACATGGATGACCTAGCTTTCACCAAGATGGATGAAGACCATGTTCTGCAGGATGTCCACATGTTGACGGTTGCCGAAACGTTCGCGGATGAGTACAACATGACACTAGATTGGCGAGGTGGTTCATGCTATAGTTGAAAGGGAGAGTGCTCCATGAATAAGAAAGAAAAAAGAACTAAAGTGACCAAGTGGTCCATGGTGTTGGAGATGGAAAGAGTGTTCCAAAAATATAAAGCGAAACAAGAAAGAAGGAGTATTATCAAAAGTAAGTAGGAATGAGAATTAAAACTGGCAAGGAAGGAGGAGGAAGATGAAGAAGATGAGGCATCGCTGACAAACATGCTGATGTTGGCGTCAATGAAACGGGTTGGCAAAGAGACTAGGAGTAGAAGATGTAGGAAAGGACGAGAAAGAGAAGAACATCAATTATCCCTTCTAGCAATGAATGGTATCTGAGCTGGAGGTGGAGCTTATTGGTGACTAGGAATACATTCAGGTTGCCACTTACCTCCCATGTCCGTGTGCATTTACGAAGTTGAATGGACCTTTGAGACTGATCTCTATAGTTATTTATTATTTTGTGTCAATAGTATGTGTTAGTTTAATCCACTTTATTATATAGTGAATATGAAAATTTTCATCTTTGTTGCAACACACGACGAAGGTGAGCTGGGTGTCATTTGATTTTAAAGAAGGAGGCTCTAGCGAGAAATGTCAGACTACGGTGGGAAACCGAGTGAGAAAGGGACGGTCCGAGAGAAAAAGGGGACGATACATTGTGGGGTGGGGTTTTTGTATTGGGCCCATGTGTTGGAGATAACATGGGGGATAGTCCGAACAACCGCATCTCTCCCCCATATATGGTCTAAATTTGGGGGAGCCCAGACTGTTCATATGGTTGAATTTTGAAGAGCCTACTAAGCGTTCGTTTGATGTCCGAACACGTCCGGACCTTTGAGAACAAATGAACTTTGACCTTACAGACAACCTTAATCATTTGTTTAATTAATTTATATATGCATAGCCCATAGCAACACACGGGCGTTCTGCTAGTAGATCTAAGTATTATCATCTTTGGTATGCAATCCATAAGTGGCTCTCATAATGGATTCACAAGGTAATTTAACTTTCTTTCTTGGAAAGTGTTCCATGCCCATATTGTTGATAATTGTTACTTAAAGTTTTGACCTCTACAATCCCACTTTTATCAATATTTGCATCAAGATCTAAAAACTCCGAATCATTGGGATGCCTTCTAACTAAAGTTGACTCATCTCCAGTCCCATCTTTATCAAGATTTATATTGGAAAACAAAGATTCAATAGGAGTCGCATCAATCACTTTATGATCTTCATCATTATTTTCACGGAAACTAGAAGAACACGTTCTTACAAACCAATCCTTTTTAGCACGCATCTTAGCGGTTCTTTCTTTGCACTCATCAATGGAAATTCTCATGGCTTTGAGAGACTCATTCATATCATGCTTGGGTGGAATAGATCTACGTTTCAAAGAATCAACATCAAGAGAAATTCTATCCACGTTCCTAGCCAAACCGTCAATCTTGAGCATTTTTTCTTCAATCAAAGCATTGAAATTCTTTTGTGAACTCATAAATTCTTTAACACTATTCTCAAAATCAGAAGGTATCTTATTATAGTTCCATAAGAATTGTTGTAGGAAGTACCATAATTATTAGAGGAATTACTAGGAAACGGCCTAGGATTGGAATTACCTCTATACGCGTTATCACCAAAATTGTTCCTACCAACAAAATTCACATCCATAGATTCATTATTATTTTCAATCAAAGTAGACAAAGGCATATCATTAGGATCAATAGAACCACTCTTACTAGCAAACAATTTCATATGCTCATCCATCTTTCCACTCAAAACATTAATCTCTTCAATCGCGTGCACTTTTTTACAAGTGGAAGATCTTTCGATATGCCATTGAGAATAATTAACTATAATATTATCTAGGAGTTTTGTAGATTCTCCTAAAGTAATTTCCATAAAAGTACCTCCCGCGGCCGAATCTAAAAGATTTCTAGAAGCAAAATTCAATCCGGCGTAATTTTTTTGTATAATCATCCACAAATTCAAACCATGAGTAGGGCAATTTTGTATCATCAATTTCATCCTCTCCCAAGGTTGTGCAACATGTTCATGATCAAGTTGCTTAAAATTCATAATATAGTTCCTAAGGGATATGATCTTAGAGGGAGGAAAGTACTTGGAAATAAAAGCATATTTACACTTATTCCATGAATCTATACTATCTTTTGGCAAAGATGAAAACCAAGTTTTAGCACGATCCCAAAGTGAGAATGAAAATAGCTTCAATTTAACAATATCATTATCCACATCTTTTTTCTTTTTCATATCACACAAATCCATGAAACTATTAAGATGGGATGCGACATCCTCACTTGGAAGGCCGGAGAATTGATCTTTCATGACAAGATTCAGCAAAGCAGCATTAATTTCATAAGATTCCGCATTAGTAGCGGGAGAAATCGGAGTACTAATACAATCATTATTATTGGTGTTGGAAAAGTCACACAATTTTGTATTCTCTTGAGACATCATGACAAAGCAAGCAATCCAACACACAAGCACACAAGAAGCAAGCGAGGAAGACGAACGGAAGAGGGGCAAAGAAAAGGCAAATCTTTTCGAGAATCATTTTATAAGTGGGGGAGAGGAAAACGAGAGGGGAATGGAGAATAATGTAATGCAAGAGATGAGAGTTTATGATGGATACTTGGTATGTATTGACTTGTCCTAGATCTCCCCGGCAACGGTGCCAGAAATTCTTCCTGCTACTTCTTGAGCTTGTGTTGGTTTTTCCCTTGAAGAGGAAAGGGTGATGCAGCAAAGTAGAGTAAGTATTTCCCTCAGTTTTGAGAACCAAGGTATCAATCAAGTAGGAGACAATGAACAAGTCACCGAACACTGCACAAACAAACAACTTGCACCCAACATGATAAAGGGGTTGTCAATCCCTTCGCGGTTACTTGCAAAGGTTAGATCTAATAGAGATAGATACACGGTAAAGTAAATATTTTTTGTATTTTTGGTTTATAGATCGAAAAGTAAAAGATTGCAAAGAAAGTAAATCGGAAACTAATATGATGGAAAATAGAACTTGTATGATGGAAAATAGAAGATTATATAATGGAAAATAGACC
Organism: Triticum urartu; assembly: GCF_056163025.1. Classification (NCBI taxonomy): domain Eukaryota; kingdom Viridiplantae; phylum Streptophyta; class Magnoliopsida; order Poales; family Poaceae; genus Triticum; species Triticum urartu. Next base: position 213,723,888 of record NC_141874.1, read on the forward strand.
CGGGGGCCATAGGTTTCACTAGAGGCTTGTCTCAAGATAGAAAATAATATGATGGGTGAACAAATTACTGTCGAGCAATTGACAGAAAAGCGCAAAGTTATGATGATATCTAAGGCAATGATCATGAATATAGGCATCATGTCCGTGTCATGTAGACCGAAACGATTCTACATCTACTACTATTACTCCACACATCGACCACTATCCAGCATGCATCTAGAGTATTAAGTTCATAAAGAACGGAGTAACACATTAAGAAAGATGACAGGATGTAGAGGAATTAACTCAAACAATATGATGAAAACCCCATATTTTTATCCTCGATGGCAAGAATACAATATGTGTCACTAGGAAAGGACACCACAAGATTGAACCCAAAGCTAAGCACTTCTCCCATTGCAAGAAAAACCAATCTAGTTGGCCAAACCAAATCGATAGTTCAAAGAGACTTGCAAAGATATCAAATCATGCATATAAGAATTCAGAGGAGATTCAAATAATATTCATAGATAAGCTGATCATAAATCCACAAATCATCGGAGCTCGACAAACACACCGCAAAAAAAGTATTACATCGAATAGATCTCCAAGAATATCGAGGAGAACATGGTATTGAGAATCAAAGAGAGAGAAGAAGCCATCTAGCTACTAGCTATGGACCCGTAGGTCTGAGGTAAACTACTCACGCTTCATCGGAAGGGCAATGGTGTTGATGTATAAGCCCTCCTTGATCGAATCCACCTCCGGCAGGACGCCGAAAAAGGCTCCTAGATGGGATCTCATGGGTACAGAAGGTTGCTATGGTGGAAAAGTGTTTCCGTGGCTCCCCTGTTGGTTTTGGGGTATAAGAGTATATATAGGCGAAAGGATTAGGTCGATGGAGTCACGATGAGCCCACAAGGATGGGGGCGCGCCCTCCATCCTTGTGGCCGCCTCGTGGCTCTTCTGACTTGCACTCCAAGTCCTCAGGATGTCTTCTGGTCCAAGAATAATCATCGCAAAAGATTTATTCCGTTTGGACTCCATTTGGTATTCCTTTTCTGCGAAACTCTAAAACAAGGAATAAACAGGAAATGACACTAGGCTCTAGGTTAATAGGTTAGTCCCGAAAATCATATAAAATATCATATTAATTCATATAAAACATCCAGAATAGATAATATAATAGCATGGAACAATCAAAAATTATAGATACGTTGGAGACGTATCACCGAACTAGTGCACCTATACAATTTACCATTATATTGGGTGTGTTGGGGACACAAGAGACACTTTGTTATTTGGTTGCAGGGTTTTTTGAGAGAGACCATCTTCATTCCATGCCTCCCACGGATTGATAAACCTTAGATCATCCACTTGAGGGAAATTTGCTACTGTCCTACAAAACTCTGCACTTGGATGCCCAATACGAGTCTACAAGAAGAAGGTTGTGTAGTAGACATCAAGCTTTTTTCTGGCATCGTTGTCGGGGAGGTGGGTGCTTGAAGGTATATCTTTAGATCTTGCAATCGAATCTTTTAGTTTCTTGTTTTATCACTAATTCAGTTTATAAAAGAAAACTACAAAAAATGGAATTGAGGTTGCCTCATATGCTTCATCTTTTTAATGTCTTTCGTGAAAATGATGGAAAGGAAAATTGTGCTCAAGTGTTAGAAGAAGAAGTTTATAAAATGTTTGGCACTAAATATTTGAATGATGAGCATGATTGCAATGTTGTCAGTATGAATTATTTGAATATCCATGATGCTAATGATATGCAAAGCCACAAGCTTGGGGATTCTATGCTTTATGAAGATGATATTTTTAGCCCCCCAAGTTTAGATGTGCAAATTTTTTATGATGATAGCATGCCTCCTATTTATGATGATTGCAATATTTATGAAAGTGGGTTTGGAAGAGTGTAAACTTTAGATAATAATTATCACACTATTTTGGAGGGTGTTGAATCTTATTATAATGATAAAAGTGGATTTGGAGAGGTCATCAATTTATTTAGTAATGATTCCACTATCTTGGAAGAGGTTTCAATTGATTATGATGGGAACAAAGTTGCTACTTATGATGATTATTGTGATGACACTTATGTTATAAAAAGTAGTGATGATTATATTTATAAAGCTTGTCATAATTATGATTACCCTTTTTCTGAACATTATTCTTTTAATGTGGAAGCAATTTATAGTATTCAATTTTCTTATGATACTCCCACTATTCCGAATGAGAAGAATTTTGCTTATGTTGAGAGTAGTAAAATCTCTATGTTTATGAATCATGAAAAGAATGCTTTATGTGATGATTATATTGTTGAATTTATTCATGATGCTACTGAAAATTATTATAAGGGAGGAATATATGCTTGTAGGAGTTTCAATAATATCAAGTTTCCTCTCTATGTGTTGAAAGTTTTGAAGTCATGCTTGTTTTGCCTTCCTATGCTAGTTGATTCTTGCTCCCATAAGTTGTTTGCTCACAAAATTCCTATGCATAGGAAGTGGGTTAGGCTTATATGTGCTTGTCATATTCTTCATGATGATCCCATTATATTTCAATTCTTATCTTTTATGTGAGCATCATTGAAATCATCATGCCTAGCAAGAAAGGCATTAAAGAAAAGCGCTTCTTGGGAGACAACCCAACATTTACCCCTACTGTTTTTGTGTGTTCACATGATTAACCTACTGTAGTAATCATGTTTGATAGCTTTTCTTTCAATAAAGTGCCAAGTAAGACCTTTGGGATGGTCAATGGTGATAGTTGACTTGATCTTGCTGAAAAATAGAAACTTTTGCGCTCAGGAAAACAATCCTCATTTTTAGCAGAAGTACGATAAAATACTAATTCTTTTTGCGGAAGATTAATAAACAAATTTTCTCAGGTTGTCCTAATTTTTCAGAATTGTTGGAGTTACAGAAGTATTCGAGAGTTACAGATTACTACAGATTATTCTGTTTTTGAGAGATTCTATTTTTCATGTGTTGTTTGCTTATTTTGATGAATCTATGAGTAGTATCGGAGGGTATGAACCATTGAGAAGTTGGAATACAGTAGATATTACACCAATATAAATAACGAATGAGTTCACAATAGTACCAAAAGTGGTGATTTATTTTCTTATACTAACGGAGCTTATGAGATTTTCTGCTGAGTTTTGTGTTGTGAAGTTTTCAAGTTTTGGGTGAAGATTCGATGGACTACAGAATAAGGAGTGGCAAGAGCCTAAGTTTGGGGATTCCCAAGGCACCCCAAGGTAATATTCAAGGACAACCAAGCTTCTAATCTTGGGTATGCCCCGGATGGCATCCCCTCTTTCGTCTTCATTCATCGGTAAATTTACTTGGAGCTATATTTTTATTCACCACATGTTATGTGTTTTGCTTGGAGCGTCATTTTATTTTATTTTGTTCCGCTTGTTGTTTGAGTAATATCCCAAGATCTGAAATTTTTAAAATGTTAGAGAGTCTTCACATAGTTACATAATTATTCGACTACTCATCGATCTTCACTTATATCTTTTGGAGTAGTTTGTCATTTGCTCTAGTGCTTCACTTATATCTTTTTAGAGCATGGCGGTAGTTTTATTTTGAAGAAATTGATGAACTCTCATGATTCACTTATATTATTTTGAGAGTATTTAAACAGCATGGCAATTTGCTTAGGTTATGAATGTAGTCCTAATATGATAGGCATCCAAGAGGGATATAATAAAAACTTTCATATAAAGTGCATTGAATACTATGAGAAGTTTGATTCCTTATGATTGTTTTGAGATATGAAGATGGTGATATTAGAGTGATGCTAGTGAGTAATTGTGAATTTGATAAATACTTGTGTTAAAGTTTGTGCTTCCCATAACATGCATGTATGGTGAACCGTTATGTAACGAAGTTGGAGCATGATTTATTTATTGATTGTCTTCCTTATGTGTGGCGGTCGGGGACAAGCGATGGTCTTTTCCTACCAATCTATCCTCCTAGGAGCATGCACGTAGTACTTTGTTTCGATAGCTAATAGACTTTTGCAATAAGTATGTGAGTTCTTTATGACTAATGTTGAGTCTATCGTGGTTCTAAGTCTGACAGTAGAGTAGGGGGTAGGAATGTAGAGGCAAGATCCTAGCTACGATGAGATTGTGCACGCAAGATGTACGAGTTCAGGCCCATCACGGAGGAAGTAACAGCCCTATGTCTCGGTGCCCGGAGGCCCAGTCGATAGGATTATGCGTGAAGTTACAGGGGGTGCAAACCCTTGTCCCAGTGGAGGGGGTGGCTTATATAGAGTGCGCCAGGACCCTAGCCAGCCCACGTTACAAAGAGTTCAATGTACATTAAGGTTAGGCATTACTGGTAACGCCAGCAATAAAGTCATATAACTGATCATTAATACTACGGAGTGAATGCCTGACCGTTACCATCCTGAATGACGTTAGATCTTCTATACTCCGAGTGGTTTCTTGTTCGGTCGAGTGATGACGTATTGGTCGAATGGAATTGAGATATTCGAGTGGAGTTGTTAGTTGAGTGGGCATGCACTCAGGTGATCTCAGTCGGTAGAACTTGTTGTCCGTTGATTGTCTTTGACTATAGGGCAATGTCCTTGGGAGAGGCGTTTAGATCAGGTCTATTGCCCTACCCTAGGTACATATCATCGTCATTAGCCCCCGAATGGTTTTGGGTCCGAGTGGAAATGAAGTTGAAGATGGTTCCGAACCAATTTTCGTGATGCGGAAGCATTTTACTTGGATTGGTGAACCATGCAACAACTTTGACTTCATTTTCATTCGTCTTGAACCATTCAGAGGTTGTCGAGTGAACTTTGCTGATAAGCTTCGACTGCTGATGTTGCATAAAAACTCCAATATGATGGACTGCTCTGCCGTTTCTGGATCTCGCGGGATTCGAAATTTGGGGAAGCGCGCGAGGCGGAGAGGATCGTGGTAATCGAAGCAGATTAGGCAAGGGCGCCTCGATCCGTGCGCCACCTTTTTCGCCACATACTGCGCGCGCGCCTGTTTTGGGATTTGATAGGATCGCTTGGTCCCACAAGTCAGCCACTCGGAGAGCCAACCCATATAAGGCGTTCGAGCCAGGGCCTTTGCACTGTGTGCCCCATTTCCCCCTTCTTCCTCCGCTTCTCCACTGCATCTGCTTCTGCTCTCGGTGCGGCCGCCCAGTCCGAGCTCGGCCCGCCACAATGGGGAAGGACAAGCCGGCGGCTCTGGAGCGCGCGAAGAAGGCGACGACGAAGTCAAAGGGGAGGAAGACGAGCCGGGCAGGGTCATCGTCGAGGACCGGCCTGCCGCCCGGCTGGATCCAGTCGACGATCTAGAGAGAGGATATGGAGGATCTTGTAGATAGGGGATTGAATGCCCACGAATCTTGGCGGCTTCCGGAGGACGAGACCGAGCCGCGACCGCAGGAGGGTGAGTGCGTCCTTCTTGCGACCCATGTCAACCGCAGTTTCTCTTTGCCTCCCCATCCTTTCTTTCGGGGTTTTCTAAACTTCTTGGAGCCCAACTTCATCACTTTTCTCCCAACACCATCACATACCTTGCCGCGTACGTGTCCATGTGTGAAAAATTTCTGGGCTGTCGGCCGCACTGGGGCCTCTTCAAACACATTTTCACCTGTCATTCTCTGTCGGTTAAAAAGGCCAATCCGAGTGATGAGAGGACACATGTGATCCAGATGTGTGGTGGTCTGGGGATCCAGATGATAAATAAAAGCACTTTCCCTGCAATGATCCTTCCCGAGTCAGTCAGGGGGTGGCAGACGACCTGGTTCTATTGTAAGGACCAGCCGACCCCGGGTCAGTCGACCGGCCTTCCCCCGTTTTCCATAGAGCGAGTTGAGAAGCCTTCTCCCTTGAGAGTGACTCCAGCCGAGAAAGCGGAGGTGAACATGTTGGTTGAGCGAGTAGTCCAACTTGTCCGTGACGGTGTGACTGGCATGGACCTGTTAGAAGTATTTCTCAGTCGACGCATCCAGCCACTCCAAGCACGTGACCATCCAATGTGGATGTATTCGGGTGTTGAAGACAGCACTCGGATCCACCCGGAGGATGTCGATGAGGAGATGGTGGCGCAGTGGCTGCAAGGTATCACTGGAAACAAGGACAACCCCAGGGGGTCTAGGAGGGTTCCTCCACTCGACAACACCACCGAACCTGACAAGGTCATATTCTTTCCTTCCGAGTGTATCTTGCTCTGACATGTGTTTGCTCTTGAAACTGATTGGTATCCACTTGACCCCGTGTCTTGTAGATCTATACTCAGATGTACTCGATTCCCAACGGAGAGCAGGAGGATGAATTGAAGGAGAGGCGAGTGGAGGCGACAGTGGCGAGTGGCATTCTGACGGAAGGGGAGACGAGGAGAGTGAGGACTTGAGCAGTGGTGAAGAGGTCGACTCCCCTCCTTGCACGGAAAGGCGCTCCAAGTAGAAGCAGGACCCAGCCAGTGTCCGTGGCAAAGCGACTCCGCCGACTGCACAAATCTCCAAGCGCGCCAGGACATCTTCTCCTGTGCCGACTGAAAAGGCTCTGAAGCAACTCAAAGTCGTGCCGCCAAAACCTTGGAAGGCCTTACCCAAGATCAAAGTGGACGTCCATATCGCTTCTGGGTAATCACTAAGCTAGACCTCTTAATTTTAGCACGACCTGAACTTTGGTCGGCTCACTTTCCTGCTTTAACCGAGTGAATTTTGAAATTCGCAGTGCTGCTTCCGGGACTTCTATATACCAAGATGATGCTGATGAGGAGATGGAAGACGTGGTCACCTCCCACGCGGGTATAACTTTTGTCATTTTGATTTTACTTTATCAGCCGTTTTGATGGTCGAGTGAACTTCTGTAATCGATTGCTTTGCAGCTCCACCCAATGTCATTGAACTTCTAGATGATGACGAGGACGTGCCACAAAGGGCCATGGGAAGGAGGGGCAGGGCTTCGAGCAAGAAGGCATCCGCTGGCCAGACGTCCCAATTGGTGCCGGTGACGGAGCCAGTGATTCAATAGCCTGGAGACGTGAACCGGGCTTCTGTTACCTTTGATGTTCCAGTGTTGAGTTAACGCCCTTCATCATTGACTGTGCCAGTCCCTGCTTCATCTGTCCAACATCACGCCTTGGACTCTTAGTCTGCCGTGACTGAACCACCGTCTCCATTCTTCACCACCCATCATGTTCCAGAGGACCAGGCAAGCGCTGCTGTAGAAGCCATACGCCAAGCGGACCTGATGATGGAGCGGGTGTAGACAGTGCACGAGAACAACCAAGCTGCCTATGATGCCAGTGCAGCCCTCCGAGCCAATGTCCAGGTAAGTTGGTTTCCGACTAAACTCCTATCTCGCCGCTTGTTCTGTTAGGATATGCTACCCAAAAACTTTTCATTGTGCATCCATTTGTCGGTCTGTTCTTCATATCTGTACACCCACTGGGTGTTTTAATTTATGCTGAGTAGTTCTTCTAGTTGAGTCGACTAGGTTATGTCAATTGTAGTGGGGGCACGCAGAGTGCACCCACTGGGTGTAGTCCCCGAGGCTGCCCTCGAATGTGTGATCCGTCGGGGGGCTTGATGAAAGTATCTTGTTGTTCAGTTCTTCCACTCGGTCTGGGTGGACCATGTCGAGTGGAACCTGAACTAGTGGGGGCATGCTGAGTGCACCCACTGGGTGTAGTCCCCGAGACCGCGGTCGACTGCAAGCAGTCGATTGGGGTCTGAGAATAACTATCACCATTTTTCTTTTTTCTTCTCTCTTTTTCCACTCGGCCTGGGCGGACCATGTCGAGTGGAACCTGGTCGAGTGGGGGCACACTAAGTGCACCCACTGGGTGTAGTCCCTGAGACTACTGTTGAATGTTTGATTCTGCAGTATTCTTAGAGTTCTCTTGACTCAGAAGCGAATAATCTTGGATTCTGTACACTTATGTATCTTTTTGCTGACTTCAGAAATCCTGCGAGCTCATCTCCAAATTTGATGAATTCGAGGAGAAGCAGAGACAGCTCAACCTTGACTTGGAGTTGGCCAAACAGAACTTGCAAAAGGCCAAAGACAAAGCAGCTGGTATGGAAGGTAACAACTTGTCGACTGTGTAATTGGATTGTTCCTCTAGTCACCTCCTCATTCTTCTCTCTGACCTGAGTGCTTGTTTGTTGTATTTATATTTTTAGAAAAAATGAGACAGGCTCTGGCCCAGAAGGATCTTGATCTTGCCGCAGCGCAAAAGGAGGCTCAAGAAAAAACACCACTCACCGATAAGAAGCTAGCTTCAGTCGGGGAGCTCGAGGAAGACAATGAGAAGTTGAAGACGTCTCTTGCTGAGGCCAATCGAGAAGTGACACGTCTGAAGAAAGACAAGGTGGCTTTGAACGAAAAGATTGAAGGCATTTCTCGTAAGAGAAATGACCTGGAGGTCTATCTGGGAGCACTCGCCAAGAAGTTATTCCTTATGCTTGAAGGTATCTTTCCTTGTCCGACTGTTTTGCTATTGCCAAGTCACCATACATTGGTCGACTCATTAGCTCTCTGTGGTTGCAGAATTCTGTCAAAATTTTGAGGAAGAAACTAGGAGAATCGAGACGAGCTTGGACCCCATCAATGCCCCTGTCAATGATGAAGCTGCTATGAACGTGCTCCGACTGGAATCTTGTGACGCCCCCGATTCAATCGTACACTAATCATACACGCAAACGTGTACGATCAAGATCAGGGACTCACGGGAAGATATCACAACACAACTCTACAAATAAAATAAGTCATACAAGCATCATATTACAAGCCAGGGGCCTCGAGGGCTCGAATACAAGAGCTCGATCATAGACGAGTCAGCGGAAGCAACAATATTTGAGTATAGACATAAGTAAACAAGTTTGCCTTAAGAAGGCTAGCACAAACTGGGATACAGATCGAAAGAGGCGCAGGCCTCCTGCCTGGGATCCTCATAAACTACTCCTGGTCGTCGTCAGTGGGCTGCACGTAGTAGTAGGCACCTCCCGAGTAGTAGTAGTCGTCGTCGACGGGGGCGTCTGGCTCCTGGGCTCCAACGTCTGGTCGCGGCAATGGGGTATAGAAAGGGGGAAAAGAGGGAGCAAAGCAACCATGAGTACTCATCCAAAGTACTCGCAAGCAAGGAGCTACACTACATATGTATGCATTGGTATCAAATGGAATAAGGGTATCATATGTGGACTGAGCTGCAGAATGCCGGAATAAGAGGGGATAGCTATTCCTATCGAAGATTACGCTTCTGGCCACCTCCATCTTGCAGAATGTAGAAGAGAGTAGATGGTAAGTTCACCAAGTAGCATCGTGTAGCATAATCCTAACCGATGATCCTCCCCTCGTCGCCCTGTGAGAGAGCGATCACCAGTTGTATCTGGCACTTGGAAGGGCGTGTTTTATTAAGTATCCGGTTCTAGTTATCATAAGGTCAAGGTACAACTCCAAGTCGTCATGTTACCGAAGATCACGGCTATTCGAATAGATTAACTTCCCTGCAGGGGTGCACCACATTTCGCAACACGCTAGATCCCCTTTGTCCGGACACACTTTTCTGGGTCATGCCCGGCCTCGGAAGATCAACACGTGCAGCCCTACCTAGGCACAACAGAGAGGTCAACACGCCGGTCTAAATCCTATGGCGCAGGGGTCTGGGCCCATCGCCCATTGCACACCTGCACGTTGCGTACGCGGCCGGCGAGCAGACCTAGCCTCCCTTATACAAGAGCAGGCGTTCCAGTCCAACCCGGCGTGCACCGCTCATTCACTGACGTCACGAAGGCTTCGGCTGATACCACGACGTCGAGTGCCCATAACTGTCCCCGCGTAGATGGTTAGTGCGCATAGGCCAGTGGCCAGACTCAGATCAAATACCAAGATCTCGTTAAATGTGTTATCTTGAAATAACCATGAACACCGACCATGGCCAGACCCACCTCTCTCCTAGGTGGTCTCAACCTGCCCTGTCGCTTCGCCACCAAGATCCACACAGAGGGCTGTCGGGAAAGTATGTCCTTCCAGCCCCCAATTCGTGAATCAACCGAGGGTACTCCTCGAGCCGACCCATCTTTAGTCATCACGTGTATCATGTATAAAGTATATAGTATATACCCGTGATCACCTCCCGAGTGATCACGGCACGATAGTATAGCATGGCAGACGGACAAGAATGTAGGGCCATTGATGATAAACTAGCATCCTATACTAAGCATTTAGGATTGCAGGTAAGGTATCAACAGCTGTAGCAACAATGACAGGCTATGCAGTAGAATAGGATTAACGGAAAGCAGTAACATGCTACACTACTCTAATGCAAGAAGTAGAGAGAAGAGTAGGCGATATCTGGTGATCAAAGGGGGGGCTTGCCTGGTTGCTCTGGCAAGAGAGAGGGGTCGTCAACACCATAGTCGTACTGGGTAGCAGCGGCGTCGGTCATGACAAAGCGTGTCTAGCGAGAGAACAGGGGCAAGAAACAATAAATATTAAGCAAACAGATGCATGACGATGCAAGACATGACAAAGCGTGATGCTAGGTGTGCCCTAACACGGTATGAAGTGGTACCGGTGAAGGGGGGGAAACATCCGGGAAAATATCCCCAGTGTTTCGTGTTTTTGGACAGGCGAACAGGAGGGGGAAAGTTGCGTGTTTGCTATGCTAGGGATGCGTGGCGGACGAACGGGTTGCATATCCGGGTTCGTCTCGTCGTTCTGAGCAACTTTCATGTAGAAAGTATTTTCATCCGAGTTACGGATTAAAAGATATGATTTTCTATAGATTTAAATCATTTTCTTATTTTAATTATTTACTTAAATCCAACATTATCCAGAACAGTGTTAGATGATGCAAGCATGACATCAGAGTGATGTCAGCAGGTCAACTGGTCGGTTGACCAGTCAATCCAGACAGGTGGGTCTAGTGGGACCCACATGTCATTGTCAGGGGCTCTAACAGGGGGGTTTAGACTAACTAAATGGGTTAATTAGAGGGTGGGGCCCACTAGTCAATGAGAGATTAGGGTTTTAATTAGCTAAACTATTTAGTTAGATAATTATTCCTTTTATTTATTTCGTTTATTGAGGTGGGGCCTATAGGTCAGTGAGACAGGGGGGACCCAGACAGCAGTTGGCTCAGTCAACTGGTCAACAGGGGGCCCTGGGCCCACCAGTCAGTGGCCCAGGCGGTGGGACCCGCGGCGCCAGGTCAGCACGGCCGGCTCTCGCCGTCGGCGACCAAATGCACGCGCTGACCCGCCGGAGTTCGCCGGAAAACGCGCATACGGCACGGATCAGCGCGCGCATGGGCTCGTTTGAACGAGTGCGAAGAGGCGCATCTAGTGGCATGGGCGGTTCGTCCCGAGGTCGCCGGAGTTGTCGCCGGCGTCGAGCTGAGCGGTGGCCGGAGCTCGGAATCTGCTGGAAAATGGCCATAGGCCATCATTTTGGAAGCGGATGGCCGCGTTTGAACACGCACGAGCCGGCGCATCCAGCGGTGGCACTAGCACGACTGGAGATGGGCAAAGATGACGGCGGCGAGCAGCAAGGCGGACGGCGGAGTTCGGTCGTCGTCGGGTTCGGAGTTGTGGTGTGCTAAACAAGCAGTGTGAGGCGTCTATGGCGTCTACTTGACGCGAGAAGTGGAACGGTGGCACGCACGGGACCAAATGGTCACCGTGGCCATGCCGGCGATGAGGCCAGGTGGCGGCGCATTCTGGTGAGCGTGGAACGGGCGCTGCCGGTGTCCAGAGAAGGCAGGGGAGTGCGCATCCGGCGCGGAGGCTCACCAGGGGAGCGTGGGGTCTGGGCAGTGGGCTCGGGGAGGACCGGCGGCGTAGATCGAAGGCGAGGATGACGCAGTGGCCGAGTCGGAGAAGAAGAAGAATGCGGCGGCGTGAGGGGGTCCGGGGCATGATCCAGCGGCGTAGTGGAAGCAGAGGACCACGGTAGAGCTGCAGGACTTGCCGGGGCGACGAACGGACGACGGTGGCCGCGTCTTCTACGACGGCGAGGCCATGGAGGCGTTCGACCGTGGCGGGGAACGAGGGGGAGAGTGAGGTGGATCTGAGAGGGGGCGCAGGCATCAAGAGAGAGAGCGGGGTGAGTGGGAGGCGGGATCGAGGAGACGGGGGCGTGGCAATCTTATCCCCTCCTCGACGCCGGCGAGGGGGCAGGCGGGGACGCGCCCCTGTTCCGACCGGGGTCAGGGGAACAGGGGAAGGGGACGAGGCAGGGGGAGCCGGGCCGGGTGTGGCCAGCTGGGCCAGGTGGGCCGGCCGGCCTGTGAGATGGCTAGCTGAGCCTTTCGGTCCAGGGGGAGGGGGTTTCTTCCTTTTTTATCTTTTGTCTTCTGCTTTTGTATTTTCTTTTCCTTTTCTATTTTATTTAGTTTAGAGCATTTAGGTATTATGTAAAATTGTGTCTTCTACACCATAATTACCTATGCCCTTTTTGGCACTATGCGAACATTTTTGTTTCAACTTTTAAAAACTTTTGTTGTTTGCCATTTTTTTGAATTGATTTTTGAATCGATTTGAACTAATGAAAGTTTAGCAACAGTAATCAAAGATGACATGGCATCATTAGGAGACTTTTACTGTAGCCTAATTATCCGGGTGTTACAAATCCCATCTTGCCAACGTCACAGACTATCTCGCCCGCCTGAAGGTTGCGGTGTCGCGGATCGACACGGTGCTCTGGACGAAGGAGATGCTCCAAAATGACCTCGAGTCCTTGATGACTCGACTCAATGAGATCCCTGGTCGAGTGCGGGAATGGAAGAAGTCGTCTGCTCGATGAGGTGCTGACGTAGCTCTGTCACTTGTTCGGGTCCATTGTAAGGAGGCTAAGGAAGAAAAGCTAGCAGCGATCAAGGTTGCCAACACCAGGAGACTGGACTTCCAGTCTTTCATGGAGACCTTCATTGCTGCCGCTACTCGAATTGCAGATGGAATCAACTTGGATGAGTTCGTCGAGCCCGCCAGTCCCCCTCCTGCGGAGTGAACAAACTTTTATGATCTTATTAAATTTGCCTCGTTAAGCCGAGTGGTTTTGTAACCGTTAAAACTCCTTCGGGCCGGATGCCCGAGTACTTTAATCTGCTTCCTGGAACCTCGTCGGATTTATTTGAACTTTTTTGTTTTTGAATCTCTTGGCTCTGAGTGAAATTTGATTCTCTAGTCTGAATTGCTACTGACTCTGTGGTGTAGCTCAGTCGAGTGAATCATTAACAAGGGCACTCGATGCCGTCCATGACCTACGCCTCGTCGTCCTTGCGGATCGGGATGGAGCAGACATCGTATTTGTGTCGTAGCTCTGAGGATAAGGTCACGGTCGACCTGCACCTCGTTGTCCTTGCGAATTAGAATGGAGCGGGCGTTGTATTTGTGTCGCAGCTCTGAGCGTGTTTTAAACTTAGGCGAGTACAGGACTGCAGCTAAGCCCCCAAGTGGGAGGAATGCTCTCCACTCGGTATGATTTTTGAAACTTAGGCAAGTACTGGACTGCATCTAAGCCTCCGAGTGGGAGGATTGCTCTCCGCTCGGTAGGATTTTTGAAACTTAGGCGAGTACTGGACTGCAGCTAAGCCCCCGAGTGGGAGGATTGCTCTCCGCTCGGTAGGATTTTGAAACTTAGGCGAGTACTGGACTGCAGCTAAGCCCCTGAGTGGGGGGATTGCTTTCCACTCGGTAGGATTTTTGAAACTTAGGTGAGTACTGGACTATAGCTATGCCTCCGAGTGGGAGGATTGCTCTCCACTCGGTAGGAGTTTTGAAACTTAGGCGAATTGGGTTCGCGGCTAAGCCATCCACTGGGGGATTGTACTTGTGCCACAACTCCTGAGGATATGGTCGCGGTTGACCTGCACCTCGTCGTCCTTGCGGATCAGGATGGAGCGGACATTGTATTTGTGTCGCAGCTCCGAGGATAAGGTCATGGTCGACCTGCACCTCGTCGTCCTTGCGGATCATAATGGAGAGTGTTTGAAACTTAGGCGAGTACGGAAGTGCAGCTAAGCCTCCAAGTGGGAGGATTGCTCTCCACTCGGTAGGATTTTTGAAACTTAGGTGAGTACTGGACTGCAGCTAAGCCCCCGAGTGGGAGGACTGCTCTCCACTCGGTAGGATTTTTGAAACTTAGGCGAGTACTGGACTGCAGCTAAGCCCCCGAGTGGGAGGACTACTCTCCACTCGGTAGGATTTTTGAAACTTAGGCGAGTACAGGACTGCAGCTAAGCCCCCGAGTGGGAGGATTGCTCTCCACTCGGTAGGATTTTTTGAAACTTAGGCGAGTCGGATTCGCAGCTAAGCCCCCGAGTGAAAGGATTGCTCCCCACTCGGTAGGATTTTGTTTTTTGAAACTTAGGCGAATCGGGTTCGCGGCTAAGCCACCCACTGGGGGATTTTGGACACATGCATAAGTAATAACAATCATTTAGGAGACTGCAAAACCATGTCTTTGATAAACAAACTGAAAGGTACTTCTTATTACATCTCGACAGTCTGAATGCTTAAGTCTTAAAATGGCGGAGGAATTCCGCATTCCAGGCGCGCGGCTCGTCTTTCTTGTGTTCCACATTGTACAGGTGATATACTGTTGTGGAGCACTTTGGTGATGATGAAGGGGCTCTCCCAAGCGGGAGCAAGCTTGTGTGGACGTTGCTGATCCACTCGGAGAACCAAGTCACCCTCCTGAAATGCTCGACCTCTTACGTTCCTAGCATGGAATCGATGAAGATCTTGCTGATAGATGGTCGACCTGATCAGGGCCATCTCTCTCTTCTTCTAAAAGATCAACAACGTCTTGACGGGCTTGTTCTGCTTCTGCCTCTAAGAAGAGCTCCACTAGCGGGGCATTATGGAGTAAATCAGCCGGCAGCACGGCCTCGGCTCCATAAACTAGGAAGAAGGGAGTCCGGTTAGTCGACCAATTTTTTGGCGTTGTTCTCAGACCCCACAGTACTGATAGTAACTCATCCACCCAGGCACCAGCCGCATGCTTGAGGTCTCGCATCAATCTGGGCTTCAACCCTTATAAGATCAAACCATTTGCTCTTTCTTCTTGTCCATTTGACTGAGGGTGAGCGACTGAAGCGTAGTCGACCCGGGTGCCCTGGGAAGCGCAGAAAGCTCTGAACTCACCTGAATCAAAGTTCGAACCGTTATCCATGATGATGATGTGCGGGACTCCATATCTGAATGTTAACTCTCTGATGAAACTGATGGAAGTTCTCCAATCGAGAATCTTGATGGGTTTGGCTTCAATCCATTTAGTGAACTTGTCGACTGCAACAAGCAGGTGGGTGAAACCACTTCTGCCAGTCCTCAAGGGTCCAACCATATCTAACCCCCAAACGGCAAATGGCCAGACGAGTGGAATGGTCTTTAAAGCTGAAGCGGGCTTGTGAGACATGTTGGAGTAGAATTGGCAACCCTCACACATGTCGACTATTTCCTTTGCCATTTCATTTGCTCATGGCCAGTAAAAACCTGCTTGGTATGCTTTGGCCACGATTGTCCGAGAGGACTCATGGTGACCACAGGTCCCCGAGTGGATATCATTAAGAATCATTCGACCTTCCTCTAGGGTAATGCATCGCTGGGCAACTCCAGTCACACTTTCCCTATACAGTCGACCACTTATCACTGTGAAGACTTTAGATTCACGGACAATCTGTCGTGCTTCATCTTCTTCTTCTGGAAGTTCTCTCCTGAGAATATATGCGATATACGGCACTGTCCAGTCAGGAATGATGACCAAAACTTCCCTGATTAAGTCAACCACGGCTGGGATTTCAACTTCAGTCGGATCAGTAGGACTCTTAGGTTGCGGGGGCTCTTCTGTGAAGGGATCCTCTTGAACTGATGGTGTGTGAAGATGCTCCAAAAACACATTGCTGGGAATGGGCTCCCGCTTGGAACCTATTTTTGCCAGGTCATCTGCTGCCTGATTCTTCAGTTGGGGAATGTGGTGGAGCTCTAGCCCTTCAAACTTCTTTTCCAACTTTCTTACTGCATTGCAATAACCAGTCATAGCTGGGCTCCTGACATCCCACTCCTTCATCACTTGATTGACCACCAAATATGAGTCACCATAGACCATTAGGCGACGAACGCCGAGTGAAATGGCCATTCGCAACCCATACAGACGTGCTTCATATTCAGCTTCATTGTTGGAGGAATCAAAGTGAATCTGAAGGACATAACTGAGTTTGTCACCTCGCGGGGATACCAGAACTACTCCAGCGCCAGAAGCATTCAACATCTTGGATCCATCAAAAAACATAGTCCAATGTTCTGAGAGGACTTGAGTCGGTTGCTGTTGTTCAATCCACTCGACGAGGAAATCTGCTATTGCCTGGGACTTGATTGCTTTCTTTGCCTCAAACTTGATATCCAACGGAAGGAGTTCAATCGCCCATTTTGCCACTCGACCAGTTGCGTCTCTGTTGTTCAAAATTTCTGACAAAGGAGTATCACTGACGACTGTGACAGAGTGATATGAGAAATAGTGTGCAACTTTCTTCGAAGTCAAGTAAATTCCATAGACAAGCTTCTGATAATGCGGATATCTCTGCTTGGACGGAGTTAAGACTTCAGAGATATAGTACACTGGGCGTTGAACCTTATAGGCTTTACCTTCTTCTTCCCGCTCGACCGTGAGTACTGTACTGACAACTTGTCCAGTGGCTGCAATATACAGCAGTAAAGGCTCTTTGCTGATTGGAGCAGCGAGCACTGGCTGGGTGGAAGGCAGGGTTTTGAGCTCTGTGAACGCTGCGTCAGCTTCAGGAGTTGTAAGTGCATCTAGTACCCCTTAGTGATTTTGGTGTATTGAAGACTTATAGGTTAAGAGACTAATGTGTTTATGAGTGTACATAGGTCCATAAGTCTATGAGGAGTTTGATATTTACAGAGAAAGTTGACCCCTAAAAATGAAGTTCTTCGACTGAAGACTTTGGATTTCTGAAGACTTTGAAGATGAAGAAATTGGTGCAATCCTGAAGACTTGGTATTCATTCGAGGAACGTGAAGATTGAAGAATTTTGTTTTTGTAGTTTCATTTTCTCTTTCTTGAGTCATAGGAAACACCGTACTGTTAAAGGGGGTCGAGGAAATACTAAGGAAAAGTTTCCATGTGATGCTCAACTCAAATCCTACACCTACCAATCCCTTCGAATGAAGCCATTCGAAATCTCATACAGCTCAGTCAATTTCTTCAGTGACAGAGACGAAGTTCTTCTAGTCTCTGAGGAATTTGTTCTGACTTAGGAGTTAGGAATTCGCCAGTGCGGATTGCCTACACAGTGAGGAACATGATAGCCCTGAGGATTTTGCTACCCAAAATTCTGACCATTGTTGTGCTATGCGCCAGCTGTCCCAAAATATCTACCCACCTAACAGTCATATCATTGAAGGGCATTTATGTCTTATCATGTCGGGCTGCTCCCTAGGCTATAAATAGCCGCCCCCTACAACCACTAGCTGGTTGGCTGCTCCGAGAGAAACTGACACTTGTCATTTGAGAGCATCCCATCCTCCGAGGACTTTGAGTAAAAATCATCAAGTGAGGAAAACCCAAACCCAAACACCTACAAACCCCAAGTGATTGAGCATCACTGAAGAGATTGATCCTGCGTGGATCCGACGCTTGTTGCCTTTGAAGATTGTGCATCTTCTAGACGGTTAGGCGTCATGGTCTAGAGTGTCCAAGAGAAAATTATGGATCACCGAGTGACCAAGTCTGTGAAGGTTTGGAAGTCACCTGAAGATTTACCTTGAGTGATTGGGCGAGGTCTTTGTGACCTTAGCTCAAGGGGAATATGGTGAGGACTGAGTGTTTTGGACTGCGTGTTCAGAACTGGGTGTCTGGGACTGTGTGTCCTTAGGTTTAAATACCTAGCCGCCCTAACCAGGCGTACAACTGTCACAACAGTTGGAACTGGTCTACCAAATCATTGTCTTCATCAAGCTACATGGTTCCATTTCCTCAACCCTTCCATTTCCTCATTTCTCTGTTGTGTGCTTGTTCATATCTGTTTGGAGACTTTGACTGAAGACTTTCTCTATTTCCTCAGTTCAATTTCTTCAGTCTGTTTGTCTTATCATGTGTTATCCTATGTTTACGCTTTCTGTACTTTGTACTTGTTTTCATTTCATCTTGAAGACCATGCTCATGCACTCTTATGTTTACTTCTGAGTACTTATTCCACTGCAAGTAGTTCTTCACTGAGGAATTTCCTCACCCTGAAATTCCTCAGTGAAGATTTCATAAAAATCGCCTATTCACCCCCCCTCTAGTCGATATAACGCACTTTTAGTTGGTATCAGAGCGAGGTACTCCCTTGTTCTGTGTGATTTTGGTTTAGCCGCCTGGAGTTTTAGTTATGTCAACCACAGGAATGAAGACTGTGACTTGCCCCATCTTTGACGGTCATGATTATCCCAAGTGGAAGGCCATGATGAAGAAGCGCCTCATGGCGATGAACAGGGAACTCTGGACCGTCACCGAGATTGGTCTTACTGACCTATGCAAGATGGCGGAGGCTGATGATATTCGCAAATACACACTTCTCAACCTCACGGCGAAGGACATCATCTGCTCCAGCTTGTCACAAAATCAGTTCAGGAACATTATGCATCTCAGCCATGCGAAAATCATCTGGGACCGACTCTCTGAGGTCTATGAAGGTCATCGATCTCATCATGAACCCTGGTTCGAAGAATTCATGGAATCACACAAGGCTATGACCTTAGATCCAGAATCATCATCCTCTGCACCATGTCTTACGGCAAAAGGTGCCAAGGTAACTGAATGCTACTTATCTGAGTCCAGTGATGATGAATCTGGTGATGAATTTGGACCCAGTTATGTCAAACTTGCTTCCCTTGCCACTAAACAACAAAGAGCTTTGGAAAAAGTTCAATACATGCTGGATAAAAGCGATGATATGTTGGGTGAAGAAATGGATCAGTCGAAAGCTTTGGCTGATAGTATTCAAAGACTTTAGTCTAAGTTTGACACCCTTCAAAGTCATCATAACACTCTCTTATCTGATCATGAGAAGATCTCTTATGAATTTCTTCAAAGAAAGCAAGATCTTCAGAATCTAAGAGTGAGTTATGAAGATCTTCAGAAGGAGCATGATTCATTACTTGCTCAACAAATCAGCGCTACTCAGGATGAATTTGTTCCTCCCTGTTTGAAGTGCATTGAACGTGAAACTGATAATTCTTCACCTGAATGCTCAAATACTTCCATTGCTGCAAATTCTTCAACTGCCTCTGCTATAACTAATTCCTCATCTGAGGACATTGCTAGTATCACTGATGATGTAGGGTTGAAGGAATTGTATATGACAGGCATGTACAAAAGCCTCAAAGGGCATCAGGCTCTTTGTGACATGCTTAAAAAGCAGATCCTCAACAGGAACCCTAGGAAAGAGGGTATTGCCTTTGAGAGGAAAATCAATGCTGATGGGACCTACTGGAAACCTGAGAAGTATCCCAAAACCTCATGGGTTGCTGCAAAGGGACCTTCAGTGGATCCATCTACTTTATGTAGCTTTACATGTCAATCTTCATATTCCTCTGATGAGTCCATTGACTCTAACTATAAACTGTTCAAAAATCAGAATGGTGAAGTATTTGCTAGATATGTTGGCACTAACTGCAGGAACAGTCCTCCTATGAAGAAAATCTGGGCTCCCAAAAGGTGCCTTGAAAATCTTCAGGTGAATGTCATCATGACACCACCTGTGAAGAATAGGAACCCTAGATCAAATTCTTCATATGGATCCAAGTCCTCATACGGACCAAACTCCTCTCATGGATCAAATTCCTCAAAAGGATCAAAGTCCTCATATGAACATCATCGTGCTAACCCGTCTGTTTCGCATGGAAGATCTAAGGATTATGGATATGTGCATTATTTTTCAAATCATTATGTCCATAAGTCCTCAAAGAATTTCTCTACTTACTCTTATGCTTATCCTAACCCCTCTTATGTGAAACGAAGTGGATTGGCGTCTATGCCACCTTTCTCTTATGGAGCTCACAGAATGATGAACTCTTTGCCACCCCTTCAGATGTGGGTGGTGAAGAAAAAGAACTAACCTCCTATGCAGGGTCAGGTCTCTAGACGAACTTAATCCTATGAAGAATTTGCTGGAGACCTGAATATGCTTGAAAGTACGCAAGCTAGTCATGAAGAAATGAATTTTCATTTCTCATGTTCTCATTCTGCTTTACCTGTTTTATTGCTTGATGAAATTGATACCATATTCTTCATTGGTGAAGTATATGAGTTCGTAAGTTGCACTAATTCATCTGCAGGATGATCAACCCAAAGCCACTGAGTGGGTCCTCGATAGTGGATGTACAAATCACATGACTGGTGACAGGAGCTTATTGATGGACACTGCTTTATCTCCACCACATCTTAAGCATATCACCTATGCTGACAAAGCCAAAAGCAAGGTATTGGGTCTAGGTAAGGTTGCAATCTCAAAGGATAGACACATGGACAAAGACATGCTTGTCGAGTCCTTAGGGTTCAACCTCATGTCTGTCTCAATGCTTTGTGATCTTGATATGGTGGTTGTCTTTGGCAAGTATCGTTGCGTTGTGATCATGGAAACTGACAATTCCAAAGTCTTCGAAGGCTTTAAGAGAGGAGATTTGTATATTGTTGATTTCTCTACAGGACCACAACCTGCTACATGTCTTCTTGCAAAAGCTTCAGAAGGCTGGCTATGGCATCGACGACTTGGTCATGCTGGCATGAGGAATTTGCACACGCTCGCGAAGAAGAAGCATGTCATTGGCATTGAAAATGTCAAATTCCTCAAGTATCACTTATGCGGAGCCTGTGAAGCTGGAAAGATGACCAAGGCTAAGCATCCAGCAAAGATTATCATGACTACTACTCGACCATTTGAGTTGCTTCACATGGATCTCTTTGGCCCTACTCACTATGCCACATTTACCAATGCTGCATCTTTATATGGCTTTGTCATTGTTGATGATTACTCTCGATATACATGGGTCCATATTATCACTTACAAAACTGAAGTGCAGGTAGTCTTCAAACGATTTTCCTCGAGGGCTTCAACCAACTTTGGTGTGAAGGTCAAGCACATCAGAAGTGATAATGGAACTGAGTTCAAGAACATTGGCCTTGATGACTATCTTGATGAACTTGGTATTACTCATGAATTATCTGCTCCTTATACTCCTCGGCAAAATGGCGTCGTGGAGCGCAAGAACAGGACTCTTGTTGAGATGGCCCGCACTATGCATGATGAGTACAAGACGCCTCCTCGCTTCTAGCCTGAGGCAATTGATACTGCGTGCCACATCATCAACAGGGTATATCTTCACAAATTCTTCAAGAAGACAACATATGAACTTCTCACTTACAAGAAACCCAATGTGAGTTATTTCAAAGTCTTCGGTGCTAAATGTTGGATTAGAGATCCTCATCATAGTTCTAAATTTGCACCGAAAGCACATGAAGGTTTTATGCTCGGTTATGGTAAGGACTCGCACACCTATCGAGTCTTCAACACCTGCATCACAAGGTTGTTGAAATTGTAGATGTGCGGTTCAATGAGACTAATGGCTTGCAAAGAGAGCACCTACCTACTGTGACAGATGAAATACCTCCTGAGGAATCTATTAAGTTCAAGGCTACAGAGGATGTCATTCCTACTGAAGAATCAGCTGAAGAAGTTATTCCAGAACATGAAGAATGTCATGCTAATGCACCTGAGGAAAATGGTGCTAAAGAAAATGCTGATCAAATTCCTCAACGTCAACCTGCTCATCCTCGCGTTGCAAATGAAGTTCAAATTGAGAAAATCATCAGCGACATCAACATTCCAGGTCCTCTCACACACTCAAGAGCTTCACATTTATCTAACTTTTCTGGACACTTTGCTTTTGTCTCTATCACAGAGCCCACTAAGGTAGATGAAGCATTTCTAGAGCCTGAGTGGATTCAAGCTATGCAAGAGGAATTACATCAATTCGAGCTCAACAACGTCTGGGAACTGGTCAAATGTCCAGATCCTCGCAAGCACAATATCATCGGCACAAAGTGGATCTACCACAACAAGCAAGATGAAAATGGACGTGTGGTGAGGAATAAGGCACGGCTTGTAGCTCAAGGCTACACACAGGTTGAAGGAATTGATTTCGATGAAACTTTTGCACCTGTTGCTATACTTGAAGCTATTTGCATATTACTTGCTTATGCTAATCATCATGATATCACTTTATATCAAATGGATGTGAAAGTGCATTCCTCAATGGTAAGCTTGAGGAAGAAGTGTATGTTGCTCAACCCCCAGGTTTTGAAGATCCAAAGCATCCTGGCAAAGTCTTCAGACTCAATAAGGCCCTCTATGGCCTCGAGCAGGCCCCATGGGCGTGGTATGATAATTTGAAGGAATTCCTCATGAAGAAAGGCTTCAAACCCGGTTCACATGACCCAACTCTTACTCACTAAATCTTATGTTGGTGAATTGTTTGTGTGCCAAATATATGTTGATGATATTATCTTTGGCTGTACTGACCAACGTTATACTGATGAATTTGCCTATATGATGAGTGAATAATATCAAATTTCTAAGATGGGAGAATTGAAATTCTTCTTAGGTCTTTAGATTCGTCAACAGCACAATGGCATATTCATATCTCAGGAGAAATACCTCAAGGATGTACTAAGGAAATTCGGCATGCAAGATTGCAAAGGAGTCAAAATCCCTATGCCCACAAATGGCCATCTATGCACTGATGAAAATGGTATTGACTTTGATCAAAAGGTATACTGCTCCATGATTGGTTCTTTATTGTACCTATGTGCATCTAGGCCAGATATTATGCTTAGTGTTTGCATGTGTGCCCGATTTCACGCTACACCGAAGGAATCACACCATAAGGCTGTGAAGCATATTCTTCGATATCTAGCTCACACACCAACACTTGGATTATGGTACCCCAAGGGCTCGGCTTTTGATCTCATTGGATTTTCAGACTCTGACTATGCTGGTGATCGTGTGGATCGCAAGTCAACATCTGGCACATGCCATTTCCTCGGACGATCTTTGGTCTATTGGTCCTCGAAGAAATAGAACTACGTATCACTGTCTACTGCTGAAGCTGAGTACATTGTTGCTAGTTCTTGATGTGCTCAACTGCTATGGATGAAGCAAACTCTCAAGGACTATGGCGTCAATGTGAAAAATGTGCCACTCTACTGTGACAATGAGAGTGCCATCAAGATTGCTCATAACCCAGTTCAGCACTCGAAGATAAAGCACATTCAGATTCATTATCATTTTCTTCGTGATCATGTGTTGAAGGGCAACATCTCTATTGATTATGTAAAGACTGAAGAACAGCTAGCTGATATCTTCACTAAGCCCTTGGATGAGAAGAGATTTAGCAAGTTGCGGTGTGAGCTAAATATCCTAGAATCTTCGAATGTTCTTTGAAAAGGACACTCCTCCTAACACTTGTGCAAAATTGATTACTTAGATGTGCAACACATGAAGAAACGTTTTTCTTCAATCAATGAAGACTAACACTCTAAGTGTGAAGAAATTAACGAAGAATTTGATTCTCAGAACCCTACGACAATTGTACGTGGTGTCTGAAATCATCATTCTTATACGGTGGGTCACGCCACCACAAAATGTTGAAAATCTTCAATTGAGCTTTTCCTCAGTTCTTTGAAATTCCTCAGTTGTTTTTCAACTTGCATTGTCTTCACCATTTCCGTCGTTTTTCTTCATTGGCTATATATATAAGAGTTTATGTCCTCTACAGCATTCACTTATAGCTATTTCTTCATTTTGCCTTTTCTGCTAAGTGAATATGATCGGACCCTTCCCCCTCTATGCTATACTCAACCCAATCTGTTCACAAATTCTTCATGTATGTTCTATTTGAAACTCGTTCAAAATCTTCACTGTGTCCTTGTCAGCTGAAGAATTTGCGAACGGAACTCTTAACTTATCCTATCTAAATTTTAGGCTTTGCCGCTCGTACCGTTCCACATCCCACGACAACACTTATCCATTCACTCACAATCTCACACGATCTCCACTTCACAGTACGTGGCTGACACATGAATAGCGAATGAGAAGGGTCAGGGGCACGTTCGTCCAATTTCTTCGGGCGAATAGTTTTTTCACCGTAGCTATAAATACCCCTTCCCTTCCTCACTTCACTTTTACTCCGCTCGTTCTCACTCCAACTCAAGCTTCTCAAACCCTAGAGCTGCCGCTACTTCATCGTCGCCGGTGAGGAAGAGCTTCACTACCTCGTCCTCCTCGTCGTCGTACTCACGCCGGCTGCGGATTTCTTCACTCCGCCGCCGCCGTAGTTGTCTTCCTTTGCCAAGTTAGGGCATGGACGATCTGAACTGACGAACTTCACATCTACACCTCTCAGTTCATCGTGTATTCGTCCAGGGTAATTAAAAGTTACTTTTACTGCCCTCTTTGATTCAAATGATAACTACAAAATCTTCAAAGGTGTTTATTCTTCAAATTCGTCACACACTGAACACCTCAAATGTCATCTGTTCTTGATTCATTTCTCTAAGCTATATTTTTCTTCAAGATTCCTCAAATGTGTGGATTTTTGATCTATACATATCTGGAACCTAAGACAAAGAACGCTTAGTGAAATTCTTCAAGACTCATCTGGTCAAATTCCTCAAACTTGCTCTTTTTGAAAAACCTCTGAGAACGCATATGACCTCTCCATATTCCTCTTAACTATGCTCTGTTCACAGGTACTCATGTCAGCTGCTAAATCGCTAGGTTCTCATCAACTTAACTCATTTGCAACGTTCCTCGAAGAAAAGTTGCATACATCTTCAGAGAATTCCATTGTTCAAATTCCTCGTCTGAAGAAAATGGTTGATGGAAAGAAGCCATAGAAGGGAGGAAAGAGGCCTGAGGTCAATACTGCTTTTGAGATCCCTGATGACATATACAAGGACTATAGCACTCCTGATGAGGCCACTCATGGAAAGGAAACAAAGAATGAGCGCAAAGTGCGCATTCAATGAATGGAGAGGAGATGGGCAAGAGAGTGGAGGGAGTACAGGTATGTTACTCCCAAGTACATGAAGAAATTCACTCTAAATCCTCCATGCCCAAGACCTCCGTTGGCACCTGGCCAAGAAGTAGATCCCACCAGCCTCAACCACAGTGAGGATTATCCTGATGAATGGGCCAAGCGCCAGGCCAAGTTGGCCAGAAAAGCAAGAGAAGCAGTGAGGAAATTCAATGAAGACTCTACTGCTGCTGCTGCCACTGCTGAGGCCTCTGCAAGCAAGCCAAAGAAGCCTGCTCACAAGCCAAGTGCTTCACCCTCAATGCCCTCTCGGCCCAATTCCTCAGCAATGCCCTCACGGCCAGATTCTTCAAAGCCCTCACGGCCAACTCCTCAATCTGCTCCCACTCCAAAATCCTCAGCTCCTCTGCCAAAGTCCTTAGCTGCTCCGACCAAATCCTCAGCACCTGCGCATCTTGCCACGTGCCAAAGGACGACGGGCATCTCTATTGCCTCAGGAGCATTTGCTAGTTCCTCAGCACCACTGCATTCTTCAACTGGTCCCACTCTGTTGAAGACCAAGGCAACTGCTGGATGAGACTCTCGGCCAAGTTCTCAAAAGAAGTAGGTCGCTTTTCAAGTGTCGTCTGATGAACATGAAGCTGATGATGATGAACTTGCAGAAATCATCAGAGACAGGCAGGTCAAGGCCGCTAGAGCCAAGGGCACAAGTGTGCCTCTGCTTTTGGATCCAAAGTTGACCCTTGAGTACATTGATCTATGGCACAAGGACCCTAATACTCATATGCCCGATTTCAAGCTGACTCCTGGCCAAAGTCATATGTTGACTCACTTCATTTAGGAAGAAAAATGGAAGTTTGAGAAGGATAGGCAGATCAAGAAAGCGCAGTACAAAAAGGAGCACTACCTGAAGAAAAACGTTGTCTCTATGACAACTAAAGAACTTATCACTATTTAATGTGAGATCAAGAAACTCAGTGATGAATTTGACGCCTACCGCGCTGATTGGCTTGGAGCCAAGGTCCGTTTTGTGAAACTCACTGATTAATTCACTTCAAATGTTGCAGCCCCAACGCAACAGGAAATTCCTCAGGCTGAAGCATCTGCTCAGCCTACTGAAGAAAATGCCAGCACCGCTGATGACAATCAGGCTGCTGAAGAAAATGCTAATTCCAGGGCTGATGACTGCATTCCAGCCGCTGAAGAAATTGCCAGGGCAACCACTAGTGTTGTGCCTGAAGAAAGTGAAGACGTCAGGGCAACTACATCAGTTGTACTTGAAGAAATTCAACCAAATTCCTCTGCTCCTCCTGCGCCTACACCAACTCCGATCCTTCCATCTGCATCAGATGTGGAGAAGACCAAGGCTGCAGAGCGTGCAGCAGTGAAGAAAAGGAAGGCATCAACTTCATCAGATTCTTTAGCCCCGAAGAAGATGAAGCCATTGACCAGCTCATTTGACAACCCAATTGATGTTGTTCCTATCTCAACCATGCCATCAAAGGACCTTCTTCCTTTTGATGAAGAATATGTGATTCCAAGTGAATCCGATGAAGAGAATCCTTCTGCTGCTTCGTCAGAGCAGTTGGATGAAGAAATTGAAGTGGATGAAATCCCTTCAACCCCAATTATCTCATCGCACATGCCTCAGTTCACTGCTGAAGAGGCCGGCGTTGACGAAATGGATGAAGAAGTCGATGTGGACAATGAATGCACCACGCCAGTGCTGAATGATGACTTTTGGGAAAGTCAGCACCCCAACTCTCCTCTGTTCACACCTCTTCAACAAATTCCTCAGTCCCCAGTAACTACTGAAGTCCAAACGAGATCTGAAGAACCTCGTGCAACTCCATCCATCCATGAAGAAATTCGAGCCACTAGTGCTGATGAAAATGTAAATGAAGAATTTAAGTCCCAGGCTGCCACTGAAGAAGTACCTGAAATTCCTCAGCCTATGGAACCTGAGATCGAGATCCCTGAGGTTGTGATGCAATTGACTGACACTCCTCACCCCAAGCCAAAGGATCCCTTCTCGAAGAAACAAAAATTCAAGGCTGATGACTTCTTTGGCGAGCATGTATTCTTCACTGACTACAATCCTTATGACTCTACTCGTCTAAGGAGGAAGCGCTTCTGGACTGCCAGCCATGCCAATTTATATTCTTCACTGCTTTTCAACAAGGACAAAATCTTCTACCATGAGCATATTCCTCATGTGGACATGGAATCATTGCCTTGTTTCACTCCTGTGCTCAGTGTGCTTCATGACGTAGGCCTCCTCAACTTTTTCTCTGACATTGTTGATTGGAATGAAGAGCTTATTCTTCAGTTCTACGCTACACTGCATATCATAGGTGATCCTGAAGATATCAACACCTGGGTCTTGGACTGGATGACCGATAATACTCATTATAAGGCACCGGCCTCTGAATTGCTTCACGCCCTGCCCATCAGTCCACCCAGTGAAGGAGCTCGTTGCCTGTACCAAGAACCTGAACTCACAGCTCATTACATGCAAGTGTTAATGAAGCCTCTGAAGCCCGGTCAAGCCCCAAGGACCAAATTCCTCGTAAAGGACTTACTCTATGTGCCCAGAACATTCTATCGCATTCTGACGAGGACAATGAGTCCCATCAAAGGCCGCGACTCATTTGATGAGGAAATAGTTGGCATCATGAAGAATCTGCTATTCAACATCATTCATAGCATTCCAATAAATTATTATGATTTCTTCATGAGGACTCTGGCAAATGTTGCACTCTCTCCGTTTGAGTTGAAGCCTTATGCTCCTTGGATTACGAGATTCCTCAGAGCAAGGTCTTCACTCAACTACAAGGCTGATTTTCAGAATCACCTCAGCTATCTGCCCCCGATTGAGGTCCTCAAGCAGACTTTTACTTCAACTGATGAAAAGGGCAAGACACCTCTTGTCATTGATGAAGGCATTCGTCCATTGGATGGTCAGTTTCGCAAAGCTGCATCTTACTCCACCAATGATGACTCTGCCACTCATGATTCTGATGCCAATGCACCCAAGTCTACTCCTCAAGCCACAGCTCCACGTGTGATGACTGACGGTGAGCTGCTTCTTAGTCTTCACTAGAAGGTGGATCAAAATCATAAATGGGTTAAGCGTCAGTTTGGTTCTATTCTTCACAACATGACTGCTACACATAATGCAATGAAGAAAAACCATTACTACCTCCATGAAGTCTTCGGTCGCACCTGGGCTGTCCTATCACATCTGTATGGTGAAGAAGATCTGAAGAAAATGGGTCTCAAGGAAGATTTTGACTGGTCTTCACCTCCTCCGAAGAAATTCAAGAAGGTAAAGGTTCCTTCTTTTGTGACCAATTCATATTCTTCATCCCGAGACACCGACGAGTATGAAGACTTGGACGACACTGCGGCAGGCCCTGCAACGACAAACGACCCCAACAACACTAGCGCTCCTCCATCAACTTGATATTCATCAGGGGCGTTAATCCTCATTTTCGATCCTTTTGGTCATTCGATGACAAAGGGAGAGAAATTTGAGTTAGTCTTCAAGCGGGTCTACTTATATGGGCGTTTTTTCTAAGTTACAACTCTCGTTCTTTTCAAGACTTTGCTGGATCGAGTTGTAATCTTAAACTCTATGGTGGCTTGATACTTTTGCTGTGCTTTCCTGCATGCTTATTCCTCATTAATGTTAATGCACACATGCTGAATTACATCAGTCGCCATATTTCATCATGCATTTCAAATTCTTCATATTATATGTTAAATGCGTGTATGGATTACAAGATATAGGGGGAGATCTCCATGATTCTACTCTTCAAGTGTGCATTGCTTCAAAAGCAAATTCCTCACTATGCACATCTTCAGGGGGGAGTTCTTCTATATCTTGCAATCAAATTCCTCAATTCCAGTATTTACACTTCATATGTTTATCCCCGTTGAAAACTTAACCTATATTGTCATCAATCACCAAAAAGGGGGAGATTGTAGGTGCATTTAGTGCCCCTTAGTGATTTTGGTGTATTGAAGACTTATATGTTAAGGGACTAATGTGTTTATGAGTGTACACAAGTCCATAAGTCTATGAGGAGTTTGATATTTACAGAGAAAGTCGACCCCTAAAAATGAAGTTCTTCGACTGAAGACTTTGGATTTATAAAGACTTTGAAGATGGAGATATTGGTGCAATCCTGAAGACTTGGTATTCATTCGAGGAACATGAAGCATGAAGACTTTTGTTTTCGTAGTTTCATTTTCTCTTTCTTGATTCATAGGAAACACCATAGGAAAAGTTTCCATGTGATGCTCAACTCAAATCCTACACCTACCAATCCCTTCGAGTGAAGCCATTGGAAATCTCATACAGCTCAGTCAATTTCTTCAGTGACAAAGACGAAGTTCTTCTGGTCTCTGAGGAATTTGTTCTGACTTAGGAGTTAGGAATTCGCCAGTGCGGATTGCCTACACAGTGAGGAACAGGATAGCCCTGAGGATTTTGCTACCCAAAATTCCGACCGTTGCTGTGCTATGCACCAGTTTTCCCAAAATATCTACCCACCTAACGGTCATATCACTCAAGGGCATTTATGTCTTATCATGTCGGTCTGCTCCCTAGGCTATAAATAGCTTCCCCTACAACCACTAGCTGGTTGGCTGCTCTGAGAGAAACTGACACTTGTCATTTGAGAGCATCCCATCCTCTGAGGACTTTGAGTAAAAACCATCAAGTGAGGAAAACCCAAACCCAAACACCTACAAACACCAAGTGATTGAGCATCACTGAAGAGATTGATCCTGCGTGGATCCGACGCTTGTTACCTTTGAAGACTGTGCATCTTCCAGACGGTTAGGCATCATGGTCTAGAGCATCCAAGAGAAAATTGTGGATTGCCGAGTGACCAAGTCTGTGAAGGTTTGGAAGTCACCTGAAGACTTACCACGAGTGATTGGGCGAGATTTGTGTGACCTTAGCTCAAGGGGAATACGATGAGGACTGAGTGTTCTGGACTGCGTGTTCAGAACTGGGTGTCCGGGACTGTGTGTCCTCATGTTTAAATACCTAGCTGCCCTAACCAGACGTACAACTGTCACAATAGTTGGAACTAGTCTACCAAATCATTGTCTTCATCAAGCTACCTGGTTCCATTTCCTCAACCCTTCCATTTCCTCATTTCTATGTTGTGTGCTTGTTCATATCTGTTTGAAGACTTTGACTGAAGACTTTCTCTATTTCGTCAATTCAATTTCTTCAGTCTGTTTGTCTTATCATGTGTTATCCTGTGTTTACGCTTTCTGTACTCTGTACTTGTTTTCATTTCATCTTGAAGACCATGCTCATGCACTGTTATGTTTACTTCTGAGTGCTTATTCCACTGCAAGTAGTTCTTCACTCTGGAATTTCCTCACCCTAAAATTCCTCAGTGAAGATTTCATAAAAATCGCCTATTCACCCCCCCTCTAGTCGATATAATGCACTTTCAGTCCACTCGAACTTGTCAGATTTCTTCACCAATCGGTAAAGAGGCAATGCCTTTTCACCGAGACGAGAGATGAATCGACTCAAGGCGGCCAAACAACCAGTAAGCTTCTGAATGTCGTGTATGCGCATGGGGCTTTTAATTCGTAGTATTGCGCCAACTTTCTCTGGGTTAGCATCAATCCCATGTTCGGAAACTAGGAAACTGAGTAACTTTCCACCTAGAACTCTGAAAGTACACTTTGACGGGTTAAGCTTGATATCATATCTTCTGAAAGTGCGTTATATCGACTAGAGGGGGGTGAATAGGCGATTTTTATGAAATTCTTCACTAAGGAATTTTCCGGTGAGGAAATTCCTTAGCGAAGAACTACTAGCAGCGGAATAAGTACTCAACAGTAAACATAACAGAATACAAGCATAGTCATCATGATGAAATGAAGACAGGCACAAAGTACAGAAAGTGTAAGCACAGGATAACACGGGATGAAGACAAACAGACTGAACAAATTGAACTAAGGAAATTGAGAAAGTCTTCAGTCAAAGTCTTCAAACACAGATATGAACAAGTACACAACTCAATTATGAGGAAATGAAAGAGTTGAGGAAATGGAACCAGTGAGCTTGGTGAAGACAATGATTTGGTAGACCAATTCCAACTGCTGTCTCAGTTGTACGTCTGGTTGGAGCGGCTGGGTATTTAAACTCGAGGACACACAGTCCCAGACACCCAGTCCTGAACACGCAGCTCAGGACACCCAGTCCTCACCGTATTCTCCTTGAACTAAGGTCACACAGACCTCGTCCAATCACTCGTGGTAAGTCTTCAGGTGACTTCCAAACCTTCACAAACTTGGTCACTCGGCGATCCACAATTCCTCTTGGATGCTCTAGACCATGACGCCTAACCGTCTGGAAGAAGCACAGTCTTCAAAGGTAACAAGCGTCGGATCCACGCAGGATTAATCTCTTCAGTGATGCTCAATCACTTGGGGTTTGTAGGTGTTTGGGTTTTGGGTTTTTCCTCACTTGATGATTTTCGCTCAAAGTCCTCGGAGGATGGGTTGCTCTCAAATGACAAGTGTCAGTTTCTCTCGGAGCAGCCAATCAACTAGTGGTTGTAGGGGGCGGCTATTTATAGCCTAGGGAGCAGCCCGACATGATAAGACATAAATGCCCTTCAATGATATGATCGTTAGGTGGATAGATATTTTGGGACAGCTGGCGCATAGCACAGCAATGGTCGGAATTTTGAGTAGCAAAATCCTCAGGGCTATGATGTTCCTCACTGTGTAGGCAATCCGCACTGGTGAATTCCTAACTCCTCAGTCAAGACAAATTCCTCAGAGACCAGAAGAACTTCGTCTCTGTCACTGAAGAAATTGACTGAATTGTATGAGATTTCCAATGGCTTCACTCGAAGGGATTGGTAGGTGTAGGATTTTGAGTTGAGCATCACATGGAAATTTTTCCTTAGTATTTCCTCGACCCCCTTTAATAGTATGGTGTTTCCTATGACTCAAGAAAGAGAAAATGAAACTACGAAAACAAAAGTCTTCACGCTTCATGTTCCTCGAATGAATACCAAGTCTTCAAGGTCACACCAATTTCTTCACTTTCAAAGTCTTCAGAAAGTCTTCAGAAATCCAAAGTCTTCAGTCGAAGAACTTCATTTTTAGGGGTCGACTTTCTTTGTAAATATCAAACTCCTCATAGACTTATAGACCTGTGTACACTCACAAACGCATTAGTCCATTAACCTATAAGTCTTCAATACACCAAAATCACTAAGGGGCACTAGATGCACTTACATCTTCTCAGGTTGGCAAAGGTTTCAGCGACGTTAGCCAGTAGGTTGGAACCTTTACGTGACTTAACCACGATGTCATCCATGTATGCTTCCACATTCCGACTGATTTGAGTGAGCAAGCACTTCTGTATCATGTGCATGAATGTGGCGCCAGCATTCTTGAGACCAAAGGGCATGGTAACATAGCAAAAGTATCCAAATGGGGTGATAAAAGCTGTTTTTATTTCATCGGGTCCATACAGTCGGATCTGATGATACCCGGAGTATGCGTCCAGAAAGGACAATCGCTCACATCCCGCAGTCGAGTCGACTATTTGATCGATGTGGGGGATAGGGAAGAGATCTTTCGGGCAAGCCCGATTGATATGCTTGAAGTCAATACACATATGGAGTGAATCATCTTTCTTGGGAACCATGATGACATTGGCGAGCCACTCAGAGTGGTAAATCTCTCAGATGAACTCAGCTGCTAGAAGCCGAGCCACTTCCTCGCCAATTGCCTTTCTTTTCTCCACGGTGGACCGTACGAGGTGCTCTTTGACAGGTCTTGCTTTTGGGTCGACTCGCAAACGGTGCTCAGCCAGTTCTCTGGGTACACCTGGCATGTCAGAAGGTTTCCATGCGAAGATGTCCCAGTTCTCATGGAGGAACTGGATGAGCGCTTCTTCCTATTTGCCATTGAGTGTTGTTGATATATGAGTCGGAGCAGCATTGGGGTCAGTCGGGTGAATATGAACTGACTTTGTTTCACCAAATGACTTAAATGCACACTCTGAAGCATGCTTCTTAGCTCTCAACAAATCACTCCGATATGTTGTCTTCTTGTATTCTTCCATTTCTATTGCTGACATCTGTTCATCAGCAATCTTCGAGCCCTTTTGGAAGCACTCTTCTGCTCGCTGCCGATTACCAGTGACCGTAATCACGCCCCTAGGGCTAGGCATTTTGAGTTTGAGATACACATAACATCGTCGAGCCATGAAATGAGCATACGTAGTTCTGCCCAGGATAGCATGATAGGCACTGTGAAAATCCATGACTTCAAATGTTAACTTTTCCTTACGGCAATTCTTTGAATCACCGAAAGCCACGTCAAGAGTGATCTGTCCGAGTGAATCGGCTTTCTTTCCAGGTATAACTCCGTGGAACCGCATGTTGCTCTCGCTGAGTTTGGACATTGGAATGCCCATCCCTCGGAGGGTCTCAGCATACAAAATGTTCAATCTGCTGCCACCATCCATCAAGACTTTGGTCAATCGGGTGCCCCCAACGACCAGGTC
Organism: Triticum urartu; assembly: GCF_056163025.1. Classification (NCBI taxonomy): domain Eukaryota; kingdom Viridiplantae; phylum Streptophyta; class Magnoliopsida; order Poales; family Poaceae; genus Triticum; species Triticum urartu. The sequence continues at coordinate 213,757,533 of NC_141874.1, forward strand.
GACCACCAACGCTTGCCTCCCAGGGGTGGCAACGTGCGGCGGGTGGTCTGACTGGTCGGATGTGATAGGAGTCTTTGACCATTTCAGATACGTCGTCGTTGCCGGAGCAACCATGTTTACTTCCCTATTGATGACTTTCAGTCGACTTTTGCTTTCGACATCAGCAAAAATCACCAAAGTGGAATTAACATTGGGAAATCCTTCATCATCCTCTTCTTTATCCTCATCCTTATCAGATTCCTTCTATTTCTCACTGGGTTGCTTTTCTCAGAACTACTATATAAGGACTCAGCACTGTCGAGTGGTATGCTTGGGATAGATAAGATTACCCTCTTCATCCTTCTTGATGTGAATGTAACATGGTAAATCCAACACGTCATTCCCGGCTGAATCTTTCACCTTCTTGGGGGTTCAGGGCCCTTTAGGTTTTCCTTTAGATTTTCCTTGGGTTGCGACTGCAACCTCTCCAGGACCCGCAGGTTCTGCTTTGCGCTTCTGCTTATGATTGGAATTACCTCCGCCAGTGTCCTGGCCGACTAGTTTGCTCTTGCCGCTACGGAGTCGGTCTTCTTCTTCACCGTTCGCGTACCGAGTGGCTATCTCCATCATTCGGGTCAGGGACATGTCTCCTGTCCGACCGAATTTCAAGTTGAGCTTCCGATAACGGGCGCCCTCCTTGAAGGCGCAAACTGCTTGATGCTGAGATACATTCTCCACAGTGTGATGCAAAGTGGTCCACCTCTGGATATAATCCCTCAAAGTTTCATTCGGTTTTTGCACACAATGTTGCAATTCTGTCAATCCCGCTGGTCGTTTGCACGTGCCCTCAAACGTTCTGACGAACACTCGGGCCAACTCCTCCCAGCTGAATATACTGCCCGGAGCCAACTGATTCAACCAAGCTCTAGCTGACCCTTCAAGCATCAGGGGAAGGTGCTTCATGGCCACTTCATCATTTCCTCCACCGATCTGCACAACCACTCGGTAGTCCTCAAGCAAGGTGTCAGGCTTTGATTCACCAGTGAACTTACTGACCCCAGTCATCAACCTGAAGTTGGGAGGGATCTCTGCAGCCCTGATGGCTCTGCTAAAACACTCAGGACCAGAAACATGCACTCTGCTTCCAGTCGGGCGATCTCTTTATTTCCCTTCTCTATGTGCTCGATTCCTGTCCACCAAACCTTGCACCAAAATTGACCTTGCATCAAACCCTGGTCCTCTTGAGTCGACTGGCCTCCTCCGCTCTGTTGTACGGGCACCTATCATCATAATGCCGGGGCACATACGATTCGCCCCTCGGAGGGGGTGTAGGCACTCGATGGCGGTCATCACGGTCGAGCCGATGGTCATGCTGCTCGTGGTTCCAACCCAAGTACTGCCCTTGGCGATGCCCTCGTCCTTCACGCCGCGGAGGTGATCTTGGGCTGAGCCAATTGAACAGTGTCAGCTACTACAGATCTGCTATGAATTCAGTTACGCGACTGAGACACCACAGTGTTCTGTTGTCCTGCTGCTCAGAGCGGCGCTTTGATCTGCATCAAACCTCTACCAGCTTCCGACTGGGACGGCTGAATGGATTCTGCTATGCGGGCCGCAGCGGTAAGATTCTGAATCGGAGTGCGGTATACCTGTGGTTTAGGTGGAAATAGCTGCCGCTGTCATCAACTAGACTCGGGGATCTGTCGCCAAGCACGGTCGTCGAGTGCACGCTGAAGGTTCTCCAGTCGAGTCTGCTCAGCCAAAGTGGCCAATCGCGCCGCCTCCAAGGCCCGAGCCTCAGAGGTCTCACCGACAGCGGGCATGTGGACTGCCTCCATATTGCGGCGGTGAAGTTCCTCCCTCTGCTAAGAAGAGAGAGTTTCGGGGTGATATTCTTCATGAACGCGCGACGATTCTCCGCCTCCATCATCGCCGCTGTTACGATGCATGCCAGGCGGGCTGCGGGGCGTATCGACCATCAGGACCTCCATCGCGGGGTCGCTGCTGTCGTACTCGGACATGGTCTCAATGGAGCCAGTCGAACAGGCCGTAGAGAGATTCGTCGGGCTCGATTGCCGCAACTTGAGGGGTGGCCGGCTAACGTGCCACCGCATGCTTCACCCACTGTTGTAGCCGCGACCGACCGGATCGCTTGTGACGGCGAACAGTGGTGAGCGAAGGTACCGTGGGGGCCGACCGATACTGAGCCGACGGCTGCTGAAGAAGGACGCCGCGAACGCATGCGTGAAAGTGTGTCACCCTGTGGATGGGGAGTGCCTCGACGTCAAGAGGAGCTTCCTGAAGCCAAGCGGAGTCGTTGGCGATGAAGACAAGCGCGCCGAGACGGATCTCGCGTCCCTCAGCCAAACCTCCGCCGGAAACCATGATGAAAGGACTCAGAGAAATCGCAACCTCACCAAAAAGTCGCTAAGACACCTGCCCCATGGTGGGCGCCAACTGTCGTGGTTCTAAGTTTGACAGTAGAGTAGGGGTAGGAATGTAGAGGCAAGATCCTAGCTACGGTGAGATTGTGCACGCAAGATGTATGAGTTCATGCCCTTCACAGAGGAAGTAACAGCCCTACATCTCGGTGCTCAGAGGCTCGGTCGATTGGATTATGCATGAAGTTACAGGGGGTGCGAACCCTTGTCCCAGTGGAGGGGGTGGCTTATATAGAGTGCGCCAGGACCCCAGCCAGCCCACGTTACAAAGAGTTCAATGTACATTAAGGTGAGGCGTTACTGGTAACGCCAGCAATAAAGTCATATAACTGATCATTAATACTACGGAGTGAACGCCTGACCGTTGCCATCCTGAATGACGTTAGATCTTCTATACTCCGAGTGGTTTCTTGTTCGGTCGAGTCTTGACGTACTGGTCGAATGGAATTAAGATATCCGAGTGGAGTTGTTAGTCGAGTAGGCATGCACTCAGGTGATCTCAGTCAGTAGAACTTGTTGTCCTTTGGTTGTCTTTGATTGTAGGGCAATGTCCTTGGGAGGGGTGTTTAGATCAGGTCTATTGCCCTACCCTAGGTACATATCATCGTCAGAGTCCATGGATTATACACACTCTCACCCTCCCGCCATTGCTAGCCTCTCTAGTACCGCGCAACTTTCGCCAGTACCTTAAACCCACCATATACCTTCCTCAAAACAGCCACCATACCTACCTATTATGGCATTTCCATAGCCATTCCGAGATATATTGCCATGCAACTTTCCACCGTTCCATTTATTATGACACATTCCGTCATTGTCATATCGCTTTGCATGATCATGTAGTTGACATCATATTTGTGGCAAAGCCACTTTTCATCATTTTTTGTACATGTCGCTCTTGAGTCATTGCACATCCCGGTACACCGCCAGAGGCATTCATATAGAGTCATATTTTGTTCTAGTATCGAGTTGTAATTTTTGAGTTGTAAGTAAATGAAGTGTGATGATCTTCATTATTAGAACATTGTCCCATGTGATAAAACAAAAAAAAGATAAAATAGTCTCCAAAAAAAGACAAAGGAGAATAAAAATGAGAGAAAACGAGAGAAGGGGCAATGCTACGATCCTTTTACCACACTTGTGCTTCAAAGTAGCACCATGATCTTCATGATAGATAGTCTCTTATGTTGTCACTTTCATATACTAGTGGGAATTTTTCATTACAGAACTTGGCTTGTATATTTCAGTGATGGGCTTCCTCAAAATGCCCTAGGTCTTCATGAGCAAGCAAGTTGGATGCACATCCACTTAGTTTCTTTTTGAGCTTTCATAGACTTATAGCTCTAGTGCATCTGTTGCATGGCAATCCCTACTCACTAGCATTGATATCTATTGATGGGCATCTCCATAGACCGTTGATACGCCTAGTTGATGTGAGACTATCTCCCTCTTTTTGTCTTCTCCACAACCACCTTCTATTCCACCTATCATGCTATGTCCATGGCTCACGCTCATGTATTGCGTGAAAGTTGAAAAAGCCCATATCATGCTCTGTTTGGGAGCCGGAAGATAGCCTTGGAGCGTGAAAATCAAAAGCCCATATCATGCTCTGTTTGGGAGCCAGAAGATAGCCTTGGAGTGTGAAGAAGGTGATGCCGCCTATGCTGAATCTGTTTGTGAGGAATTAAAGTTTTATAAGGATCATGTTGACCCGGCAGACATGACGTCATTAAAGAAACCAACAACAGAGCATGAGCCGGTGTTGAAATTCAAATCAGCTGATGACACCAAGATGGTTGACTTTGTGCCTGGCGACTCATCCAAGCAGTTCATCATCAGTGCGAACTTGGATCCGAAATAGGAAAGCGCGCTCATCGAGTTCATCCATGAGAACCGGGACATCTTTGCATGGAAACCTTCAGACATGCCGGGTTTCCCGAGGGAACTCGCTGAGCACACTCTTAATATTGATACAAAATTCAAACCTGTCAGATAGTTTCTCCGACGGTTCAATGAAGAAAGGCGCAAGGCCATTGGAGAAGAGGTGGCCCGGCTCTTGGTGGCCAGGTTCATTGTAGAGGTCTTTCACCCAGAGTGGTTAGCTAACTCGGTGCTTGTACTTAAAAAGAATGGCACTTGGCGTATGTGTGTAGATTACACCGATCTGAACAAGGCTTGTCCGGCTGATCCTTTTGCCCTCCCCCATATTGGTCAGATCATTGATGCTACGCGGGTTGTGCACATTTGAGTTTCTTGGATGCTTATTCCGGTTATCATCAGATCAAGATGGCGGTCAAGGATCAGGAGAAGACAGCTTTTATTACTCCTTTTGGAGTTTTTTGCTATGTGTCTATGCCTTTTGGGCTTAAGAGTGCCCAGGCGACTTACCAACGGTGTGTGCAGAATTGTCTTCACAATCAAATTGGGCGTAATGTTCATGCTTATGTGGATGATATAGTGGTAAAATCCAGGAAAGAGGAAACCTTGGTCACAGATCTGAAAGAGACTTTCGATAATCTCCGGGTCTACAAAATGATGCTTAACCCAGCCAAGTGTGTTTTTGGAGTCCCAGCCGGCAAGCTCTTGGGTTTTTTGGTGTCTAACCGAGGTATTGAGGCTAACCCGGAGAAAATCAAGGAAATTACATCCCTGGCCCGACCAACATGCATCAATGACGTTCAATGACTGGCGGGCCGTGTTGCTGCTTTGAGCCGGTTCATAAGCCGGTTAGGGGAGAAGGCAATGCCTCTGTATCAGATGATGAAGAAAACAGATGATTTTGTTTGGAGCGATGTTGCGAACTCTGCTTTTGAAGATCTGAAGACACAGCTTGCTGAGCCGCCGGTCCTGGCTGCTCCAATTGAGAAAGAGCCGCTGCTGTTATACGTAGCCGCCAACTCACGAGCTGTTAGTGTGGCTATTGTGGTGGAGCGCAAGGAGACTGGCAAGGAGCATCCGGTTCAACGGCCGGTTTATTACGTTAGTGAGGTGCTAATTGAATCCAAGCAACGATATCCACATTGGCAGAAGCTTGTATATGGGGTGTTCATGGCAAGCCGGAAGCTTAAGCATTATTTCCAGGGACATCCAATCACCATGGTTAGCTCTGCTCCTTTGGGAGACATCATTCAAAACAGAGAAGCCACTGGGCGAGTCACCAAGTGAGCAATTGAGCTTGGGTCTCATGGATTGAAGTATGTGCCACGTACTGCGATCAAATCTCAAGCACTGGTTGACTTCATTAATGACTAGACAGAGATGCAGATGCCAGAAGAGAAACCAGACAACACGTATTGGACTATTCATTTTGATGGGTCTAGACAGTTGGAAGGCTCGGGGGCTGGAGTTGTGTTAACCTCTCCGCGAGGTGACAAATTTTGTTATGTATTATGATTAATGTTTCCTTGCACTAACAATGCAGCAGAGTATGAAGCCTTGCTCCATGGTCTTCGAGTAGCAAAAGAGATGAGTTTGAGCCGGGTCAGATGTCTTGGCGACTCAGATCTAGTGGCTCAACAGGTATCGGGCAAGTGGGATTCCAAGGACCCTCTCATGGTGGCTTATCGCCGGGAGGATGATGCTGTTGCAGGGCACTTTAAAGGCTATCAGGTGGAGCACATTGACCGTCGAAAGAACAAAGTGGCTGATGCCTTAAGCCGGTTGGGGTCTCAGCGAAAGCCGGTACCACCTAACACCTTTTTGGATGTTTTGCATAACCCCTCTATCAAATTGCCCACAGAAGAAGATTTAGCTGTTCCTGACCCGGAGGCGCAGTTGGTGGCGGCTCTCCATATCATCCCAGATTGGACAGTAACGTTCTTGGCTTACATGACCCGGGGAGAGTTGCCAGCAGATGAGACCCTGGCTCGACAGATAACCCGGTGGTCTAAGTCAATGACGATTTCGGATGGAGAATTATACCATCGCAGTGTCTCCGGAGCATTTCAGCGGTGCGTTTCCCCCGAAGAAGGTCAAGAAATACTTCGTGAGATCCATGAAGGCGATTGTGGTCATCACGCCGGGTCAAAATCTCTGGTGGCCAAGGCTTTTCGTCACGGTTTTTACTGGTTGACGGCTCACGCTGATGCAGAGGATCTGGTCAGCAGATGTGATGGATGTCAAAAGTTAGCACGATGAGCGCATGTGCCGGCTCAAGAGCTCCAGATGATTCCAATCACTTGGCAGTTTGCGGTCTGGGGGTTGATATGGTGGGACCTTTCAAAAGGTCTAAGGATAAAAAGACACATCTCTTGGTGGCAGTTGATAAATTCACTAAGTGGGTTGAGGCGGAGCCTATGAGTAAGTGTGACGCGGCCACGGCGGTTCAGTTCATGAAAAAGGTGATCTTCCGTTTTGGTTTTCCAAACAGCATTATCACTGACAATGGCACTAATCTGTCCCAAGGGGCTATGGAGGAGTTTTGTCAACGTGAGCACATCCGGCTTGATGTTTCTTCTGTAGCGCATCCTCAATCCAATGGTCAAGCTGAGAGAGCCAATCAGGAAATTTTGAAAGGGCTCAAACCCTCGGCTTATGGTTCCTTTACAGCGAATGCCGGGTTGTTGGGTAGAGGAATTACCCTCGGTGTTGTGGAGTATCAACACCACACCCAACAGGTCTATAGGTTACACACCTTTCTTCATGGTTTATGGAGCAGAAGCAGTGTTGCCTAGTGACATCCGTCATGACTCGCCCCGTGTGGCGGCTTATGTTGAAGCTAATAATGAACAAGCCACACAGGATGCACTTGACTTGTTGGATGAAGAAAGAGACTTAACAGCGGCCCGGTCAGCAATTTATCAACAGGACCTGCGCCGTTATCACAACCGTCGGGTTAAGTCCAGGACTTTTCAGGAAGGCGGCCTGGTGCTCTGGCTCATCCAGGATCTGTCAGATGCACACAAGTTATCCCCACCTTGGGAAGGACCTTTTGTGGTCAGTAAGAACTTAAACAACGGGTCATATTACATCATTGACGTTCAAGAGCACAAAGACTCACGTAAGTCGGAGGAGGAGACCCGCCGGCCGTGGAACATTGCTCAACTTCAGCCATACTACACCTGAGCCACCGGCTCTCATCATGTACATACTTTGACATTATATATACCATGATAAGTAATAAAGTAAGACCATCGGTCTCTTTTCTTTTAAAATATTATGCATCTGTGTTATTTCTTATTCTCAAATGACTATTAAGGAGCTGATCATATTTGAATCAAGTCTAACCTTTTTTGGACCGGCTTATGATCGTATTCGAATCTAGCTGCAATTATCATGGTCACTTGGGGGCTTCCTGTTCAAACATAGGTCGTATTCGAACCAAAGAGAACATAGCTGTCGTAACCCTCTTGATCGGCTCAAGGCCAAACTCACTTGGGGGGCTTCTTGATCGTATCTGAATCATAGCTTAACCCCTTTTGGGTTCGACTTGGATCGTATTCGAATCAGGGTCGTTAAAAACCTCTCAAGGTCATTTGGGGGCTTCCTGTTCAAACATAGGTCGTATTCGAACCAAAGAGAACATAGCTGTCGGTACCCTCTTAATCGGCGCAACGCCAAAACCATTGGGGGCTATATGGTCGTATTCGAACCTTAGCTTAACCCCTTTGGTCCAGTTTACTGATCGTATTCGAATCAGAAGCCCCCAACATTTTGAATACGAGGCTAAATTATGCTTATTATCTATTGTTTGCCTTTTAGTTTTTTGTTGTCTCAATATTACAAATAAGTAGCCTGATCTTCTTCACCGGCTTGACTATTTGACAACACAGCTACCAAGGTATAATTATCATTGAGTATTCAAAAGCATTGACTTCTCATAAAGTTTGAATTATCAATTTCATCACTCGGGTTATTCAAGCTGGCGGTCTAGGGATCAAAAGGTACAAGGTATGGTTATTACTTATACACAATTGCCTGCTGTATTAACTAAAAGAGTTAATCTCAGCCCTTGTCCTTTGTTTATATTTGTTTTTGGTTCCTACTATGGTAAACATATTGGCTATAAACCGGGTGTTTTAACCCGTTTGGTTCTAAGCCGCCAAGCTAGTCTTTTCTTTGTATCTACAGGAACAGAGTTCAAATATTGCAGAAACAAACATTAAATACGATGCATACAGTGGCATCAGGAAACACAGAATCACATAGAAGTGTTTTATGCGCGATGGCATAAGCAAAGCATATAGTGTTTTCACAACTAAGCTATTACAAGGCTTTATAAACCCATGAAGATGATCATTGTTCCTCCCTCGCCGGTTCACCACCTTCTATTGGCTGGAAGTTGGGTTTTGACCAATCAAAACCATTCACGGCGACAAATTCGGCTTCGCCGTCGATCAGGCCGACCGGGTCAACTTCCGGGCCAAATGTGTCTTCTCTTACCGGTGGAATCAAATCTGTTACCTTGTACGAGGGAGTGGCCATCTTCTTATTTTCAGCATCAAAACCCGGCTGGTATTTGTCAATATTGGTGTCATCTCCCAGGGTAGTTGCCTGAGGTCGGACTCCGCGCATGCAGGCCATGAAGTCATCCTGCCCAAAAGGAGAACCATCTTCTTTCACAGTGGAATAGCCTCTGGCCACGTCCGCCGGGTCTAGGTCTGGCACCCAAGCCTTGGAGCGGCTCAGGGCAGTCAAAGCTCCGGCTCGCGCGCAGGAGCGTTTCACTTCTTGAAACCTGGCGGGCAGGATTGACAGTTTCTTCAGGACGTCGCTGAGCCGGTTGGGTCCTTGATTGACAGGAGAGATGGGGGCAAGAGCCTGCTGTGCACCAATATACAGTTGTTCTACCAAAGTATACACTGCCTTCAGTTTAATCAAAGGGTCTTGGCTCAAATTTTTTCTTCGAGGGTCTGCACATATTTTATACACAAAGTCAGCTGGCGGTTTATACTCTGGATCAGCAGAAAGTACACAAAATTAAAGTTGTACGGCTTACCAAAGATGGCAGCCACCATTTGAGACATCCGGCCCTTTAACCCGTTCAGCTCTGTTGAAATCTCTTCAAGGGTTGTTTCGGCCTTCTCAGCACGTTGGGTCAGAAGCGTTTTTTCCTCTTCCCAAGTTTTCTTCTTTGCAGCGAAGGTGGTCTTTAAATTTTCCGTCTCAGAGAGACTTATTTGCAGTTTGGAGTTAGCAGATTTGATTTCTGCTTCCTGACTCGCTAGCCGGGTCTTCGCATCAGTCAATTGCGAGTTCAATTCCGATAAGGCATTCTGCAAAACATTCAGGTGAGTCAAGATTTTGTTTCAAGTTCAAAGAGCAAGATTCAAGTCTCAAGTACTTTACAAAAAACCACTTGACACTTGGGGGCTAATGTATGCCAAATCAAATTTTTATGACTCTAAAGACATACTTTAAGTCTCAAGTCCTTTACAAAGTAACAGCACTTGGCACTTGGGGGCTAATGTATGCAGTTCAGCAAGTTTCTCAAGGTTAAGCCGGAGTATTAAGTCCTTTGAATATGGTACCAAACAATTTAAAGTACCGGTTCATTTATGATCAAAATGAACCGGCCCTTGGGGACTATAGGTGAAGCTTTGTTCTATTGAATTCAAGACAAGTTTCAAAGGTAAAGGTCTCGGTCTATATTTTAAAGTCTACAGATCATTCCAGTTCTCTCATAAAAATCTGAAGACTTGGGGGCTGAAGGAATATAGATAAGCCGGAAGAACGTACCTCGTATTTCAACTGCAGATCTTTGACCATTTCAATCTCAGAGTCGCGACTGGAGTGTACATGGCTAAGATAGCCGGATAGAATATCATTGGCATTTAGATGGTCATAGTTGGCAACGTCAAAGTGAACTTTCTGCCTCTCCAATGCCTCTTGTTTTGCAGTACACCGAGCCAGCACGGTTGGATTCCCTAGTTCAATAAAGCGGCTCCCGGTGATCTGAACGTCTTGTGCAGACGGTGATGGTGGGTTGGCTGAGCTTGATGGTCCAGTAGCAGAAGGGTTCACAGTGGTCTCATCAAATGACGGCTCAGGAGGATTTGCTTCTACATCAACAGGCGGGTCTGGTGGAGCGTCGGTTAATGGAGAGGATGGCCTGGCCGGGTCAGATGCAAGCACTGGCGGGTCTTCCACCAATTTAGCTACCTTCGCTTTCTTGGATTTAGCTTGGCCACTAAGAAAAGTGTTGCAAGATCATCAGTATAAAGATACAATTTGAACAAACCCGGAAAATATGAGGATTTTTCATCACCCAGGGGCAGTCTTGAAGGCCGGAAATTGCATCTGCGATGAGTCGCCAGAAGAGCGAGACACCTCCTGAAAGGATAAAATAGAGTTAAAAGTAATACAAGGAGGAGGATCCAGTAAAAACAGTTAAAGAAAGAAAGAAGTAAACCTCATTCGGATGCTTCTGAGGAGTTTTTTGAATGATAGCCGGCTCATCTTCAGTCCAAGCTTGACGGCGGCTTTCATATTGTCGTGTTTTCAAACAAAAGTTGGGATCCAAGTGAGCTAAAGGGTTAGAAAACCTTACTTTATGGATCACTCGTCGAACTTTTTGTCTTGGCAAGGGCTCTAAGTCGGAGGAAATGATAGTTACCTCTGCTTCCACAGCCTGACTGGCCCCAGTGTCATCCTGGTAATGAGCAGTGTCAATAAGATTGTTAAAAAATTGGCCAAGGGAATCAAGGGCTACCTCTGAGTCAGATGTATCATCAAGCTTCATCAAATCTTCAGCAGTACTCTTTTTCTTCTTTTTCGACCTCTAGATCATTTTCTTGGCGTTTATGGCGGCGGCTTTCGCTTTCTTGACCGCCTCGTGGTCATACTTAACTTTCAAGAAGTCAGAGTTGGCCTACAGACAGGTAAAAACAAGGTAAAGAGTCAGGCAAGTATTAAAACAATACGGCCGGAAAAATACAAAAGAGAGAAATAATGACATCCTTACTTCTGGCACCAGGTTAAGCTGGCAGAAGGGGTTTAACCCAACGACACTGCAATCTTCATATTTCCCGTTCACCAGAAGAGTTGACATTGAGACAATATCTTCTTCTTTCAATTGAACAGGGCTGTGACGAAGAGAGTCATCCGGGCCTCCACCATACTCATACATCAGCTTTGACCGACGGCTCAAAGGGATGACCCGCCATGAGATCCAGCAGCGGGTCAAATCAACTCCAGTTAACCCATTCCCCAACAGAGCATTGATCCTTTTGATAGATGGTATCAGCCTCTTGCGTTCAGCGACGGTAAGTTTATCAGGAAGTGCGAACTTGGAGTCAAGACGATCAGGGTGATAACCTGGCAGTGGCTTCTCGTTTGCTGGTGAAATGTCCTGGCAGTAGAACCAAGTCTGGTTCCAGTCCTTTGGATGACTTGGTAAGACAATGAGGGGGAAGACGGCACCCTGCCGGCGCTGAATCGATATGCCTCCGAGCTCTAAGCTAAGACCGTTGGTGCACTCGTTCTGCCGGTTTAGATAAAAGTATTCTCTAAACAACTCCACGGTCGGCTCTTATTGAAGATATACCTCACAGAGCACTTGGAAGTTACAGATGTTAGATATGGAGTTGGACCCGATATCTTGAGGGTGGAGTTTGAAAAAGTGGAGGACCTCTCTGAAGAACTTTGAGCCGGGCGGTGAGAAGCCACGGTTCATGTGGTCAGTAAAAACGATCACCTCACCATCTCTCGGATTGGGCCGTTCTTGTTCCGGGTCAGGGGCACGGTAAGACATGACAATTTTCGCTGGCAGAAATCCTATGGTGAAGAACTCCTTTAAACGTTCCTTAGTTATGGTTGAGGGAACCCAGTTACAGATGGTTGGTGTTTTGGACGGCATGATGTGCAAGGAACTGAAAAGAAAAGCAACATGCTGGTTCAGTTTAATGTTGAGATTAACAGTTAAGGGATGAAGATGCAAAACAAGTAATGACGGCTTATGTTGAGGGCTAATGACATATAAAGGGAAATTAAGCCGACATGATAAGCCGCCATGACTACAGATATTTGAAGAAGGCAAAATCAGCTAAGTATTGAGACAAACAAGTTTCCTACGTTGCTTGGTATTATTCCAGATCAAAATGGTTGTTCAAAATGAAAACAATTCTAGACCTAAAAAGTTCAGTACAGAGGAGTCGGTAAGTTCTGAAGCAGCCTTTTTAATCAGAGAAAGAGATCTATGGGTCAAGAAGAGGTACAAAAACACTACTGCGCGAGCATATATATGACTTTTTGGATCAGAAAAAGCTGGCAGTGGAAGAACTATGAAGAACTATGATGAACTACGAAGAACACGCAGGAGCTTGGAAATCCTAATGAAGATCTGAGAAACAAAGGAAAGAAAACTTACAGTTGCAGGCCTACTGCGGAGGTCACCGTGGTTTCTCTGATCGGTTCAGGTTGATGCGGCGGCCTAAGTCGACGGAGACGGAGATGAGGCGCGGCGGCGACAGAACTCGAGCAGCAGAGGGTTTGCGTGAGGAAGAAGACGGAGCGAGAGAGGAGAATGAGAAGGCCGAGGTGTGCCTATTTATAAGGAAAAGATGCGAACAGACGGGTGCGAAGATCAAGGAAGAACCGAATAAATGGTTATCCAGCTATACAGGCGCCTCGATTCTCGGGAAACATTAAAGATAAAAGATCCGTTGGAAGATGATGTCATGACAGTTTTTTGCATTTTTAAGAGGTGACGTCACGGCGGGTTACAAGAAAATTTCAGCGAAGATAAGAAGATGGATTTTTTGTCTAAGTATTGAAGATTGACAAAGAACGAAGTTCAAAGTCAACCTGGGGCCTAATGTTGGGGATATTACTATCAGTTATGACCCGCCCAGGAGGGGCCGGGTTAGCCCCAATGGTGGGTTACACAAGAAGCCCGGCCAACATTCAAGATTACCGTTTATGAAGTCTTATAGAAGGCCCAAAGGCCTGAAAGGCGGTTTAAGGCCCGTTATTGTGAACCGCCGTATGTAAGGAAAGACTTGTAAAGAAAGGCGTGTAAAGGAAGTCACCGAGCCGGACACGATTATGAGCCGGCCGGGACTCTGTAGGCCAACAGGCGTCAACCCAGGTATATAAGGGGACGACCCGGTGGCGGCTTAGGGCAAGAAACAACAAGTCGAGAACCAAGCCGGCGAGTTGAGCCTCTTGGTGATCGAAACCCCAGCAATACCAATCCCAACTAGACGTAGGCTTTTACCTTCATCATAAGGGGCCGAACTAGTATAAAACTCTCTTGTGTCCTTTGTCCCGATTAACCCCTTTAAGCTTCCTAGTGCGATGGCCCTATGACTAAGTCCTTGCTCTAGGACATCTGTCGTGACAATTCCACGACACCTATCATCATACTCTATTCCACTCGTAGTGTCATATCCATGGCCTGCGCTCATCTATTGCGTGAGGGTTGAAAAACCTGAAGTGAGTTAAAAAGTATGAACCAATTGCTCGGCTTGTCATCGAGGTTGTACATGATAAATACTTTGTGTTAAGAAGACAGAGCATGACAAGACTATATGATTTTGTAGGGATAACTTTATTTAGCGTTGATATTTTGAAAGACATGATTGTTTGTTGGGATGCCTGAGTATTGATGTATTTATGTCAAATTATAGACTATTGCTCTGAATCACTTATTTCATAATATCCATGCCATGATTAGATATATGATCAAGTTTATGCTAGGTAGCATTCCACGTCAAAAATTATCTTTTTCATCATTTACCTACTCGAGGACGAGCAGGAATTAAGCTTGGGGATGTTGATATGTCTCCGCCGTATCTATAATTTTTAATTGTTTCACGCCAATATTATACAACTTTTAAACACTTTTGGCACCATTTTATACGATTTATTTGGACTAACATATTGATCCAATGCCCAGTGTCAGTTCCTGTTTGTTGCATGTTTTTTGTTTTGCAGAAAATCCATATCAAAAAAGTCCAAATGCGATAAATTTACGGAGAATTATTTTCGAATATATGTGATTTTTGGGAGGTGGAATCAATGCAAACGGGGGCCCACAGGCCCCAAGATACACCAGGGTGTGCCCAGGCCCCAGGCGCACCCAGGTGTCTTATGCCCACCTCGTATGTCGGTTGGATCTCTACTTCGGGCACAAGGAAGCTTATATCCCAAAAAAATGTGTTAAAATTTCAGCACAATCGGAGTTACGGCTCTCCCGGAATATAAGAAACGGTTTTCGGCCATATCTGGGGAACACGAAACATAAGAGAACAGAGAGGGAGATCCAATCTCGGAGGGGCTCCCGCCCCTCCGCCGGCATGGAGCCCATGGACCAGAGGGGGAACTCTACTCCCATCTAGCGAGGAGGCCAAGGAAGAAGAAGAATGAGGGGGGCTCTCTCCCCCTCTCTCCCGGTGGCATCGGAGTGCCACCGGGGCCGGGATCGTCACGACGATCTACATCAACAATCTTGCTACCATCAACACCAAATTTCTCTCCCTTTATCCAGCGGTGTAACACCCCTTCTCCCCGCTGTAATCTCTACTAAAACATGGTGCTCAACTGTAACACCACGGATGTAACTTGCCATATTTGTAACTTCGACTCTGCCATTTCCGGCTTTAAGTTATGAGATTCCCTTCGTGGTTGGGTTTTATCTTCATTTTGCATTTTGTTCATGTCATACATTTCATATCATGTCATCATGTGCATCTCATTTGCATACGTGTTTGTATCATCCATCCGAGCATTTTCCCCGTTGTCCGTTTCGCAATCCGACACTCCTACGTGCACCGGCGTGCCCCCTTTTGTCTCTTTTCGTGAGCGGGTGTTAAACATTCTCGGAATGGACCGAGATTTGCCAAGCGGCCTTGGTATACCACCGGTAGACCGCCTGTCAAATTTCGTTCCATTTGGAGTTCGTTTGATACTCCAACGGCTAACCGGGGAACCGCAAAGGCCTCGTGTGTGTTGCAGCCCAACACCCCTCCAAAACGGCCCAATAACCCATCCAAACCACTCCCATGGCCTCCGTCGTTGGATCACGATCGCGTGGTCGAAAACTACACTCCATTTGGACACTCCAAACTCCTCCTACCTATAAATATGTCCTCCCCGTCCAAAATCTGGGTCCAAACCCTAGATAAACCTCCCCCGCCGCCACCGGACGCGTCCACGACGGCCGGACACGTCCGCCACTGCCGCCCAACGAATCCTGCGCCGCCACCTGTCCCCGCATCGCCTCCACGCCGCCGCGGCCCGCCAGGCCCGTCACGGGCCCGCGCGAGGCTGCGGGAGCCGCCGCCGCTCGCTCCCGTCCGCCGCCGTCTGCGCCCCAACACCGCCTCCCACGGCCGTCTCCTTCCCTCCGCCGCCGGCCGCGCTCCGGCGCCGCTCCCCGCCGCAGCTCCGACGCCGGCCGCCGTCGCCCGTGGTCTCCGCCACCGCGCCCCGCGCCCCGCCAAGCGCCGCCTCCTTCGCCGGATCCGGACGCCCCTTTGCCGGATCTACCTCCCCGCGCTCTCCGGTGAGGTCCCAGCGAGCTCCGGCCACCGCGGGACGAACCCCGGCGATCCTCGGTTCACGTCCAAGTCAACCCTAGATCTGATCCGGAGGTCGATTTTTCCACCAAGTCCTTTTCCCCTCATGTTTTATGCCCCAGTTCATCATGTCATAAATCTGTGACCGTAGCTCCGTTTGATGCGCATGATATATCAAAATGTTCATTGGGAGATGCTCTTCATTTATTACATTGTGGCATGCTTGTTTGAGTCCATCTTGATTCTCAAATCATGGATGCAAGAGGCTATAAATTGTTAGTTGTTGTTACTTATCAGAGTATGTTGATTTGTCATGTGTCACATTTGTTGTGTGCATCTTATGGGCATGAGCTCTACATGTGTTTTGATCTATGCCATGCCATCTTTACAGGGGTGTTTGCCATGTATTTTTGTGATCAATGTGGTGACTAGCATAAGCATGCAAAGTAGCCTTCGTGTTATTGCTGATTTCTAGGACTTAGGATTTTACTAAGTCATTTCCCTGCTGTTATTTTTATGTCATGTAAACATGATGCTACAGTGAGATCCATGCTTGTTTTGAGCATCTTCAGTAAGGGTATTCTGGACATATGGTTATGCTCTATCCGTCCAGGCCCCTGTTTGCTATTATGGAGTGCCCTAGCATGTCTTAATCTTGCTCTACTTTTGCTATAAAATGTTTCTGGCAGATTGTTTACATGTTAATCAATTTTGCCATGGTTGTTGTAGTTGATCCATGCATGCTATGAACTTGCTCTTGCCATGGTTAGCTTCATGAACATGTCATCTTGCTGTAGGTATGTTTGTCTTGTCATGCAATGCAATGCCTTGTGATGAGTGTTTTGAGCTCGCAAATATGCCTTCATAATTCTGTTTTTGCCATGCTCAGTTTTCTGCTAAGTCTGAATCTGTTAATAAAACTTGCTATGTTTACATGGGTGCCATCATATCTTCTGTGCCGTTTTGGCTCATGATCAGTACGGGACTTTTGTTCTATGAATTTAGTAGATTCATTTCATGCCTTTGTTTGCAATGATATGTTCCTGTAGCATGTTGTTTGCTTGCTCTAAACATGGCTTCCTGATGTTATTCCTGGCATGTTAGTATTTTCACTAAGTATGTGAAGCAGATAACTTTTGCACTTTTGTCATGCTTGTTTGAACATGTTATAGTGTGTTTTAGCCGTAGCTCAGTGTTCATATTTTGTCAAGAATCTTGAGTAGATGACCTCCATGTGCTTTGTTGTTATGTTTGAGTGCAGTAGCTTAGTTTCTTGTTGCATTCTAGATGGCATGGTGTTGTTAATCGCAGAATTGTGCCATTATTGTTTTGCTTGCCATTTGCAAACCGTGCATCCGATTCCGGTGATTTTTATATCGATTTCGACCGAAATCAACTCATCTTTCTAGCGGCATACTTGGTTTGCCAAGTTGATGCCTTGTTCATCTTTTTCCTTCCAGAGCACGCATATGCATTGCATATCACATCTCGCATATCATGTCATGTTTTGCATCATGTTGATTATGCATTGCACCGTGACTGATTGTTGGTCATTTGCTTCTGTTCTTGCTTTGGGTAGAGCCGAGAGACGAGTACGTGATCGAGGAACCTATTGAGTACGCTAACGAGGATCAAGCTTTCGTCAACTTTGAGAACTTTGCAGGCAAGATGACCATACTCTCGAAATCGGTTCTATTTTTGCTTGCTAGTTGTTCACTCTATTGTTATGCCGCGATACCTACCACTTGCTATATCATGTCTCTCATATTGCCATGTCAAGCCTCTAACCCACCTTTCCTAGCAAACCGTTGTTTGGCTATGTTACCGCTTTGCTCAGCCCCTCTTATAGCATTGCTAGTTGCAGGTGAAGATGAAGTTTGTTCCATGTTGGAACATGGATATTGTTGGGATGTCATTATTATATCTTGTTTACTTTAATGCACCAATATACTTGGTAAAGGGTGGAAGGATCGGCCTTCTGCCTGGTGTTTTGTTCCACTCTTGTCGCCCTAGTTTCCGTCATACCGGTGTTATGTTCCTTGATTTTGCGTTCCTTACGCGGTTGGGTGTTATGGGAACCCCTTGACAGTTTGCTTTGAATAAAACTCCTCCAGCAAGGCCCAACCTTGGTTTTACCATTTGCCTACCTACCACCATATACCTTCCCTTGGGTTCTACAGACTCAAGGGTCGTCTTATTTTAAACCCCCCCCCCCCGGCCAATGCTCCTCTGAGTGTTGGTCCGAACCGAGCTGCCTGCGGGGCCACCTCGGGGAAACTTGAGGTTTGGTTTTACTCGTAGCCAGTCTCATCCGGTGTTGCTCTGAGAACGAGATACGTCGACTCCTATCGGGATTTGTCGGCACATCGGGTGGCTTTGCTGGTCTTGTTTTACCATTGTCGAAATGTCTTGTAACCGGGATTCTGAGACTGGTCGGGTCAGGGATATACCCCGTGGTATGACCCGGCCGGAAGTACGACCCGGTCGGGCTTGCCGTTTTCATTGGTAACCCGCCGGAGGACTTGCGACTCACGAGCCTGGTGACTCATGGATGGCCCTAACGATGGGTCAGATAGAAGACTAGGCCCAAGGCCCAGAATGCCGGTTCATGTTATGATGGACCGGTTTACGAAGAAAGGCATAAGGAGTTTTTCCTTAAGGGGGCAGACTAGGATTCCACTTGTAATAGACTAGTCCTAATTCTAATAGGACTCCACATGTAACCCGCCCCTTCAACTTATATAAGGAGGGGCAGGTCTCCCCAAGAGGGACAAGCAACAAGAAACAATCTCTAGGGCTAGACACAAAGGAGGAGCCGGCTTATGCGGCGACTCTCTCATGAGCATAATGAGATCTAGCCACAAACAGCATGCAGGGCTATTACAGGACGATGTTTCCCGGGACCCGAAGCTGTCTAAATCCTTGTCTTGTGTTGCGTCTCTCGATTCCGCTCAACCCCTCTCAAGCTACTACAAAGATGCGTTGGCCTCACGACTAAATCATCTCACTAGGACATCTGTCGTGATAATTCCACGACAGTTGGCGCCCACCGTGAGGCCCGCGCACGGTGTTGTTGAGTTCTTGGAGGGATCTTTCTTAGGGTTCGAGAAGTTCGCAATTTTCGGATGAAGAGCAGATTCGAAAGGATCTACGTCGTCTTCAAGTTCGTGAGTCAAGATCACGAAAAGAAAAATAAATTGCGCCGTCTGTGGGACGTTTACGCGCCGGAGTTGTGGCTTCGTCGACTTCAACTTCAGCGAGATCGTATCCTGCCGGTTCATCCGTTTGGGCGTGCACAAATTCCATCATCGGCAATGGTTGTGATTTTGACAGGAGACGTGCTGATATTTCACTGTTTAAAACATCAGATCAATCAGGGCGTATACGGTCTTCAATGTCCTATGAGACGAGGCATCAATCTCTAGTGAAAATCGAAGGAGGAATTTTCTTTCGCATGATTAATCGATGCAAGATCGGATCGATCTCCGGTTTCCAAAACTACAAGGCAAAAGGCTACGGCGTCGGGTCACATGCGACTGTCACGATGTCTCCAGCAGTCAAAAAAAAGAAAAAAAGAAAAAGGGAAACAGCCCACGAGCCGGTCTCGCCTTCACCGATCTCCGTTGGGCCGGCCGTGAGCCGCCGTGGCCGCACGGCCTCAACCTGCAGCCTCCACTGAGCCGCCTTGCCGCGTTCCACGCGCCGCCACGGATCCTGCGCATCCACGCTGCCGCGGACCCCCTCGCCGTCCTCTCTACGACGTCTGCGTCGCCTCCATGCTCCTCCTGACGCGCCTGCTGGCCGCGGGCTGCAAAACCACTTCACCGCGCCCGAGCTCCGCTACTTGCGAGCACACCCGCCCCCATCGTGACTCGCCGCATCGCGCCGCTGCCGTGGCCTCGCCCTGCTGGCCAGTGCGTTTCCGCCGCAGTGACGCACTAAGCCGCCGTGGTCAAACTGCCTCGCCCCGAGGCGGCCTGTTCCACAGTGGCCGGTCTCACACAGTTTCTGCTGCGAGCCGCTGTTTGCCTCCGCGATTCTCCGTGAGCCGCTGCTCGATTCTGTCGAGAGCCGCCTCGGCCTACTCTGCCTCGGACCCGCCAGGCCGTTGCGACTGTGTCTCCGCTGCATTGAGTTGCCCTGACCACGCCAAGCCACCTCACTGCGCCGTACGCACCTCTGCTGGTTGAGCCGTTGTCTTTACTGCAACCAAGTCGTCGTCGCGGCCTATTAAAAGTTTACAGCAGGATAGTCGCCACCACGCTCCAACTTGGTCTGTCAGCTTGCCGGCCTTGCCGGTGGGCTGTTCCGTGCGTGACCCTGTTTCTGGGTTACATCCACTTTGAGCCGCCCTGGCTGAGCTGCTCTGCCGTTCGCCGCTGAGTTTTCTGGCTATGAACCGGCCCCTGAGCCGACGTTGCCGCTGCAGGCCCCGCTTGCCTCGCTGGATCTCCTTTGCCTCGAGTCGCGGCAGTTCACCTCCACAGCCAGCGCCTCGCTGGGGCTGGGTCACCTCCGCAGCAGCCGCCCGTCGGGAGTCACCATGGCCTCGCTCTTATAATTTGAAGCCTAGGCCAGGTGAGGGAGTAGCATGATGGTCAAACACTGCACATAAAACAGTCTGAGATCAATGAAACATCTGCTGGGCCAGCCCCATCGGTCGTCCAGATAAAGACATCAGGTGATATCCATCTAAATCTATTTCTAGTACATATTGTTTTTTGTCAAAGAACAATTACTTTATCTGTGTATTTTATATATGCAAGACAATGATTCATCGTTTGCTGTTGGACGGGTGTGCACAAGCCGCCGCCCATGCAATTCGATCTGCATCAACTCGTTAGGATCGTGCCTACGATTAATTGCCATCCGTGCAACTTACCGCGCCCACGATTGACTCATCATCCGCACCCATGGCCAAACCGTTTCCAACGTTGTTGCCGACTCTCCCCGCCAGCACCGGCTTACAACGCCATAGCCGACTCATCTATCCGAGCCGCCTCTGATGCTGCGGTCGTTTTACTGTCCGCCCTGCGGTCTGACCTACTCAACATGTCGGGTTGACTAACGGACACCGGTAGGGATCATAAAGTCCAAATACATCAGGTGATATCTGTCCAGACTATTTTAAATAGCACATATTAAATTGTTTGAGAACAATTACTCTGATCTATAATATTTTCCGCAGGACCATTATTCATTACAAAAAAGGTATCGCATAACGGGTGCGCGCCAACGTCACGTTTGCACTAGTACTTGTTCATGCCGTGATGCTCGATGGATACATACCTTAATCTACATCAACCCGCCGGAGCCGCGTTGAGCCGTCCTTGCTGCTTTGAGCCGCCGGGGTTATATTAAGTCGCCGGTCTGCCTGAGCCGCTGGACCTATATTGAGTCGCTGGTCTGCCTGAGCCACCTCTGTCACGATAAAAGGATCATCCGTCGTCCAAACGAATCAGGGCAATTATTTATGACAAAAAGTGATATTAAACCGCGGAGATGGAGGCATGCCAACATCTTTTGGCACAGGTAGTCGTCGTTACTCAATGGACTCCCGCACCGGCTTACAACGCCGTGACCGGTTCATTTTTCTGCTCCTACGGTCCGTTCAACCGTGATTGATTTCAGCGTCACCACAGTGATCATCAACTTCACGGTGGATAAATATCAGGTAAAATCCATCCGGTATATTTTTATATTACATATTGTGTCGTGGAATTGTCACAGCAAATGTCCTAGTGTGAGGACTTAGTCGTGAGGCCAACGAATCTATGTGGTAGCTTGAGAGGGGTTGGTCGGGACGAGAGACGCCGGACGGATCAACACATACGACAAGGATTTAGACAGCTTCGGGCCCCGGGAAACATCATCCGGTAATAGCCCTACACGCTGTTTGTGGCTAGATCTCATTATGCTCATCCGGGAGACGCCGCATAAGCCGGCTCCCCTTTAGTTGTGTCTAGCCTTAAAGATTATTTTTCTTGTCCTCTTTGGGTGCCTTGCCCCTCCTTATATATGTTGAAGGGGCGGGTTACATGACTAGTCCTAGTAGGATTAGGATTACTCTATTACAAGTAGAGTCCTAGTCTTGCTTCCTTTGTAAGGGAAGATTTCTTACGCTTTCCTCTTAAGCCGGCCCATGATACGTCTCCAACGTATCTATAATTTTTGATTGCTCCATCCTATATTATCTACTGTTTTAGACATTATTTGGCTTTATTATCCACTTTTATATTATTTTTGGGACTAACCTATTAACCGGAGGCCCGGCCCAGAATTGTTGTTTTTTGCCTGTTTTAGGGTTTCGAAGAAAAGGAATATCAAATGGAGTCCAAACGGAATGAAACCTTTGGAAACGTGATTTTCTCATCAGATAAGATCCAGGAGACTTGGACCCTCCGTCAAGAAAGCCACGAGGCGGTCACGAGGGTGGAGGGCGCCCCCCCTAGGGCGCGCCCCCTGCCTCGTGGGCCCCTCGAAGCTCCACCGACATACTTCTTCCTCCTATATATATCCATGTACCCCAAACGATTGGGGATGGAGCCAAAAACCTAATTCCACCGCCGCAACTTTCTGTATCCACGAGATCCCATCTTGGGGCCTGTTTCGGAGCTCCGCCGGAGGGGGCATCGATCACGGAGGGCTTCTACATCATCATCCAAGCCCCTCCGATGAAGTGTGAGTAGTTTACTTCAGACCTACGCGCCCATAGTTAGTAGCTAGATGGCTTCTTCTCTCTTTTTGGATCTCAATACAATGTTCTCCCCTCTCTCGTGGAGATCTATTCGATGTAATCTTCTTTTTGCGGTGTGTTTGTTGAGACCGATGAATTATGGGTTTATGATCAAGTCTATCTATGAATAATATTTGAATCTTCTCTGAATTCTTTTATGTATGATTGGTTATCTTTGCAAGTCTCTTCGAATTATCAGTTTGCTTTGGCCTACTAGATTGGTTTTTCTTGCCATGGGATAAGTGCTTAGCTTTGGGTTCGATCTTGCGGTGTCCTTTCCCAGTGACAGAAGGGGCAGCAAGGCACGTATTGTATCATTGCCATCGAGGATAACAAGATGGGTTTTTATCATATTGCATGAAACTATCCCTCTACATCATGTCATCTTTCTTAAGGCGTTACTCTGGTTTTAACTTAATACTCTAGATGCATGCTGGATAGCGGTCTATGAGTGGAGTAATAGTAGTAGATGCAGGCAGGAGTCGGTCTACTTGTCTCGGACGTGATGCCTATATACATGATCATACCTAGATATTCTCATAACTATGCTCAATTTTGTCAATTTCTCAATAGTAATTTGTTCACCCACCGTAGAATACTTATGCTCTTGAGAGAAGCCACTAGTAAAACCTATGGCCCCCGGGTCTCTTTCTCATCATATCAATCTCCATTACTTTATTATTGCTTTGCTTTTACTTTGCCTTTTACTTTTCACTTTGCATCTCTATACCAAAAATACCAAAAATATTATTTATCATCTCTATCAGATCTCACTTTCGTAAGTGGCCGTGAAGGGATTGACAACCCCTAAGCGCGTTGGTTGCGTTGAGCTATTGTTTTTGTGTAGGTACGAGGGACTCATGCGTAGCCTCCTACTGGATTGATACCTTGGTTCTCAAAAACTGAGGGAAATACTTACGCTACTTTGCTGTATTATCCTCTCCTCTTTGGGGAAATCCAACGCAGTGCTCAAGAGCTAGCAAGAAGAATTTCTGGCACCGTTGCCGGGGAGTCTGCGCAAAAGTCAACATACCAAGTACCCATCACAATCCCTATCTCCCGCATTACATTATTTGTCATTTGCCTCTCGTTTTCCTCTCCCCCACTTCACCCTTGCCGTTTTATTCGCCCTCTCTCTCTCTCTATCCTCCCTCTCTTTCTCTATTTGCCTCTTTTTCCCGTTTGCTTTTTGTTTGCTTGTGTGTTGGATTGCTTGTTTGTCGCGATGGCTCAAGATAATACTAAATTGTGTGACTTCACCAATACCAACAATAATGATTTCCTTAGCACTCCGATTGCTCCTCTTACCGATCCTGAATCTTGTAAAATTAATACTGCTTTGTTGAATCTTGTCATGAAAGATCCGTTCTCCGACCTTCCTAGTGAAGATGTCGCTACCCATCTTAATAGCTTCGTTGATTTGTGTGACATGCTAAAGAAGAAAGATGTCGATAATGATATTGTTAAATTGAAGTTATTACCTTTTTCGCTTAGAGATCGTGCTAAAGCTTGGTTTTCATCTTTGCCTAAAAATAGTATTGATTTATGGAACAAGTGCAAAGATACTTTTATCTCTAAGTATTTTCCTCCCGCTAAGATCATCTCTCTTAGAAACGATATTATGAATTTTAAACAACTTGATCATGAACATGTTGCACAAACTTGGGAGAGAATGAAATTAATGATACGTAATTGCCCTACTCATGGTTTGAATTTGTGGATGATTATACAAAAAAATTTATGCCGGATTGAATTTTGCTTCTAGAAATCTTTTAGATTCGGCTGCGGAGGCACTTTTATGGAAATCACTTTAGGAGAAGCTACTAAACTCCTAGATAATATTATGGTTAATTATTCTTAATGGCATACTAAAAGATCTACTAAAAAGGTGCATGCGATAGAAGAAATTAATGTTTTGAGTGGAAAGATGGATGAACGTATGAAATTATTTGCTAATAAGAGTGTTTCTTCTGATCCTAATGATGTGCCCTTGTCTACTTTGATTGAGAATAATAATGAATCTATGGATGTGAATTTTGTTGGTAGGAACAATTTTGGTAACAACGCGTATAGAGGAAATTTCAATCCTAGGCCTTATCCTAGTAACCCCTCTAATAATTATGGTAATTCCTACAACAATTCTTATGGAAATTATAATAAGATGCCCTCTGATTTTGAATCTAATATTAAATAATTTATTTCTTTGCAAAAAAATTTTAATGCTATGATTGAAGAAAAATTGCTTAAGATTGATGATTTGGCTATGAACGTGGATAGAATTGCTCTTGATGTTGATTCCTTGAAACTTAGATCTATTCCACCTAAGCATGATATCAATGAGTCTCTCAAAGCCATGAGAATTTTCATTGACGAGTGCAAAGAAAGAACCGCTAGGATGCGTGCTAAGAAAGATGCCTTTATAAAAGCGTGTTCTTCTAGTTCCTATGAAAATAATGATGAAGATCTAAAAGTTGTTGATGTGTCCCCTATTAAATCTTTGTTTTGCAATATGAATCATGAAAATAATGATGAAGATCTAAAAGTTGTTGATGTGTCCCCTATTAAATCTTTGTTTTGCAATATGAATCTTGATAATGATGGGACTGAATATGATCCATCTTTACCTACAAGGCGTTCTAAGAATTCGGAATTTGTTGATCTTGATGCTAAATTTGATAAAAGTGGGCTTGAAGAAATTAAAACCTTAGATGTTGCTAAACCCACTATATTGGATTTCAAGAAATTTAATTATGAAAATTGCTCTTTAATTGATTGTATTTCCTTGTTGCAATCCGTGCTAAAATCTCCTCACGCTTATAGTCAAAATAAAGCGTTTACTAAACATATCGTTGATGCCTTGATGCAATCTTATGAAGAAAAACTTGAATTGGAAGTTTCTATCCCTAGAAAACTTTATGATGAGTGGGAACCTACTATTAAAATTAAAATTAAAGATTATGAGTTTTATGCCTTGTGTGATTTGGGTGCTAGTGTCTCTACTATTCCCAAAACTTTGTGTGATTTGCTAGATTTCCATGATTTTGATGATTGCTCTCTAAACTTGCATTTTGCGGATTCCACTATTAAGAAACCTATGAGAAGAATTAATGATGTTCTTATTGTTGCAAATATGAATTATGTACCCATAGATTTTATCGTTCTTGATATAGATTGCAATCCTTCTTACCCTAGTATTCTCGGTAGACCTTTCCTTAGAACGATTGGTGCAATTATTGATATGAAGGAAGGGAATATTAGATTTCAATTTCCATTAAAAAAGGGCATGGAACACTTTCCTAGAAAGAAAATAAAATTATCTTATGAATCTATCATGAGAGCCACTTATGGATTGCCTACCAAAGATGGCAATACCTAGATCTGTTCTTGCTTGTTATGCCTAGCTAGGGGCATTAAACGATAGCGCTTGTTGGAAGGCAACCCAATTTTATTTTTATTCCTTGTTTTTTGCTCCTGTTTAGTAATAAATAAATTATTTAGCCTCTGTTTTGGTTGTGTTTTTTGTGTTTAATTGGTGTTTGTGCCAAGTAGAACCGTTGGAAAGACTTGGGGAAAGTCTTGTTGAACTTGCTGTAAAAAAACAGAAACTTTAGCGCTCACGAGAACTGTTGTTTTATTTGGAAAGTGCTATTTAGTTAATTCTTTTTGCAGATGATCAATAGATAAATTCCTCACGTCCAGCAATTTATTTTAGAATTTTTGGGGTTCCAGATCTTGCGCTAGCTATAGATTACTACAGACTGTTCTGTTTTTGACAGATTCTGTTTTTCGTGTGTTGTTTGCTTATTTTGATGAATCTATGGCTAGTGAAATAGTTTATAATCCATAGAAAAGTTGGAATACAGTAGGTTTAACACCAATATAAATAAAGAATGAGTTCATTACAGTACCATGATGTGGTCTTTTGTTTTCTTTCGCTAACGGAGCTCAGGAGATTTTCTACTTTAAGTTTTGTGTTGTGAAGTTTTCAAGTTTTGGGTAAAGATTTGATGGATTATGGAACAAGGAGTGGCAAGATCCTAAGCTTGGGGATGCCCATGGCACCACCACTATAATCTAAGGACACCTAAAAGCCAAAGCTTGGGGATGCCCCGGAAGGCATCCCCTCTTTTGTCTACTTCTATCGGTAACTTTACTTCGAGCTATATTTTTATTCACCACATGATATGTGTTTTGCTTGGAGCGTCTTTTATGATTTGAGTATTTGCTTGGTAGTCTAACACAATCATCCTTGCTGTACACACCTTTTGAGAGAGCCATACATGATTTGGAATTTGATAGAATACTCTATGTGCTTCACTTATATATTTTGAGCTTTATAGTTTTGCTCTAATGCTTCACTTATATCTTTTAGAGCACGGTGGTGGATTTGTTTTATAGAAACTATTGATCTCTCATGCTTCACTTAGATTATTTTGAGAGTCTTAATAGCATGGTAATTTGCTTAAAATCCTAATATGCTTGGTATGCAAGATTAATAATAAAACTTTCGTATAAGTGTGTTGAATACTAAGAAAAGTTTGATGCTTGATGATTGTTTTGAGATATGGAGGTAATAATATCAAAATCATGCTAGTTGAGTAGTTGTGAAATTGATAAATACTTGTGTTGAGGTTTGCAAGTCCCGTAGCATGCACGTATGGTAAACGTTATGCAACAAATTTGAAACATGAGGTGTTATTTGATTGTCTTCCTTATGAGTGGCGGTCGGGGACGAGCGATGGTCTTTTCCTACCAATCTATCCCCCCCGGAGCATGCGCGTAGTGCCGAGGTTTTTGATGACTTGTAGATTTTTGCAATAAGTATGTGAGTTCTTTATGACTAATTTTGAGTCCATGGATTATACGCACTCTCACCCTTCCATCCTTGCTAGCCTCTTTGGTACCGTGCATTGCCCTTTCTCACATTGAGAGTTGGCGCAAACTTCGCAGGTGCATCCAAACCCCGTGATATGATACGCTCTTTCACACATAAACCTCCTTATATCTTCCTCAAAACAGCTACCATACCTACCTATTATGGCATTTCCATAGCCATTCCGAGATATATTGCCATGCAACTTTCCATCATTCCGTTCATCATGACACATTCATCATTGTCATATTGCTTAGCATGATCATGTAGTTGACATAGTATTTGTGGCAAAGCCACCGTTCATAATTCTTTCATACATGTCACTCTTGGTTCATTGCATATCCCGGTACACCGCCGGAGGCATTCATATAGAGTCATCTTTGTTCTAGTATCGAGTTGTAATCATTGAGTTGTAAATAAATAGAAGTGTGATGATCATCATTATTAGAGCATTGTCCCAAGTGAGGAATAAAAAAAGAGAAAGGCCATAAAAAGAGAAGGCCCAAAAAAAGGCCATAAAAAAGAGAAGGCCCAAAAAATGAGAGAAAAGAGAGAAGGGACAATGTTACTATCCTTTTACCACACTTGTGCTTCAAAGTAGCACCATGATCTTCATAGTAGAGAGTCTCTCATGTTATCACTTTCATATACTAGTGGGAATTTTTCATTATAGAACTTGGCTTGTATATTCCAGCAATGGGCCTCCTCAAGTGCCCTAGGTCTTCATGAGCAAGCAAGTTGGATGCACACCCACTAGTTTCTTTTGTTGAGCTTTCATACATTTATAGCTCTAGTGCATCCATTGCATGACAATCCCTACTCCTTGCATTAACATCAATCGGTGGGCATCTCCATAGCCCATTGATTAGCCTCGTTGATGTGAGACTTTCTCCTTTTTGTCTTCTCCACATAACCCCCCTCATTATATTCTATTCCACCCATAGTGCTATGTCCATGGCTTGCGCTCATATATTGTGTGAAAGTTTATAGGTTTGAGATTACTAAAGTATGAAACAATTGCTTGGCTTGTCATCGGGGTTGTGCATGATGAGAGCATTCTTGTGTGATGAAAATGAAACATGACTAAACTATATGATTTTGTAGGAATGAACTTTATTTGGCCATGTTATTTTGAGAAAACATAATTGCTTAGTTACTATGCTTGAAGTATTATCATTTTTATGTCAATATGAACTTTTGTCTTGAATCTTTCGGATCTGAATATTCATACCACAATTAAGAAGAATTACATTAAAATTATGCCAAGTAGCACTCCGCATCAAAAATTCTGTTTTTATCATTTACCTACTCGAGGACGAGCAGGAATTAAGCTTGGGGATGCTTGATACGTCTCCAACGTATCTATAATTTTTTATTGCTCCATGCTATATTATCTACTATTTTAGACATTATTTGGCTTTATTATTCACTTTTATATTATTTTTGGGACTAACCTATTAATCGGAGGCCCAGCCCACAATTGTTGTTTTTTGCCTATTTTAGGGTTTCGAAGAAAAGGAATATCAAACGGAGTCCAAACGGAATGAAACCTTTGGAAACGTGATTTTCTCATCAGATAAGATCCAGGAGACTTGGACCCTCCGTCAAGAAAGCCACGAGGCGGTCACGAGGGTGGAGGGCGCCCCCCCTAGGGCGCGCCCCCTGCCTCGTGGGCCCCTCGAAACTCCACCGACATACTTCTTCCTCCTATATATATCCATGTACCCCCAAACGATCGGGGATGGAGCCAAAAACCTAATTCCACCGCCGCAACTTTCTGTATCCACGAGATCCCATCTTGGGGCCTGTTTCGGAGCTCCGCCGGAGGGGGCATCGATCACGGAGGGCTTCTACATCATCATCCAAGCCCCTCCGATGAAGTGTGAGTAGTTTACTTCAGACCTACTGGTCCATAGTTAGTAGCTAGATGGCTTCTTCTCTCTTTTTGGATCTCAATACAATATTCTCCCCCTCTCTCGTGGAGATCTATTCGATCTAATCTTCTTTTTGCGATGTGTTTGTTGAGACCGATGAATTGTGGGTTTATGATCAAGTCTATCTATGAATAATATTTGAATCTTCTCTGAATTCTTTTATGTATGATTGGTTATCTTTGCAAGTCTCTTCGAATTATCAGTTTGCTTTGGCCTACTAGATTGGTTTTTCTTGCCATGGGATAAGTGCTTAGCTTTGGGTTCGATCTTGCGGTGTCCTTTCCCAGTGACAGAAGGGGCAGCAAGGCATGTATTGTATCATTGCCATCGAGGATAACAAGATGGGTTTTTTTATCATATTGCATGAAACTATACCTCTACATCATGTCATCTTGCTTAAGGCGTTACTCTGTTTTTAACTTAATACTCTAGATGCATGCTGGATAGCGGTCGATGAGTGGAGTAATAGTAGTAGATGCAGGCAGGAGTCGGTCTACTTGTCTCGGACGTGATGCCTATATACATTGATCATACCTAGATATTCTCATAACTATGCTCAATTCTGTCAATTGCTCCATAGTAATTTGTTCACCCATCGTAGAATACTTATGCTCTTGAGAGAAGCCACTAGTGAAACCTATGGCCCCCGGGTCTCTTTCTCATCATAGCAATCTCCATTACTTTATTATTGCTTTGCTTTTACTTTGCCTTTTACTTTTCACTTTGCATCTCTATACCAAAAATACCAAAAATATTATTTATCATCTCTATCAGATCTCACTTTCGTAAGTGGCCGTGAAGGGATTGATAACCCCTAAGCGCGTTGGTTGCGTTGAGCTATTGTTTTTGTGTAGGTACGAGGGACTCGTGCGTAGCCTCCTACTGGATTGATACCTTGGTTCTCAAAAACTGAGGAAAATACTTACGCTACTTTGCTGTATCATCCTCTCCTCTTCGGGGAAATCCAATGCAGTGCTCAAGAGGTAGCAGCCCACCATCACATGAACCGACATACTGGGCCTTGGGCCTTGTCGTCCATCTGACCCGCCCACCGGGTTACTAATGAGTCGCCAAGATCGGGCGGGTTACCCGTGAGTCGCCAAGCTCCGGACGGGTCACCAGTGAGTCGCCAAGATCCAGCCGGGTCATACATCCAGCCGGGTTACACCGCGGGGTATATCGCCGACATTAGCCCCTAGTTTAATTTGGATTTATCCATATTAAACTGATCTGCAACATAAACACAAGAACAAATTTGACAGGTTGTACTCCGGGCTAAATATTCTTGTAAACCGGCACCTGGTCATCCTTAAGTCCTTGTTATTTTCTTCTTCTAGAAAATCCGGGTCATTAGGCCAGCTCCATAATCCATTTGCTGACATTGGCTCTTGTAAAGAAATATCATAAGAAATAATCCATTTGAGTCAGCCTTCAATGCTCTAATTTGACAAAAATATTGGTCTTGAAATATTCAACTGATATTCAGCCGGCTTAAAGATGTAGATCTTGCCAATTTATGATTGCCAAAATTTTCGGGTTATAAACAAATGATGTCGGGTCATGTAATTATTGCTGATGCCGGGTTAATCTTATGATGACGCCGGGTAATAAACTTTGCAGATTTCTTTGATAATAATATAATACCTGATTTGCTCAAAACTTAGAATTTGAAGTTATTCCTTCCTTATATGCATATCACATGTAGCCCCCAAGTGTCGGGTTGTCATGCTTGTAGCAACCTGGGACTTGTAATTGCCTTATGCTCATAAAAATTTCAACCAGTGTAGCCCCCAAGGGCCGGGTCATTATGCAACAATGATCAGGGACTTTGTAAATATGATCATGTAAACTTGAGCAGCAGCGTGTAGCCCCCAAGGGCCGACTCAGTAAGATATTACTGAGCTGGGACTTTGTATATGATTCATTGATAATAACATCATATGATGTAATCTCCACCATGGGGCTTGAATCCACATCCACAAGGTTAAGAGCTTTGTACTCTGCCAACTGAGTAATGGATCTTTCAATATAATGGACTGAGGCTTGTGTACCTTGAATTTTTTACAGGAGCAATTGGTATCCCAAGGGCCGGCTCATTACAATGGGATGAGTCGAGTCTTCAATAAGTTGATCAAAAAATGACTTTACATTAGCCCCCAAGTGCCATGGTGCATGCTGGCAATGACATGGGACTTGCATATTTGATGTAATCTTAATTTGAATAATGTAGCCCCCAAGTGCCGGGTCGTAAGCCTGCAGCGACTCGGGACTATTCCCTCCATTGTAAAAATAAATCATGTCCATTAACAAAATAATAACCATTGCGGTGAAGCGACTTTGAGGACCTCCATCATAAAAAAATTCTATTGATAACCATAATAAACATCCAGCCATGTTGGCTATTAAATATTTGAATAATATAATCCGGTTTGAAAAACCGGTTCCTGTGATATTGAATCGTACTGCCGGTTTAGGATACATGTGCAGTAAGGGTGATAACCCAATCTTTAGAAGCCAAAACTTCCAAATATTTATGATTGTCATATATGACGACTTATCATCCAAAGTCAAGCCGGGTTAATCGAAACCACACACACACACACACACACACACACATATATATATATACTTCAGATATGAGCAAAAAGTCTCAAGACAAGACCCAAAAGACTGTTTTCAAAAAACTTAAGTCAAACAGAGAAAAAAATGAGGCTTCTGATTCGAATACGATTAGTAAACCGGACCAAAAGGGGTTAAGCTAGGATTCGAATACGATCATGAAGCCCCCTAGTGATTTTGGCGTTGCGCTGATCAAGAGGGTACCGACAGCTATGTTATCTTTGGTTTGAATACGACCTATGTTTGAACAGGAAGCCCCCAAATGACCTTGAGAGTTTTTTAACGACTCTGATTCAAATATGATCAAAATAAGACCCAAAAAGGGTTAAGCTATGATTCGAATACGATCAAGAAGCCCCTTAGTGGGTTTGGCATTGCGCCGATCAAGAGGGTACCGACAGCTATGTTCTCTTTGATTCGAATACGACCTATGTTTGAACAGGAAGCCCCTAAATGACCATTGAAGCAGGGTACATATGTTTGAGTTGTGCTTTGCAACAGACTCTCTTTGGTCTTTTAATTTTTCCTGAGAACTCGAACTTTGCGAGAGATAAATTCTTCTTGAGCCGGAATTTTAAACCGGATATTGATAGCTTCAAAGCTTTATGAGAGACAGATTTCTCTTAAACCGGATTTTAAACCGGATATTCTTCATTTTGAGCCGGAAATTTTTATGACGGCCTTTAAACTGGCAACATTTACTGAGCCATGTCCATAGAGCCCCCGAGTCTTAAGACGACTCAATGAGTTGGTTTGAGATTCTCATATTTGATCATGATATAGACCGGTTTGAGTCCTGCACTAGAGAACTTGCAAGCCAAAGTAATTGCTCTTTTAAGGAAAATAATATGTAATATAAAAATATACTGGATGGATTTCACCTGATATGTCAGGCCAGTGATTATCCCCCGCGGAGTTGATGATCACCACGGTGAAGCTGAAATCAATCACGGGTGAGCCGGCCGCGTCGTTGTGAGCCAGCGTGGACGGACGAGTCAATCACAGGCGCGGTCCTGGCTAGTTGATGTAGTTCAAGCCACAGGGCGGCAACTTGCGCACATCCATTGAACAACAAGCAAACATGATCCCAGCAAGTCGATGTAGACTGGGCTGCAAGGGTGGCGGCTTGTGTGCATCCATTTATCGGGTAATATGTCACGGACTATCGCCGGACGGAACATTATAAGCCCGTGCTCCGTACCCGCGGTATAAACCACTTTTTTTAGTGAATAATTATGTTGCATATAATATACACAGACCAAAGTGATTGTTTTCAGAATTTTTGCACGTGGTAATATTAATGCTCCATACTAGCTTTTGGACTGATGCAGTGCTTGTAGTGGTACTTTAAATATGAGTACTAATTGATCTTTTCTCTTTGCATGTTACTCCCTCTGTTCCTTTCGATGATTTGACCCGCTACTGTTGCAGGCCTGCGGCGCGTACACACGCAGCTTGTCAGCAGCGTCTTCAGGCTGCAGCCTTGAGACTTTCTTGCAGTTGTAACTAGATAATCATTAGGGGAAAGCCCGAGGCCGTGGTGACGGATTCCTCGTCTGTACCCGGTGAGGCGGCTTGTGGAGGTCCCCGGCGAAACCGACTCTGCAGCCACGCGTGAAGTGATCCGGCGGCAGAGGCGCACAAAGGCAGGTTGGAGACGGCGAGTCATAGTGGTGTGGGGCGGCTAAGATTGCCATAGCAGCATCCCGGAGTCCGCTCCAAATTTGAGGGATTTATAAAGATGGAGTCATGCTTCTAGCGTCTCATTACAGCATTTAGGCATATCACCCGTTAGAAGTATATTAAGAATTTCGAGATTTGGCATACTGGACGGGAGCGTGGCACAAGCATAGTGAAGAACACAGGAATGTGATGTGAAAATTGTCTTCATCTCCAGCGATTCTCCAAGAAATAGCAGTACTTGTCCACCGTCAAAGTGAAAACTGGAGATATTTGTTACCTTGCGTTCTATCACTTGTAGCATGGAACACCGGGACACCTTCAGACAGCTGAGGTGCCGCATCATGGCAGGTATCTTTACGAAAATTATCTAACTGCAACTGCTGACTTCAAATCACTCCAAGGGAAAAAGAACTAAGTGGCAGAAGGGCACCGGCGAGGCAGCTTGTAGCCGGTTCGAGGTGCAAGGCAACAACAGAGACACGCCAGCGGGCCATGGCAGCAGATGTGATGGCTCGGTCTGACGGCTCAAAGGCGAAGGCGCGGACGCGAATAAAGTCGTGGGGTCGACTTGAAAACAGGCGAGTTGGTGGTGGCAGGGCCGGCCCAACCAAGCGATAGAGGTCAACGGAGGTGGCGGCTTCGGGCCACAGAGGTAGCAGCTCAAGGCCGCATCAGCGGCGGCTTGACGCGCGGGCCGGCAACGGCGACTTGTGGAGGAGTGCGGCTGAAGTGGCACAAGGCCGGGATGGCGGCAGGCGACACGAGGTCGAGCCCGAGGCTATGGCGGCGTGCGGCAGGGGAAGAGGACAAGGCCGGCCGGCTCAGCGGCGCGGATGCTCGAGGCCGAATCGGAGCAGAAGAGGTGACAGCGACTCGGAAACAAATCCAAGCGGAGGCAGGGGCCTCGAGACGTGCCCCGGCGAGGTCGCAGAACGGATTGGAAGTGCGGATACGGCCATGCAGCGGCGGTTCAAAGGTGACGCCGGCGAGGTTAAACAGCACGACGAGGCGCGAGCTTGTGCTGACAGAGGCAGCGGCTCGGCGCGAGGCCGCGGCGGCTGAACGAGGCCGGGGGTCATTCGACTTGCGAAAATGGCTTGAGGCCGGGGTGCCCCTGGTGGAGACGGACCGGGGCGGTTGACCCCGAGTCCACGCCCATACCCTCCAGATCGTGGCTCTCCCTCTTTCTTTTTTTTTTGGATTACTAGAGACATCGCGACAGTCGCGTGTGATCCGGCGCCGTAGCCTTTCCTTGTAGTTTTGGAAACCGGAGATCGATCCGATCTTGCATCGATTAATCATGCGAAAGAAAATTCCTCCTTCGACTTTCACTAGAGATTGATGCCTCGATTCATCGGACATTGAAGACCGTACTCAGTATGTATATGCCTTGATTGATCTGATGCTTTAATCAATGAAATATCAGCACGTCTCCTGTCAGAATCACAACCATTGCGAACCATTGCTGATGACGGAATTTGCGCACGCCAAAAAAAGATGAACCGGCCGGATACGATCTTGCTGAAGTTGAAGTCCATGAAGCCATGACTCCGGCGCGTAAACGTCTCACGGACGGCGCAATTTTTTTTCTTTTCTTGATTTCGACTCACGAACTCAAAGACGATGTAGATCCTTTCCAATCTGCTCTTCATCTAGAAATTACGAATTTCTCAAACCCTAAAAAAGATCTCTTCAAAAATTCAACATCACCGTGTGCGAGCCCTCACGGTGGGCGCCAACTGTCGTGGAATTATCACGGCAGATGTCCAAGTGTGAGGACTTAGTCGTGAGGCCAACGAATCTATGTGGTAGCTTGAAAGGGGTTGGTCGGGACGAGAGACGCGGGACGGATCAACACATACGACAAGGATTTAGACAGCTTCGGGCCCCGGGAAACATCATCCGGTAATAGCCCTACACGCTGTTTGTGGCTAGATCTCATTATGCTCATCCGGGAGACGCCGCATAAGCCGGCTCCCCTTTAGTTGTGTCTAGCCTTAAAGATTATTTTTCTTGTCCTCTTTGGGGTGCCTTGCCCCTCCTTATATATATGTTGAAAGGGCGGGTTACATGACTAGTCCTAGTAGGATTAGGATTACTCTATTACAAGTGGAGTCCTAGTCTTGCTTCCTTTGTAAGGGAAGATTTCTTACGCTTTCCTCTTAAGCCGGCCCACCACACATGAACCGGCCTACTGGGCCTTGGGCCTTGTCGTCCATCTGACCCACCCACCGGGTTACTAATGAGTCGCCAAGATCGGGCGGGTTACCCATGAGTCGCCAAGCTCCGAGCGGGTCACCAATGAGTCGCCAAGATCCAGCCGGGTCATACATCCAGCCGGGTTACACAGCGGGGTATATCCCCGACATATTGCTTTCTTTAAAAGAGCAATTATTCTGGCTTGTAAGTTCTCCAATGCAGGACGGGGTTATTATATCATTGCGCGGTTGAAGGACTCATACCGGTTTATATCATGGTCAAATATGGAGAGTCTCAAAGCCAACTCCTCGAGTAGTCTTAAGACTCGGGGGCTACAATGACATGACTCGGGAACTCTGGGTCATTGGAGGGAATGATAACCCGGTTCCGAAGGACACCGCCATATTGATGAAAATTTAAAGGCCATCAGAAAATTGTCGGTTCAAAATAAAGATTTCGGTTTAAAATCTGGTTCAAGAGACATCTCTCTCCAGCAAAGCTTTGAAGCTCTCAAATCCGGTTCAAACATCCAACTCAAGGTAAATTTGTCTCTACAAAGCTTTTAAGCTCTCAAATTCGGTTCAAACATCCGGTTCAAGGACAATCTGTCTCCCACAAAGTTTTGAAACTTTCAAATCCGGTTTAAAGTTCTGGTTCAAAAAGAATTAATCTCTCGCAAGATTCTAGTTCTCGGAAAAATTAAAGGTTGTCAAAGAGAACTTGCTGCCATGATGCCTGGTTCAAACATGGGTATCCTGCCTTACGGCTTACCTTATTATGGTCACTTGGGGGCTTCCTGCTCATCGAGCATAGTTGTCGGTACCCTCTTGTTCGGCGCGATGCCAAAATTTATATGGTCATTTGGGGGCTTCCTGTTCAAACATAGGTCGTATTCGAACCAAAGGGAACATAGCTGTAGGTACCCTTTTGATCGGCACACTGCCAAACTCTCTAGGGGCTTCCTGATCGTATTCGAATCATAGCTCAACCCCTTTTGGGTCCGACGTTGATCGTATTCGAATCAGCGTTGTTAAAAAACTCTCAAGGTCATCTAGGGGCTTCCTGTTCAAACATAGGTCGTATTCGAACCAAAGAGAACATAGCTGTCGGTACCCTCTTGATCGACGCAACGCCAGAGCCATTGGGGGCTACATGATCGTATTCGAACCCTAGCTTAACCCCTTTGGAACGGTTTACTGATCGTATTCGAATCAGAAACCTTACAATTTGGTCTATTTTATCTATTTTTGTCTACAATTTCTTACAAATAATCTTTTGAGTTTTGTCTTGAAACTTTTTAAATCATA
Organism: Triticum urartu; assembly: GCF_056163025.1. Classification (NCBI taxonomy): domain Eukaryota; kingdom Viridiplantae; phylum Streptophyta; class Magnoliopsida; order Poales; family Poaceae; genus Triticum; species Triticum urartu. The sequence goes on from NC_141874.1 coordinate 213,794,761, forward strand.
TTTGAGGTGTTTTATGAGTGTCTTCTATTTAACCCGGCTTAATCTTGGTCAATAAGTTGCCAGCGTCTAACAATCATCATATATTTGGAAGTATTGGCTTCTAAGGATTGGGTTATTACCCTTACTGCACAGGTCATGTAAAGTGGCAGTACAAATTCAATATCACAATGGTTATATGTGGGATATTATGACCCGCCCTGCGGTAAACCGCCAAGGGATCTTGTGATCTACTTGTGTGCAGGATAAGACTACATTTGGGTGGTTACCCGCCCTGGCTTTTGACGTTAAGTCGCCAGGGCATATGTTGTTTAAACTCTATGCATGATTTACTCAGCTATGACTTACATAAGTGATTAAGTTCCAGCCCGTCATCAAAGATAGAAATTGGTATCTCAAAAGGGTTATCAATTCTTGATTTTCTCAAAGGCTATAAGCTGCCGGATTATAAAAATTCCGGTTTACAATGGAGGCGTATTAAATCATCATCGGCCAAGAGCCGCCGGGTATTTAAACTTCGGGTTCACTTATCAACAGATGAGGTATTCAAAGTCGCTTTGGCGCAATGGCTATTATTTTATCAATGGATATGATTTATTCTACAATGGAAGGAATAGTCCCGAGTCGCTGCAGGCTTACAACCTGGCACTTGGGGGCTACATTATTTAAATTGAGATTATATCAAATATGCAGGTCCCATGTCACTGCCAGCATGCACCATGGCACTTGGGGGCTAATGCAAAGTCATTTTTACTGGCCTTATTGAAGACCCGACTCATCACATTGTAATAAGACGGCCCTTGGGGGCTACCAATTGCTCATGTCAACAATTCAAGGTACACAAGTCTTAAATCCATTATATTGAAAGGTCCACTACTTAGTTGGTAGAGTACAAATCTCTTAACCTTATGGACATGGGTTCGAGCCCCATGATGGGAGTTACATTATAAGACGTTACTTTCATTGAAGTATATATCAAGTCCCAGCTCAGTATTATCTTACTAAGCCGGCCCTTGGGGGCTACACATCACTACTCAAGTCTACATGATTATATTTACAAACTCCCTGCTCATTATTGCATAATGACCCGGCCCTTGGAGGTTACACTGGTTGAAAGTTTTTATGAGCATAAGGAAATTACAAATTCCAGTTTGCTGCAAGCATGACAACCCGACAATTGGGGGCTACATATGAGGAATACTCAGTTCTGACTAGTGATTGAGATGAACAAATTGGATTTCTTCAAAGTTGCAACATTTATATTGAAGTAAGTCTTAAGCTATCACTATGTTCTCCTCTTAAGACTTGGGGGTTACAGGTAATATGCATATAAGGAGAAATATCTTCAAATTCTCAGTTTTGAGTAAACCAGATTGACCCGGTGTATGCAACAATTATGACCCGGCGTAAGCAACAATTATGACTCGGTACCATCAATATTTACAAATTGCAGTTTTGGCAATGATAAACCGGCAAGTTCTACATCTTCAAGCCGGCTGAATATCAGTTGAATATTTCAAGACCAATATTTTTGTCAGGTCAGAGCATTAAAGGCCGACTCAAATGGATTATTTCTTATAATATTTCTCTACAAGAGCCAATGTCCGCAAATTGGTTATGAAGCTGGCCAATTGACCCAGATTTTTTAGAAGAAGTGCCTGGATTTTTGCATTGGCAAGGTTTGGGCATATCTGTTAAAAGAGATTTGCTATAAGATCTTGAATATACATCCAGGAGGAAATGACAAGGAATTAAAGATGATCAGGTGCCGGTTCAGGAAAATATTTAACTTGGAGCACAACCTGTCAAGTTTGTTCTTGTATTTATTTTACAGGATCAGTTTAACATGGATAAATCCGAATTAAACTCGGGGCTAATGTCGGGGATATACCCCGTGATATGACCCGGCCGGGCTTGGCGTTTTCATTGGTAACCCACCGGAGGACTGGCGACTCACGAGCCTGGCGACTCACGGATGGCCCTAACGACGGATCAGATAGAAGACTAGGCCCAAGGCCCAGAATGTCGGTTCATGTTATGGTGGGCCGGTTTACGAGGAAAGGCATAAGGAGTTTTCCCTTAAGGGGGCAGACTAGGATTCCATTTGTAATAGACTATTCCTAATCCTAATAGGACTCCACATGTAACCTGCCCCTTCAACTTATATACGGAGGGGCAGGGCTCCCCAAGAGGGACAAGCAACAAGAAACAATCTAGGGCTAGACACAAAGGAGGAGTCGGCTCATGCGGCGACTCTCTCATGAGCATAATGAGATCTAGCCACAAACAGCATGTAGGGCTATTACCGGACGATGTTTCCCGGGGCCCGAAGCTATCTAAATCCTTGTCTTGTGTTGCGTCCCTCGATTCCGCTCAACCCCTCTCAAACTACTACAAAGATGCGTTGGCCTCACGGCTAAGTCCTCTCATTAGGACATCTGCCATGATAATTCCACGACAGATCGGGTCTTCCTGAGAGAAGGAATATCCTTCGTTGACCGTGAGAGCTTGTGATGGGCTAAGTTGGGACACCCCTGCAGGGTTTTGAACTTTCGAAAGCCATGCCCGCGGTGATGGGCAGATGGGAATTTGTTAATGCCCTATTGTAGAGAACTTGACACTTAACTTAATTAAAATGAATCAACCGCGTGTGTAGCCGTGATGGTCTCTTTTCGGCGGAGTCCGGGAAGAGAACACGGTCTCGTGTTATGCTTGAACATAAGTAGCTTTAGGATCACTTCTTGATCGTTATTAGCTTCTCGATCATGCTTTGCTTCTCTTCTCGCTCTTTTTTGCGTATATTAGCCACCATATGTGCTAGTGCTTGCTGTAGCTCCACCTCACTACCCTTTCCGACCTTAAGCTTAAATAGTCTTGATCTCGCAGGTGTGAGATTGCTGAGCCCCCGTGACTCACAGATACTTCCAAACAGATGCAGGTGTCGATGATGCCAGTGCAGGGGATGCTACCGAACTCAAGTGGGAGTTCGACGAGGATTCGGACCGTTACTATGTTTCTTTTCCGGATGATCAGTAGAGGAGCCCAGTTGGGGCGATCGGGGATCTAGCATTTGGGGTTGTCTTTCTTATTTTGGTTCCGTAGTCAGACCTTGATTGTATTTTGGATGATGTATGCTATATTTATGTTTTGTGTGAAGTGGCGATTGTAAGCCGACTCTTTATCCCTTTCTTATTCAGTACATGGGATGTGTAAAGATTACCCCTCTTGCGACATGCCTACCATGCGGTTATGCCTCTAAGTCGTGCCCCGACACATGGGAGATATAGCCGCATTATGGGTGTTACAAGTTGGTATCAGAGCCTTCCCCAACTTAGGAGCCCCCTGCTTGATCGAATCGCTGACGTTGTTGAGTCTAGAAAAAAATGTTTTGAGTCTTAGGATTATATATATCAGAGAGTAGGATTCATTTTACTCCCCAGTCCCTTCGTCGCTCTGGTGAGGCCTCCTGACATAGAGTTTTGACTCTTCTCTCCTCAAATTTCACAAAAAAAAATTAGGATCACGCGGGTATCTTGGAATCGTTCCGATGGTTTTGTGACGAGAACATTGTTCTTGGTGCCTCCTGACATTTAGGGGTTGTGGCAGTGTCTCGAGGAGTTGAGCTCCGAGGTGTTGTCGTCACAATTTTATCATTGCAGTTCTGGAATACCTGAGTTCGCCGACATCGAAAATCTCTTTTATGCAGTTGTTGGTGAGATAACCTCAACGCCACCCAGTACTGGGGCGGGAGTTTGGGAGTATTGCCATAACTCGTATAACGGATGCTTTTCGAAGGTTGAGGTAAATGATTTCCGAAGGTTTCTTGGTTATGTGTTGAAGGATGGATACAGCTGGATGTAGGATTTGTTAGTTTTGGGTGAGATATTATGCTTCCCCTGTATCCCCAACACCTGATTGCATAATCAGAAAGTTTCGGGAGTTCCATAGGTGGGAATTCAAGTAGCTCTATTATTTCTTCCCACAGATATTTGGTTTGTGATTGGGTAATCCTTACCACTTATTTGTTCTTATCCGTACCTTGTTGTTTTATTCTTCTACCTTTACCTAAGTGGCTTCTCAACTTATGAAAGTGTGATGATTTACTTTGGAATTCATTCATTCATTCTTGTTCGAATGTTAAGGCTATATGTTGCAATTTCGATCCATTGATTTAGCTTGAATATATGTGTTTCAAGATGCTAACGGATGTCAACCTCTTCAGGATGGCTCCTCCAACGTGTCAAAATCCGGACCGCAATGATGGGGAACAGTCGAACCCTCCGCCACCATCTCCACCTCCGGAGGCATGGCAAGCGGTCATGGCAGCCACCAACGCCAACACTCAGATACTTTTGCAACTCTTGCAAGAGCGCAACCAAGGGCAAGGCAACCAAGGAAATCAATGCCAAGGCAACAATCAACCCCAGTTTGCTACCCTCAATCAGTTCATCGCAAACCAGCCGAAGTCCTTCAGCAACTGTGTCGAGGCCACAAACGCCGACGACTGGCTCGTGGATATCTGCAAACATTTTGAGTGTAGCAATGTCAGGCCTGAGGACTTTGTCAAGTTTGATTCGTTTCAATTCAAGGATCAAGCTGCTGAGTGGTATAAACGATACAGAGATTCCAGAGGAGGTCGTGTGATTACCTGGGATGATTTTCGACGAGACTTCAAAGCTCATCACATTCCATAAAGTGTTGCTGAGAGTAAGCGTGAGGAGTTCCGTAATCTCAAGCAAGGCAGCATGTCTGTGTATCAATACAATATCCTGTTTCAGAGGCTCGCTCGCTTCGCTAAACAAGACGTCCTTGATGAAAAGAGCATGATTTATCAATTCAGAGGTGGCCTCAGAGAAGATCTGCAATTAGCTCTCGTGCTTTTTGAGCCGACCAAGTATGATGAATTCTACAACATGGCACTAGATCAAGAGGCCGCTCAGATTAAGTGTGATGCTTCTAACAAGAGGGTCAGGGATGCAACTCAATCTTCTTCTTCAACTCAAGTGGCAGCTAAGCAACAGAAGTTCTGGTTGCCTCCTCCTCCTTCGTTTCATCAGCCTTATCAGCAGAAGAGTAAAGGTGGCAATGGATCTTCCCACCCACCCAACCCAGGCTATCAGAACAAAGCTCAGTCTCATACTCCAAGGTCAAGTGCTCCTTATCACCGTCCACTCTCAGAGGTTACTTGCAACAAGTGTCAGCAGAAAGGGCACTATGCAAACAAATGCTTCAACCAAAGGCGCCTTCCGCCTCCTCCTTCCGTGAGATTTGCCAGCAATGCAGTGGTCAAGCATAATCCCAAGCATGCTAAGGTCAACATGATGAACGCAGCTCAGGCAGAGGATTCTTCAGAAGTGATCATGGGTAACCTTCCAGTTAACTCCATTCCTGCTAAAGTCTTATTTGATACTGGTGCATCGCATTCTTTCATGTCATTCCCATTTGCTTCGGAGCACAATTTTGACACTAAGGCACTACCTAAAGCATTGCAAGTTGTTTCTCCGGCTAAGCGTTTGAGTTCTAGCATGATGATTCCGAATATCGGTATCGAGATGGGCGACTATAGATTTCTGGCTTCTCCAATTGTTCTTGACGACTCGGATATTGATCTAATTCTCGGCATGGACTGGCTTTCTAAGCACAAGGCTCTACTTGATTGTGCTGCCAGAGAAATTTAATTGACACACTCTTCTGAGGAAGTGATCATCTATGCCGCTCATGACGAAACCATTCGGTTGTTTTCTCTCAGTGAGAAGGGAGAGTTGAATACCATCTCTCAGATTCCACTCGTTTGTGAATATCAAGACGTCTTTCCAGAAGAGCTTCCAGGAATGCCCCCTCACCGGCCAGTTGAATTCATTATCGATCTTGAGCCTGGCACGGAACCTGTTTGCAAACGTCCTTATAAGCTTGGACCAGAAGAGTTGAAGGAGTTGAAGAAACAACTCGATGAACAAGAGTGCATGGGTCTGATCAGACCGAGTTCATCTCCATGGGGTTGTGGTGTTCTTTTTGTCAAGAAGAAGGATGGAACGGAACGACTCTGTGTCGACTACCGTCCGTTGAACAAGAAAACAATAAAGAATAAGTACCCACTCACCAACATCAATGAGCTTTTCGAGCAACTTAAAGGTGCTCAAGTATTCTCCAAGCTTGACCTCTGTATGGGTTATCATCAGATTCGCATTCGTGAACAAGATATCCCCAAGACAGCATTCAGAACAAGTTATGGTTTTTATGAATATACTGCCATATCTTTCGGCCTTGTCAATGCTCCTCCAACGTTCTCTCGCATGATGAACTTCATCTTCAACCCTTACACAAATGATTTCATCTTAGTGTATCTCGATAATATGTTGGTCTTTTCCAAGAATAAGGAGGATCATGCCAAGCATTTGAGATTGGTGCTGGACAAACTCAGAGAGCATCAATTCTATGCGAAGTTTTCAAAGTGTCAGTTCTGGCTTGATGAGGTTCTCTACCTTGGCCGTATCATCTCCACCAAGGGCATTGTTGTTAATCCTGAGAAGGTGTCTGCGATTGTGAATTGGGAACCACCTTAGAATGTGAAGTAGCTCCGCAGTTTTCTTGGGATTATCTCACGAGATTACAGAATTAGAATCGTAACAACATAGCTACCTTGTGTGCCACTTGGTTTGCCCCTCTTGGACAATGAGCATAGGATACTGACCCAATTCTTTAAGCTAATATAAAGCAGTCACTCAAAATCACCGAATAAGGACGCAAAATGTCCACTTCCTCCTTGCATGCTAAGATAATTTCGAGGCAGTCTGATTCAAAAGTGATATTGGAACATCCAAGTTGGCCTGCAAGCATCATGCCATTTTTCAATGCCATCGCCTCGGCGGAAGGGGCGTCGAGAACGTGACTAACCAGGGACGATGAACCAGCCAAAGCCTGTCCATGGTGGTTTCGAAGAACGGCCGCAGTAGCCCCGCATCCATCCTCCATAAAGCATGCGTCCACGTTCATCTTATACATGTTGTGACAAGGTTTAGACCACTTCCCTTCAGTAATTTGGCCAGCACTCGAAGCCCCCGCATAATTCGTTGTTATTGCATGTATAGCCGGTGCTGACTTAGGAGGACTCGCCACCACTTCCCCCTTCACGGATTCCCTTCGTTGTCACCATATGTACCAGGCACCAACCAATATGATCTCTTGGAAGCCAATATGTTTCAATATAGCAGACTTTCGCCTTTTATCTCGGAGTAAACTCTCAAGGATGGCAGGGTTTTCATTGTTCGTTTGGTGGTCTTTCTTTATCTTTCAATCTGCTTGTATGGGGTTTTCTTCACTATTTTATATGAGATTCGGCCGTTGGCTTTTATATATATTTAAAAAAGCAGGGCAAAAGCCTGTTTCGAGGGAGAGGAAAAACTATAACCAGGACGTGTTCACCGGTACTCAAGACTGAATTCGAAAAGATGTTGAATCTGCATCCTTCATGCACAGGCCGGCCGTGCGAGCTACCACTACGCCACACGATCGCACAGCGCACAGTTATCCTGTGAAGTGGGAAAACGGGGCGGTGTATATTACATGCATGGATTCCCTATACATACATACTACTACATGCGAGATGCATGGAGCGACGAACATCTCGCGGTTTCCTCTCCGGGACAAGGGAGGGAGGTAAGGGATGCACAGGAACCAACTCGGCATACATACACCTATGTACAGCGCTGCGCATCTTGCCTCGATCGATCGCGAGCGGCGGCGAGAGGTTGGTTAGTCGTAGGACGGGGGATCGGAGGAGTGGTTAGTTGGTGCTCAGAAGTCTATGATGGGCTCGCCGACGGTGAGGTTCCGCTCCACCGTCCAGGGGAGGTTGAAGAGCTTGGCCGTGATGAACTTGAAGATCTTGTTCACGTTGATGTTGTGCGTCGCGCTCGAGAAGAAGAGGGTCGCCTTCATCGCTCTTGCGTATGCTCTGGCCTGTCATGTCAACAAACGGCATCTTCAAATTCATAGACCACCAAGGCACCAACGCAACGCAGGTCTCAGTTCATAGATACATCCGCACTGCACTAGGTACAGACATTGCATTCTAAAGAAAAAGGTACGGACATTCTGAAAGAGATGCACCCAAATTTTATGCATGAAGCTCCTATATCTCCTATGCATCCATCCATGGAACTTTTGTTCTTTTCTTTTTGACATGATATCTTGCAACCTCTTTTCTTTATTAGATAGATAGATGCAACTGTCTTTTCCGTCTTTATCAGGTTAAGTAACAAGTGACCATCAATCTACATTTCTGAATCTGAAAGATCAGCATAGTTTCGACCAGTGGCTGGTGGGACAAGACGTGGGAAAATATACTCTAACTTCTCCATTTTTCTATCTTGTTCTTGGGAAACACTCATCGTCAAAGATCGGTTCGGTCAGGCCTACATGACGATTAGTCTGAGTCTCTGACCAACAAGTTCCACTGGCTTCAATGTGCAGTAATAGGCATTCATATATGGTGGAGTACTCTGTCTCAGATTAGATCAGTCTTAATTAGTCTAGTCCCCTGTACTCGATTCAGGTTTTGGTATGGGCTATTGTCGCTGTCACACGGGTTCTCCAAGAATGGCATATTTGTGGCTGTAATAATAAAACTCAAAACTGTGTGGCCTTTGACTACGCAAAACTAGTAAATCTAGCACCAGCAATCGGTTCAAAACAAAAGGAAACCGGTGGGCATGAAAAGGCCCGTCCGAAATTAAATTTTCTGGCCCCTGTTAAGCTGCACTGCTTCAGATGAAACACACATGTGCAGCCCAACTCGTCCTAGCGTCAGAACCAAGGTATGGTCTCATCTTTCTATGCTAATAACTAGTGCATTGGAGGTGCTGAAGGTCCGACACTCAAGACCGTCCGAAACAAAGACAAAAGTGAACAATGTTTTGATCGCACGAAAACTATTGTAAAACTGTAGTACCTCATCGACAATGGTCCATTGCATCTCAAGAGGAAGCTGAGCGAAGTCGTCAAACTTCGTTCCTATTAGGATTGGAATAGCCGTCTGCCACAAGGGAAAAAAAGTAATGTACGTTCAGCTATTACAACATCAAGAACCCTGAACAATATTCATCATTCAGCTAAAGCAGTGATGTATTTCAAATTCATATCAACAAAGAACTCGAATGAGAAAAAATAACACTAGCGAATAACAAACACCAACCTTATTCCATTTCCTGGCCCTCTCGTACCAATCGGTAACACTGCAGCAACCAAATGGAAAAACCAGCAATCATAAGCACCTAGGGACGGGACGGGAGAAACCCAATGGACTCAGAGTTAGTTCTCTGAGCCTGAAACAAATGCTGTGAAACTGAGCTGGATGATGCTAGTACTAACTTATTGAGCGTGCACCGGCTGGTAAGATCGAACATGAACAAGATCGCCACGGCGTCCTTGCACGCGATCGGGACGTGGTCGGCGGACTGGCTGTCTCCTGCATCCATTCATTCCACAACAAAGAGGGTTCAGGGAACCAACGCAATCGCAATTTGGTGCCTGCATCTGCATCTGCATCTGCAGTGCAGCCACATAAAGAGTGAGTGAGTACCTGCCACATCCCAGATGTTGAAGGCGAGCCTGGCGCCCCGAACAGCCAGCGTCTTGTCCATCAGATTCAGGCCCGTCATCTGCAAGCCCCCGTTCGGCTCCTCCCCATCCCCAACATACTTAACCTGCACACGGCAAGATTCAGTTAGCTGAATGGACATGCAGTTCTGAATCTCAAATCTACAGAGGTGAATTTGTGATGCATTCGAAGTATTGCACTCTTGTGCCATTTTTCTTTGTCAAAATAGGAGGTTGTGCATTGGGAGAATAGGTGTGCCATTGAAATGTCTCTGTAGGTTGTACTGGGCAAATAGATTCTGGCAATTGCTTCTTGATTTGACTAGCTAGGCTTTAATGAGAAAAAGAAAAGGAGCACGGACACCACGCATAACCGTGATAGTACTACCAAAAGAAAGAATCAATCGAGATTACACTCGCAGGTGGACAGAAAGAAGGAAGAGCGTTGATTACCATGAAGCTGGTCTTGCCGATCTGGCAATCCCCGAGCAGGCTGACCTTGAGGCCGACCACGTCCTCGACATCTGCCGCGTCGTCGTCGGCGTCGGCGTGGGCGTGGGCGCCGGCGTCGTCGTCCATGGCGAGGGGGGGCAGCACGTCCGGTCCGTGCGGCGGGCCGAGCCGGCGGTAGCGGGCGCCGCCGCCCCCGCCGCAGGAGGAGCAGGCGAGCAGCTGGTCCCAGACAAGGCGCACGGCCCTGGTGGCGACGGCGAGGCGGAGCAGGCGCGCCCACCGGTGATCGTGGCGCAGCGCGGCCGGCCTGCGCCGGCGACCCCGGCCACATAGCTGCGTGACAGCCACGTTCATGGCAGCAGCTGTGGTCGTCATGGCGCCGCGGCGCCCATGCACACCAAGGGCGCCCCCGGTGAGGAGGGATGAATTACGCGCGCGGAGAGAGGCCGGAACGGAGGGAAGCACGATGTTGGGATTAAAACTTGAGAATCGGAGGCTAAACAAAGCGCTCGCGCTATAAAAAGGAGGGCGACGCTTTCTTTTGATGTGGTGTCGTCGTCGTCCCTGCTGCTCACGGCAGAGGCGCCAGCGCCATGGATGGGATGATAGATGGCACGCACGAACGAGCGCTTCTTTGGGCGCGTGCTCGAGAGGAGAGTCAGGGCTCGGGTAAACTCTGGTCCTGCATGGGCCGGGATAATTGGCGCGCGCGCGGGGGCGGGCGACGGGGAAGTGATAATGCGGAAGGAGGGACTCGTGCGTGCGTGCGTGCGTGCGCGCGCGTGTGCGTTGGGGGGCGGACGACGACGTGCCGTGGTGGATGTCATGTAGGAGTATGTACTACTGGCGGTAACGACCGGAGGGTGCGAGCGGAGGTGGTGGTTGTTGACCCGTTAGCGCCACGGTCACAAGTGGCAAGTGCTAGTCTCCGACCCGGAATTATTCTGGATGACGTTTCAGCCCGCGCTGGTGGAGTCCAAAACGCCGGCTGCCTAGCCAGGGCATCCTTTGCAGCCGTTGCTACTAGTCCGTTATCCACCGTCCCATTGGCACCGAAAGTTGTTCCCACACAACGACCGATTCTGATGTGGTGGATTCGAATTATCTCCTTCTGCTTTAAGCTTTTCTTCTCATTTCCTGCAAAAATAGACTGTGATAATCAGCGAAAATTACTGCTGTATCCGCTAGTAAATTCATATATGTTCTAAATATTGACACGGACACAGCATCCATCTTTAAACATTACCTTTTTGCGGCCGTGTGTTAATAGAAAATTGTAAAAACCAAAACTCATTTCACGATAAATCATCGATTATCAACATTTGGTGTAGTCGGTGAAAAGTATTACTCCCCGAGTTCATGAATACATGACTTCTAAATATTGATATGGTTTTCAATGTGTGTTATGATCATTGCTTTTTGGTCACATGTGTGAAGCTATCAAATACTCCCTTATGTGCATTTTGATCATTAGTGTCATAAAACAAATTCATTGCAAATCTAATCTAATGATATCATCTCACCGTATCAATCTTAATAATTGGTATTTGTTAGTAGTCTAACTTGCGTAAAGGTTTCATCGCATGTTTTCTAGGATATCATCCATTTACCAGTTCGCAGGAAAAAAACAAGTAAGTACTTGAAATCACATTCGACGATCTTGGTGTTAACCAGGTTCAAACAAAATTTTCAGCCCAAAATTCTCAAAATGGTGAACCCACATGTCCTACTTACATTGTTGTACCACATGTCCTACTTACATTGTTGTACCGAGGTGTGCAATGTATTGGTTGGTTTAACTAAGGCGAAGAACTAGAGATCCATAGCTAGATCATATTACACCACCAAGATTTTTTTTCCTAAAGTTCAGGGGGGACGGAAAGCCGGCGTCATGCGGCAAAACAACAACAATGTAGAGTTCACAAGTGAAGACCCACAAGTATAGGGGATCAACCGTAGTTCTTTCAATAAGTAAGGGTGTCAAACCCAACAAGGAGCAAAAGGAATTGATAAGCGGTTCTCAACAAGGTATTCTCTGCAAGTGCTCCAAGTAGTAGTAACTAATAGTTTGATAGCAAGATAATCCGTAACAATAGTAACAAAGGTGCAGCAAGCTGGCCCAATCCTCTTTATAGCAAAGGACAAGCCGAAAGTACTTTTTATAGTGAGCAAAACGTTGTCGAGGACACATGTGAATATTGGCTAGTTAACTTTCATCATATTTTAGTTGATTCGCGTTCACTATTTTGGTACTTTGATATGTGGATGGACCGCTGGAAGGGTGATGTTCTTAGAGCATCTCTAGCAGACCCCGCAAAAAGCCCCGGCCCGCAAGATAACCGCCAAAATGCGGGTCGGCATGGAAAATCCCACCCGAACAGACCCTGCAAACGCGGCCGGCCCACAAAAATTTCTGAGGGGCGCGGCAAAATCTTGACCCCAACCCGCGAATACGCAGGTTTCCGCCTCGCCCCTACGGTGTCCTGTATCGCAGGAAAGCGGTTAGCGGGAGGGACATTTCAGCCCGCGCCCTTTCCCCGCCTCCTTCCGCCGCCGCCCGCCATTGGTTCCGCCCGTCCGCCGCCGGCGATTCCGGCCAAATCTGTAGGTGGAATCACGCCGCGGGAGCGTCCCGCACCCTCCACCACCGATACGCTGCACCGCCCCCCGGATCCGGCAAGACGAGCCGCCCCTGGTCGCCGCCGCCGCCGGGGATCGACTGTCCTCGAGCCGCCCCTAGTCGCCGCTCGGGTTCGCCCGCCCCATGAGTTATCGGTGAGTGTTTGCTTGTGCTTTGTGCCGAGCGCTATGCATACTTGGTTGATGCGGCGTGCGATTTTTGTTCATGTAGATGGAACTGAGCCCCTGTGAGAAGTTTTTGCTCGACGATTCGTTCGATTCAAACGACTCGGATGTTGAGACGCTGCTTGCAAACTATCGGCAGCAGACGTTGGTGATGGCGCTTGCCGTGAAGGAGCACGAAGACGAGAACCGAAAGAGGTGGCGAGGATCGACCATCGGGCGTCTTTGCATTCCTCGAAATCGCCATCGCGGGAACGAGATGTTGATGCAAGACTACTTCGCGGAGAATCCAACATATCCACCGCACCTCTTCCAGAGAAGGTAACGTACGCGCCGATCTCACTTTGTGAAAATTGTTCAAGCTTGGAAGGCAAATTGTCGGTATTTTACTCAAAGAAGAAATGTCGCAGGCTTGAAGGGATTTAGTGCATATCAAAAAATCTTGGCAGCTATGCGGCTGATTGCATATGGTGTTCCAGCTAACTATGCCGATGAGTACCTTCGCATTGGTGAAGATACCACAATTGAGTCAGTGCGTAGGTTTGCCAAAGTGATCATCCGTGTCTTTGGTCCTGAATTTCTTCGGGCACCCAACGAGGATGACCAAAAAAAATTGATGGCATCTAATGAGAGGAGAGGTTGGCCAGGCATGCTAGGTAGCATTGATTGTATGCATTGGACTTGGAAAAATTGCCCGAAGGCATGGCAGAGAATATATTGTGGCAAGTCTCGTGATGCAACAATTGTGCTAGAGGCCGTAGCATCCGAGGATTTATGGATTTGGCATTGCTTTTTTGGTATGCCGGGCACTATCAATGATATCAATGTGTTGCAACGGTCTCATTTGTTTGGTAGGTATGCTAGTGGTGATGCTCCTGCTTGCAACTACATTATCAATGGGCATGAATACACAAAATGGTACTATATTGCAGATGGTATATACCCTCCTTGGTGCACATTTGTCAAGGGGAAAACTTTGTTTTTGCCACTCTAGTTTTTGCCTACTTTGCTTGCCACTCTAGAATATGACATATCACTTTTGCCACTCTTAGTTTTTAACAATACATCACAAATACCATTCCGTGGCAAAAGCAATAACTTTTCATTTCACTTTTGCCACTCTTAGATTTTGACAATGCATCACAATTGCCACTCTAAAATTATTGCTTTTGCCATGGAATGGCAATTGTGATGTATTGTCAAAAACTAAGAGTGGCAAAAGTGAAATGTAAAATTCAAAAGTGGCATAAACAAAGTGGTCAAAAGCTAGAGTGGCAAAAACAAAGTTTTCCCTTTGTCAAGCATAAAAGAACCCAAAACTAGAAAACAATGTGAATTCGCAAGGGTGCAAGAGGCGGCCCAAAAAGACATTGAAAGAGCATTGGGGGTTTTGCAATCTAGGTTTGCCATTGTTCGTGGTCCTGCTCATTTTTGGGACAAGAGGACCTTGAAAAACATCATGACATGCTATGTTATCCTTCACAATATGATTCTCGAAGATGAGAGAGGCATGAACTTGGAGTTCTTCTATGACAATGTGGGTAGCCGTGTCAAATCAGCCAGAGACCCTAACCGCATTACAGCTTTTCTTCAGACATACGAGGAGATTGAAAATGCAAACACCCATTTTTAGCTTCAGAAGGATCTCATTGAGCACCATTGGCAAAGGGCTGAACAGTAACAAACTCATTTTTCTATTCATTTTTATTTAATTCATGTGTTATTTATGAAAGGGCCGACATAGTTGACTAGAGGGGGTGAATGGGCAACTAACAATTTTTAGCTTTTTTACCAATTTAAACTTTGCATCAAAGTGGGTTGTCTAGATATGCAACTAGGCGAGCAACATATATGATGCAACAACAACAAGCACACAAGCAAGCAAGGGATACAACACAATGTAAGCTTGCACAAGTAAAGGTAAGAGATAACCAAGAGTGGAGCCGGTGTAGACGAGGATGCGTTACCGAAGTTCCTTCCCTTTGAGAGGAAGTACGTCTCCGTTGGAGCGGTGTGGAGGCACAATGCTCCCCAAGAAGCCACTAGGGCCACCGTATTCTCCTCACGCCATCACACAATGTGAGATGCTGTGAATCCACTATTGGTGCCCTTGGAGGCGGTGACCGAACCTTTACAAACAAGGTTGGGGCAATCTCCACAACTTAATTGGAGGCTCCAACGACACCACGAAGCTTCACCACAATGGAATATGGCTCCGCGGTGACCTCAACCATCTAGGGTGCTCAAACACCCAGTAACAAGATCCTCAAGGGATTAGTGGGGGGAATCAAATTTCTCTTGGTGGAAGTGTAGATCGGGGCCTTCTCAACCAATCCCTAGAAAATCAACAAGTTTGATTGGCTAGGGAGAGAGATCGGGTGAAAATGGAGCTTTGAGCAACAATGGAACTTGGAGAGGGAAGAGGTGGTCAACTTGGGGAAGAAGACCCCTCTTATATAGGGAAAGGAAAGATCCGACCGTTACCCAATTAACCAGCCCGCGACATGCAGTACTACCGCACACACTCACGGTACTACCGCATAGGCATGCGGTACTACCGCTTGGAAGTGCAGTACTACCGCTTGGAAGTGCGGTACTACCGCTCGCGCGACAGGGGCCAGAGGAGGCCCTGTTGCACACGGCAATGAGCGGTAGAACCGCTGGAGCGGTACTACCGCGCGCCCTTGCGGTACTACCGCAAGGCAGGGCTCATTCTGGGCTGGGAAGGCACGGACTAATAAAATTACATTCGTGGCTACTTCCGCTGAGTTTCGGTCTGTGCAAAAATCCGGCACGGTACTACGGCTCACATGGAGTGGTACTACCGCGTAGGGTGCATAAGTAAAAAATTACTTCCGCGCACGCCACCGTTCTGGGCCAGAGGCCACGGTACTACCGCGTGCTAGGAGCGGTACTACCGCTGCCATGGATGGTACTACCATGGGCAACTGCGGTACTAGTGCTGCCTTGAGCAGTACTACCGCACGTCACAGAATAGGAGCACTAGGAAGACTTCATCTTCGCAACGACAAGGGAAACAACCGGTGCTCTGATAACCCACAAGTATAGGGGTTCGCAACAGTTTTCAAGGGTAGAGTATTCAACCCAAATTTATTGATTCGACACAAGGGGAGCCAAAGAATATTCTCAAGTATTAGCATTTGAGTTTTCAATTCAACCACACCTGAAAGACTTAATATCTGCAGCAAAGTATTTAGTAGCAAAGTAATATGGAAACAACGGTAATGGTGGCAAAAGTAAAAGTAGTAGTTTTTGTAGCAATTGTAACAATGGCAACGGAAAAGTAACTAAGAAAAGATCAACATGTGAAAAGCTCGTAGGCAATGGATCAATGATGGATAATTATGTCGGATGCGATTCCTCATGCAACAGTTATAACATAGGGTGACACAGAACTAGCTCCAGTTCATCAATGTAATGTAGGCATGTATTCCGAATATAGTCATACGTGCTTATGGAAAAGAACTTGCATGACATATTTTGTCCTACCCTCCCGTGGCAGTGAGGTCCTATTGGAAACTAAGGGATATTAAGGCCTTCTTTTAATAGAGTACCGGACCAAAGCATTAACACTTAGTGAATACATGAACTCCTCAAACTACGGGCATCACCGGGAGTGGTCCCGATTATAGTCACTTCGGGGTTACCGGATCATAACACATAGTAGGTGACTATTGACTTGCAAGATAGGATCAAGAACTCACATATATTCATGAAAACATAATAAGTTCAGATCTGAAATCATGACACTCGGGACCTAGTGACAAGCATTAAGCATAGCAAAGTCATAGCCACATCAATATTAGAACATAATGGATACTAGGGATCAAACCCTAACAAAACTAACTTGATTACATGGTAAATATCATCCAACCCATCACCGTCCAGCAAGCCTACGATGAGATTACTCACGCATGGTAGAGAGCATCATGAAATTGATGGTGGAGGAAGGTTGATGATGACGATGGCGACGGATTCCCCTCTCCGGAGCCCTAAACGGACTCCAGATCAGCCCTCCCGATGAAGATTAGGGCTTGGCGGCGGCTTCGTATCGTAAAACACGATGAATCCTTCTCTCTGATTTTTTTTCTCCCCGAACGTGAATATGTAGAGTTGGAGTTGACGTCGGTGGAGTCTTAGGGGGCCCACGAGGCAGGGGGCGCGCCCTGCACCCTCGTGGACAGGGTGTGGGTCCCCTGATGCTGATTTTTTCGCCAGTATTTTTTATTAATTCCAAAACGTGTCTCCGTGAATTTTCAGATCATTCCGAGAACTTTTCTTTCTGCACAAAAATAACACCATGGCAATTCTGCTGAAAACAGCGTCAGTCCGGGTTAGTTCCATTCAAATCATGCAAGTTAGAGTCCAAACACAAGGTCAAAAAGTGTTTGGAAAAGTACATACGTCGGAGACGTATCAACTCCCCCAAGCTTAAACTTTTGCTTGTCCTCAAGCAATTCAGTTGACAAACTGAAAGTGATAAACAAACAAAACTTTTACAAACTCTGTTTGATCTTGTTGTTGCAAATATGTAAAGCCAGCATTAAAGTTTCCAGCAAAGATTATGAATTAACCATATTCACAATAACATTTAGGTCTCATGTTTACTCATACCAATGGCATAATCAACTAGCGAGCAATAATAATAAATCTCGGATAACAACATTTTCTTAAAACAATCATAACATGATATAACAAGATGGTATCTCACTAGCCCTTTCTAAGACCGCAAAACATAAATCCAGAGCACGCCTGAAAATCAAGGACTGACTAGACATTGTAATTCATGGTAAAAGAGATCCAGTCACAGTCATACTCAATGTAAATTAATAGCAATGCATGTGAATGACAACGGTGCTCTCCAACTGGTGCTTTTTAATAAGAGGATGATGACTCAACATAAAAGTAAATAGATAGGCCCTTCATAGAGGGAAGTAGGGATTTACAGAGGTGCCAGAGCTCGAGTTGAAACAGAGATAAATAATATTTTGAGTGGTATACTTTCATTGTCAATATAACAACCAAGAGATCTCGATATCTTCCATGCTACACACATTATAGGCGGTTCTCAAACAGAATGGTCAAGTTTATACTCCCCCACCACCAACAAACATCAATCCATGGCTTGTCTGAAACAACGGGTGCCTCCAATTAACAACAATCCCGGGGGAGTTTTGTTTGCAATTATTTTGATTTGAGCATGGGACTGGGCATCCCGGTTACCAGCTATTTTCTCGTGAGTGATGAGCGGAGTCCACTCATCGTTAGAATAACCCACCTAGCATGGAAGATATAGACAGCCCTAGTTGATACATGAGCTATTCGAGCATACAAAACAGATTTTCATTTGAAGGTTTAGAGTTTGGCACATACAAATTTACTTGGAACGGCAGGTAGATACCGCTTATAGGAAGGTATGGTGGACTCATGTGGAATAATTTTGGGGTTTATGGAAGTGGATGCACAAGCAGTATTCCCGCTTAGTATAAGTGAAGGCTAGAAAGATACTGAGAAGCGACCAACTAGAGAGCGACAACGGTCATGAACATGCATTAAGATTAATCAACAATGAGTGCAAGCATGAATAGGATATAAATCACCATGAACATAAATATCGTGGACGCTATGTTGATTTTGTTACAACCACATGTGTGAACATGTGCCAAGTCAAGCCACTCGAATCGTTCAAAAAAGGATACCACCCTATCATACCACATCACAACCATTTTAATAGCATGTTGGCACACAAGGTAAACTATTATAAACTCCTAGCTAATTAAGCATGGCATGGGCAACTATAATCTCTAATTGTCATTACAAACATATTTCATTTATAATAGGCTGAATCAGGAACGATGAACTAATTATATTTACAAAAACAAGATAGGTCGAGTTCATACCAGCTTCTCTCATCTCAATCAGTACATCATATATCATCATTATTGCCTTTCACTCGCACGACCGAACGGTGTGGATAATAATAATAGTGCACGTTCATTGGACTAAGCTGGAATCTGCTAAGCATTTAATATGGTCTTCTCCTCTCGACCCACAAAGAATAAGAAAAGAAATAAAACTATTTACACGGGAAAGCTCCCAACAAGCAGAAGAAGAACGAGAAATCTTTTTGGGTTTTCTTTTAGTTACTACTACTACAGGCATGGAAAGTAAACTAGCTAAAAGCTACAACTAATTTTTTTGTTTTTCTTAAGGTTTTTCAAACACACAAGAAGAAGGCTTAGAAAAGAAAATAAACTAGCATGGATAGTACAGTGAAAAATTATGAGCACCGACAACTAGAATGAGTGTGTGAACATGAATGTAATGTCGGTGAGAAATACGTATTTCCCCAAGCTTAGGCCTTTGGCCTAAGTTAGTCTATGGCCACTGCTCGAAGCTACTCTCTCCGGTGTACTGAGGAGGGTCCTCAGTGTTGGGTTCTACGGTAGGGTGCGTCAACTGCAAATTAAAATTTTCCTATGCGCAGAATAACCAAGAACATGCTACGGGAGATGGATCACAGTTCGTTCCCACTAGACGCGTAGTGCCGTGCAGCGGAAGAAGAGTTGAGGCAGCGCATCCGTGTGGATCGTCTCCTCCTCGTCCGATCTCCCTCGTACAGCCGGTAGTCGGTTCCCACGTACAGGTTCACCGAAGCGGCGCAAGTGCACCACCTCTAACGGTATCCGTGCGTGTAGGAGGAACGTCGTGCGGCGGACTGCTAGGTCCGATCACACAACCGACAGCGAGTGGAGGTGTCTATTCACAACACATGCAAACCCTAGGGACAGTACCGAAGCGATCAACCGCGTGAGTGTGCGGCACCTCCACTTTATATAGGCGTCCGGCGCAGGCTCAACACTTGGGCCTCGCACGGACCCTAAAGCCCATAAGTTTACTCGGCCACAATCCGAATATAGCTCGGATCACATCCGACCAGTGTCCTCGGATCCGACCTCGTAGGTTCCTTCCCTTAAGCGCGCGACCCCTTAGGTTCAAGCCGGCTTGGTCGCAGTTCGGAACACCTCCGAACTACACCGTTGGTAGCGGCCTCTAGCAAGGCATGTCGAACACCAAACAGACTATGAAGCTGGTTAGGCGAACCTGTACATCATACTTCCATTCCTTTTGCCACACGATATATGTTGTCTAGTAACTTGGTGATAGTGACTAGAGAACTCTGTCAATCACTATCTTATCGGGAAGATTAACTCCCACTTGAATCAAGTGATTGTAGCACTCAGACACTCTGAGCACATGCTCACTCGTTGAGCTATTCTCCTTCATCTTGTAGGCAAAGTACTGTCAGAGGTCTCATACCTCTTGACACGGGCATGAATATGAGATACCAATTTCAACTCTTGGAACATCTTATATGCTCCGTGGCATTCAAAACATTTTTGAAGTCCCGGTTCTAAGCCGTATAGCATGGTGCACTAAACTATCAAGTAGTCATCATACCGAGCTTGTCAAACGTTCATAACATCTGCATCTGCTCCTGCAATAGGTCTGTCACCTAGCGGTGCATCAAGGACATAATTTTTCTGTGCAGCAATGAGGATAATTCTCAGATCACGGACCTAGTCTGCATCATTACTACTATCATCTTTCAACATAGTTTTTCTCTAGGAACATATCAAAAATAAACGGGGAGCTACATCGCGAGCTATTGATCTACAACATAGTTATGCAAATACTATCAGGACTAAGTTCATGATAAATGAAAGTTCAATTAATCATATTCTTAAGAACTCTCACTTAGATAGACATCCCTCTAGTCATCTAAATGATCACGTGATCCAAATCAACTAAACCATGTCCGATCATCATGTGAGATGGAGTAGTTTTCAATGGTGAACATCACTATGTTGATCATATCTACTATATAATTCACGCTCGACCTTTCAGTCTCCAGCATTCCGAGGCCATATCTGCATATGCTAGGCCCGTCAAGTTTAACCTGAGTATTCCGCGTGTGCAAAACTGGCTTGCACCCGTTGTATGTGAATGTAGAGCTTATCACACCCGATCATCACGTGGTGTCTCGGCGCGACGAACTATCGCAACGGTGCATATTCAGGGAGAACACTTATACCTTGAAATTTAGTGAGAGATCATCTTATAATGCTACCGCCGAACTAAGCAAAATAAGATGCATAAAGGATAAACATCATATGCAATCAAAATATGTGACATGATATGGCCATGATCATCTTGAGCCTTTGATCTCCATCTCCAAAGTACCGTCATGATCTTTATCGTCACTGGCATGACACCATGATCTCCATCATCTTGATCTCTATCAACGTGTCATCACATGGTCGTCTCGCCAACTATTGCTCTTGCAACTATTGCTATCGCATAGCGATAAAGTAAATCAATTATTTGGCGCTTGCATCTTATGCAATAAAGAGACAACCATAAGGCTTCTGCCAGTTGCCTGATAACTTCAACAAAAACATGATCATCTCATACAACAACTTATATCTCATCACGTCTTGACCATATCACATCACAACAAACCCTGCAAAAATAATTTAGACGTCCTCTATTTTGTTGTTGCAAGTTTTACGTGCCTGCTACAGGCTGAGTAAGAACCGTTCTTACCTACGCATCAAAAACCACAACGCAGTATAGTGATTGCTTTTTGATCTTCAAAAAGAACTCTGTTCATTGAATCTGATTCAACTAAAGTTGGAGAAACAGACACGCACTAGCCACCTGTGTGCGAAGCACGTCGGTAGAACCAGTCTCGCGTAAGCGTACGTGTAATGTCGGTCTGAGTCACTTCATCCAACAATACCGTTGAATCAAGAATCAACTAGTGACAGCAAGCAATATGTATATACCCACGCCCACAACTCCTTTGTGTTCTACTCGTGCATATAACATCTACGCATAGACCTAGCTCTGATGCCACTGTTGGGGAACAAAGTAATTTCAAAAAAATTCCTACGCACACGCAAGATCATGGTGATGCATAGCAACGAGAGGGGTGAGTGTTGTCTACGTACCCTCGTAGACCGTAAGCGGAAGCGTTATGACAACGCGGTTGATGTAGTCGTACGTCTTCACGATCGACCGATCCTAGTACCGAAAGTATGGCACTGTAACGCCCTCGATGCGGCTATATCTCCCACGTGTCGAAGCACGACTTAGAGGCATAACCGCATTGAAAGCAATGTCGCAAGTGAGGTAATCTTCGCAAACAACCCATGTAATACATAAGGGAAAGAGATACATAGTTGGCTTACAATCGCCACTTCACACAAATACATGAATAAAGCATTACATCATCCAGATACAATCAAGGTCCGACTACGGAACCAAAATAAAAGAAGACTACCCCAAATGCTACACAGATCCCCGATCGACCCCAACTGGGCTCCACTACTAATCAACTGGAATGAAACAACACAACGGACAAAGTCTTCATCGAGCTCCTCCTGAGCTCAGTTGCGTCACCGGCACGGTTCAACGGCACCTGCAAGCTGGTTTTGGAAGTATCTGTGAGTCACAAAGACTCAGCAATCTCAAACCCTCGCGATCAAGACTATTTAAGCTTATAGGTAAGGTAAAGGTATGAGGTGGAGCTGCAGTAAGCGACTAGAATATATGGTGACTAACATATTCGCAAAAGAGAGCGAGAAGAGAAGGCAAAAGCACGGTCGATGAACTATGATCAAGAAGTGATCCTAAAACAACCTACGTCAAGCATAACTCCAACACCGTGTTCACTTCCCGGACCCCGCCGAGAAGAGATCATCACGGTAAACACGCGGTTGATGTATTTTAATTAAGGTCAACTTCAGGTTTTCTACAACCGGACATTAACAAATTCCCATCTGCCCATAACCGCGGGCACGGCTTTCGAAAGTTCAAATCCCTGCAGGGGTGTCCCGACTTAGCCCATCACAAGCTCTCACGGTCAACGAAGGATATTCCTTCTAGCGGGAAGACCCGATCAGACTCGGAATCCCGGTTACAAGACATTTTGACAATGGTAAAACAAGACCAGCAAAGCCACCCGAATGTGCCGACAAATCCCGATAGGAGCTGCACATATCTCGTTCTCAGGGCACACCGGATTGTCCAAACTTCCGGTAGGCCAGCCCAGAGTTGCCCCTGGTGGCCACCGGCGGCTGACAAGGTGGACCAACACTCAGAGGAGCACTGGCCCGGGGGTTTAAATAAAGATGACCCTTGAGCCGGCCGACTCAAGGGAAACAAAAGGCTAGGTGGCGAATGGTAAAACCAATGTTGGGCCTTGCTGGAGGAGTTTTATTCAAGGCGAACTGTCAAGGGGTTCCCATTATACCCAACCGCGTAAGGAACGCAAAATCCGGGAACATAACACCGATATGACGGAAACTAGGGCGGCAAGAGTGGAACAAAACACCAGGCATAAGGCCGAGCCTTCCACCCTTTACCAAGTATATAGATGCATTAATTAGATAAGAGATATTGTGATATCCCAACAAGTAAACATGTTCCAACAAGGAACAACATCTCCATGTTCCAACAAGGAACAAACTTCAATCTTCACCTGCAACTAACAATGCTATAAGAGGGGCTGAGCAAAACGGTAACATAGCCAAACAACGGTTTGCTAGGACAAGGTGGGTTAGAGGCTTGGTTCAACAATATGGGAGGCATGACAAGCAAGTGGTAGGTATCGCATCATAGGCATAGCAAAAGAGCGAGCAACTAGCAAGCAAAGATAGAAGTGATTTCGAGGGTATGGTCATCTTGCCTGAAATCCCGCAAGGAAGAAGAAAGAGTCCATGAAGAAGACAAACGGACGTAGTCGAACGGGTCCTCACAAACGCAACGTTACCGGAACCAACCCGAAGAAGCAAACACCGGAAAGGAGCAAACAACATAGTAAACAACCCCCACATAATCATGGCATGATGCACAACCAAGTATGATGCATGTCCGGTTTAATGAGGCATGCCATGGCAAAGTGCACAAACAATCCTACAAATTAAGTGGAGCACAATATGCATCGGGATGCATATTGACAAAACACCACATTCCATTATTTAGTTCGATCTTGTTATGTACTCAACAATATTAATTGTTCTTAACATGACAAGGGGTTAAGCAAAAGAAAACTACCTATCTAGGCAAGTTTAAATGAGGCCGGAACAACAAAACAACAAGTCCGGGAACTCCTCATGTGCATATATTAGGTTAGGTCCTGTTCTGCCCTAAACATTATTTTAGAGTTGTTAAACATGCAAGATGAGTGCACCAAGTAAATCTAGGCATTTTCTACCCCATTTACATATAAAGTTTATTAAAATCCGAATTACGGTTAATTAGTTATGAATAAAAGCATTTTAGCATGGCATAGGAGCAGATTTAACCAAACATCATTTTAAACATTTTAAACATAGATGAAAGTTGGATATTATGAAATTAGATGAATTTCTAAGCACTTTTAATATATAAATTATTTACACATGATGCATGATTAATAAGTTATTATATGCATGACAACGAGGGTTTTTCTGTAAAAACTGCAGTCTCTGGATAATAGGCAAAATCGCAGATCTGTAAAAAAACATATGCGGGCCGAATCTGGAACAGGGGCCGAACAGGGCAGGCGCTGGGGGCGGCTCACCATGGGCTTTGGCCCGTTTGTAGAGAGGCTTGGCAGGCCGGCAGGGCAAGCAGGCCGGCTGGATCTGGGAGGCTGCTGGCGACACTGGGTCTTGGAGGCCGAAGGGGAAGCAGGCGGGGCGCGGTCAACGCGAGTGACCGGGCGCGTCGTCCACCTCCGTCGAACGAAGCAGAGGTGAGGCAGGGGACTTGGCGCGGCGGCTTCAGGCGATGTGGGGCGCGCGACGACTCAGGGACTTGGCGGGGCGGCGGGTCACGCGGGGCCGTGGTCGACGCGGACGAGCATACTGGCTCGATGCAGAGGAAGACGGCCAGGTTCCGGGGACGATGGCTTGCTCGGACTTGGGCGGACAGCGAAGAAGTTCCAGGCCGGCTGGACGGGACTTGGGGGCGCCGGCGGCGGGAACCGGGCGACGGGACAGAGGGGGCACGAGCGAGGCTCCCGTCGAGGTCCTCCGGGAAGCAGAGCAGCGGCGCGACGCAGAGCAGCAGAGGGACTTGCGGCGGAGCTCGGTGCCTCGCCTCGCTGGAAGACGAACGGGACGGCGGCGGCCGGCGCTGGTTCATGAGCAGCAGAGAGCGAAGGTTAGAGGAGAACCAGAGAAAAAGGGAGAAGGGACGCAAGGATACGGCGACCTGCTGGCTTCGGTCGGCACGGACGAGGAGAAGGCAGGGCCTCGGGCGCGGGGTAGTGAGGACGGCCTGCTGGAGCATGCTTGGGGAGGAGCAGGGGCACGCGAGGAGCTGCTGCAGTTCGCGTGCTCCGGCATGGGCGGAGCCATCAGCGAGGAGAAGAGAGGTGAGGTGCGCTCGGGAGCTGCGCTGTTGCTGCGGCCTCGAGAAGAAAACAGAGGAGGAGCTCCTCTCTTGTGGGCTGGATCGAGGCAAGGAGGAGTTGGTGGCGAGCGATGGTTGGTGGGGAATGGATCCCGAGGGGGATTTGGTTGGCGATGGGACAAGCTCCCGAGGAACATGGGTGGCGGTGGCGGAAGGATTAAATGGATCGATGGGACAGGACTAGGGTTCCATCTATTTATATAGCAACGAGAATTTTTGGTTAGGGGTATTTGGTTCCTCCGATTTTAATCGGACAGTCGAGAAATAAAAGATAGGAAGAACAAATAGGAAAAAGGAGATGTTTTGTAGATGTTTGGGGATGATCCGGACACGACGGTGACGACTGCTCGGGTCGGGTCCGGGACAATTTTCGGACGCGCGAGGGGTGGGCCGCGAGCTGACGAGAGAGGTTAAGTTGGACCTGGCGGTAGGTAGCCTGTGCAGACGGTCTCGAGCTGAGAGAAGAGAAGAGAGGGAGGCCCGGCGACTGTTTCCGGAGACCGAAAAGTCCGACGTTAGACCGGCTATATTGCCGCTATAGTTATTCGTTGGGGCATCAAACGGACTCCGAAGGCGATGAAACTTGGCGGGCGTTCTACTGACAACAAAACAACATCGCACGCCAACTTTCATCCCATTCCGAGAACATTCTCCGGCCACTTATAAAATAATATTTCGGACATGCCGCGGGCGCGTGCAAGTGTGGTTGGGCTCAGAACGGACAACGGAGAGAACTCGGGGAACCCGGACGAATGCAAGTTTTAAAACATGATGATGCAATGCACATGATGACATGATGAAATGCAACACGCAAGCCAATGACAAGGCAACAACAGCGAATAACTGGAGGACACCTGGCACATCGGTCTCGGGGCGTCACAACACTCCACCACTACGAGAGGATCTCGTCCCGGGATCTAGAATGGCACCGGAGGAACAACGGAAAAGAAAGAGAAGAGGTAAAAACTAAGTTGCTTCATCGACAAACGAGTGAAACCAAAGAACCTTGAAAAGTTAAACCATTTCGATAAAAGAATACATCGGAGATAAACGAAGTTGAAAACACTCCATTAGACAAGAGGAACAAAGAACATTACTAGAACCTTGTAGGTTGACGACATAAGAAAAAGATTGCAATGAACAAGAATTACATGCAAGCACTCCGGTTGAAACGAGAAGCACAAGGAATGATAAAGATCAATTACGACAATACTCCAGTTGGAAATGGAAGGAATTGAACATGATCTTGACAAGATGAGAGGATACTTGAAAAGAGGACGCGACACTCTGGTTAAAAGGATAAGCATGAAAAGAACAAGGTCCTGACAAGAACAAGAAGAAGGGTTGAAGAGAGCAACAACACAATGCCTCCGGAACGAAAGAATAGAAGATAGATAATTGAAATAAAAGAATGGAGACGAAAATGCCATCTTATGCCACAAAAGAGCTTGAGAAGGCATCCTTAGGAGACGGGTCGAGCGGAGTTGTTGGAACACCAACAACGAAAAGAATACGCTTGATATGGTCTTATGGAATACATCTCAAATTATGAGGTGACAACCTGCCACTCACGGGAAAAAGAATTGGATTGGTATGAACAAGGAGACGAGAAAATATTTCACCAGGAGGATAAAGAAGAACTTGGGTCCTTTATAAGCACCATAGACAGCAACAAACCTTAGGGAAGGCTTAAGGTGAAATATAACCCAAGATAACTCCAAGGAAGAGATTGATGGATTTTAATATCCCATTCTTGACCACATGTGAATCATGAAACATGAACTCAAATTATCAAGAATGATATAATACCACCTCTATTGATACGGAAGGAAGAATTGCACTCTGGATTGCAAGATGAAGAATACTTGATCTCCTCCGAAAAGAAACTTGATGAACACTTCGAGAAGGAATTAAATCCTTTATGAACCATCATGTAGAACCTTCATGAAGAACTCCGGTAAACAAAAAGAATAACGAAAATAAAGACAAGTTGGAAACACAAGGTGAAACCTTGTAATGATTTAGACGGGTCCTCGTGGTGATATAATTGAAAGGGCTTGGAACTCCGGAAAAAAAGATAAGATGAGCAATTGAGATCAAGAATTTTGATGAACCTCCGGAATAAGGAATTAATCACTTGGATGAAACAAGAATAAGAATTATGTTATGCGTATATTTCACCAATTTAAATTGATGACAAGCAGCGGATTTTGCATATTACTTATTCTCGTCGAGAGCATTAAGATAGATATAGCGCCAACCTGGGAAAATATTGAACGAACCACTGGTAGGATAGAAATAACAAATAAATTGATATGATAAACAAAAGAAGAGAATCTTGAATGAACCACCGTAAGAATTGGAAATGAATGATGAAAAGGGATGAATCCCCGGTAAGAATTAGCAACTGAACGAAGACACATGAGAGAGTTTAGATACAAAAGAACGAAGAGATCATGAACTGATTAGAGAATATTGAATGATGCACCAGTAAGATTGAGAGAAATAGAGCTGAAAGCTAAGAATGAATAGGTCGCTTCGGAGAATCAGCAGAAAAGACTCCTGAATTTCTCCGGATAGGTGGAAAAAAATTCTCACAATCAAAAACAATTATGAGAGGAAGGCATCAAGTTAGAACCACAAATCTTCAAGAGAACGGATAAGGATTTAAGAGGAACTCTTCTTCGGTCTTCAAAATCTGAGAATGACGACGAGAAACACCACCAAGAATCGTTGAGACACTCAGGAAAAATCAAAAGCGAAGAGGTTGAGCCAACGATGAAAATAATTTAACCGATCTTGGAGAAAGGCATTTGACTGATGTTAACTCATTCTTACGTCAAACTTTGAGAAAAATTTGAGGATAACTTCGGGAAAATAAGAAGAGTTAGGTAAGATCCTGGGAAAAGACCTGTGGGTTAGGGCCCACTCAAAAGATACACCATTGAACGATTTAAAAGGAAGATTGCCCCGGTTGAATTAAATAGCTTGAATGAGATAACAACTTCGAAAGAGCTTAAAAGGATTACAAAAGCAGAGTGGAAACACGAATCTTCGAGATGTCTTGAGCACTCCAGAACAATAGAATAACGAGCGTGGAATGACTAAATATAAGGTGCACCGGCATGAGAAAACATTTGAAATACGGAAAAGAATATGAACAACACCGAAAGCTTGAATTGGATCCACCGGAGAAGAAAACAAGTGAAGAGTGACGAACTTGAAGCTCCGTTAGAATCTTCATGAGAATCACCGGGTAAGAACATGAAGGAAAAGAATGGAGAGACTTCACATGAATAAAAGGATACTTGATAAAGAAATCTTAGTCCTTGAAGAAAAAGGGTGGGTGGGTGGGAAAAACAAAGGCAACTTGGAGACGGATGAAAAAAACAACATTGAGAAAACTTGAGTTGATCTTGCGGATGTTGATCGGATCCACTTGAAGAGAAATACGCCGGTTGAAAAGGATTGTCATGACAATCTCAATGATCAAGAAGGATTAGTATTCCCATAGAAATATGAGAACACCGTTTAGAGAAGGTATGGAATCAACATTTGACTTCGAAGCAACTCGAATACCACAATCAAAACAAAAAACAAAGGATTGGCTTGCAAAATAAGCCGGAACAAACATATGATAGAGATTTCGTCCGAAGTTTTCATGGTGGGGCCTACACGGGCTCGATCGTACAGCACCATCATGTACAAGGCAGTGCACATGACATACGAAGCGTCCCCGAGTCAGCATAGCCAAGGACTCTTTAAGACACAACGAGACCACTGTAAAACCAACCGTGAATAGGCGGACCACTAGACATCGAACCCCAATTTCATATCATACATATGTCGGAAAGATATCCTAAGAGCTACTTGAATTCCCACTTATAAACTCCCGAAACTTTCCGGTTATGCAATCAGTTGTTGGGGATACAGGGGAAGCATAATATCTCACCCAAAACTAGCAAATCCTACATCCAGCTGTATCCATCCTTCAACACATAACCAAGAAACCTTCGGAAATCGTCTACCTCAACCTTCGAAAAGCATTCGTTATACGAGTTATGGCAATACTCCCAAACTCCCGCCCCAGTACTGGGTGGCGTCGAGGTTATCTCACCAACAACTGCATAAAAGAGATTTTTGATGTCGGCGAAACTATCTCAGGTATTCCAGAACTGCAACGATAAAATTGTGACGACAACACCTCGGAGCTCAACTCCCCGGGACACTGCCACAACCCCTAAATGACAGGAGGCACCAAGAACAATGTTCTCGTCACAAATCGATCGGAACGATTCCAAGATACCCGCGTGATCCTAAATTTTTTTTAGTGAAATTTGAGAAGAGAAGAGACAAAACTCTACGTCAGGATGCCTTACCAAAGCGATGAAGGGATTGAGGAGTAAAAAGAATTCCTAAACTCTCCGATATATAATTCCTAAATGACTCAAAACATTTTTCTAGACTCAACTCGTCAGCTAATTCGATCAAGCAGTGGGGGCTCCTAAGGTCGGGGAAGGCTCTGATACCAACTTGTAACGCTCCGGACACACCCGCCGGTGGTCGTTACTCCTGGTGGGATCTAGAGTGGCCCCACAGATCAATACTAGTCTTTTCTGCGCACTTTGTCCTCACTCATGCGCACCCGGGAGCAACTTCCCGGTCGGTCACCCATCCTGGCACTACTCCAAGCTGAGCACGCTTAACTTTGGAGTTCTGTCTGAATGGGCTCCCGAAAAAGAAGGAATTCCTTATTGATATGAGTAGTCTATCATCCCTAATAAGCCAGGCCATCACATACACCCCCACTCAGAGGAACCGATGTCCTCGTCGGGCCACAGGAACGTTCCCTCTTGGCACATACGTCTGTGCTTCCAGTCCAGTACATGTGTCATGCCATGTGCCACGACGGGTCACAAACGTCATGAACAACATGACCACGCACCTGTCCGCAACCATCCGTGTAACCGCGAGGGTCGGCTCTGATACCAACTTGTAACGCTTCGGACACACCCGCTGGTGGTCGTTACTCCTGGCAGGATCTAGACTGGCCCCACAGATCAATACTAGTCTTTTCTGCGCACTTTGTCCTCACTCATGCGCACCCGGGAGCAACTTCCCGGTCGGTGACCCATCCTGGCACTACTCCAAGCTGAGCACGCTTAACTTTGGAGTTCTGTCCGAATGGGCTCCCGAAAAAGAAGGAATTCCTTATTGATATGAGTAGTCTATCATCCCTAATAAGCCAGGCCATCACAGGCACCTCCGCGATATGCACACGTTCGGCTCGGTGACGTCCCACAAACTCGCGATCCAGTAGAGTGTCAAGGGAGAGCTTCGTCAGCACGATGGCGTGATGACGGTGGTGATGAAGCTACCGAAACAGGGTTTCGCCTAAGCACCGCTACGATATGACTGAGGTGGATTATAGTGGAGGGGGCACCGCACACGGCTCAGAGATCAATGATCAACTTGTGTGTCTATGGGGTGCCCCCTGGCCACGTATATAAAGGATGGAGGGAGGAGGAGGCCGGCCCTCATAGGACGCACCCGAAGTGTGGAGTCCTACTAGGACTCCCTAGTCCTAGTAGGATTCCACCTCCCACATGGAATAGGAAAAAGGGAAGGGAGAAGGAGAAGGAATGAAGGGGCGCCCCTTTCCGTAGTCCAATTTGGACCAGTCCATGGGGAAGGGGCGCGGCCACCCTTGAGGCCTTTCTCTCCTTTCCCGTATGGCCCATTAAGGCCCAATACGAATTACCGTAACTCTCTGGTACTCCGAAAAATACTCGAATCATTCGAAACCTTTCCGATATCTGAATATAGCCTTCCAATATATCGATCTTTACGTCTCGACCATTTCAAGACTCCTCGCCATGTCCCTGATCTCATCCGGGACTCCGAACAAACTTCGGTCATCAAATCACATAACTCATAATACAAATCGTCACAGAACGTTAAGCGTGCGGACCCTACGGGTTCAAGAACTATGTAGACATGACCGAGACTCATCTCCAGTCAATAACCAATAGCGGAACATGGATTCTTATATTGATTCCTACATATTCTATGAAGATCTTTATTGGTCAAACCGCATAACGATATACGTTGTTCCCTTTGTCATCGGTATGTTACTTGCCCGAGATTTGATCATCGGTATCTCAATACCTAGTTCAATCTCGTTACCGGCAAGTCTCTTTACTCGTTCTGTAATGCATCATCCCGTAACTAACTCATTAGTCACATTGCTTGCAAAGCTTATTGTGATGTGCATTACCGAGAGGGCCCAGAGATACCTCTCCGATACTCGGAGTGACAAATCCTAATCTTGATCTATGCCAACTCAACAAACACCACCGGAGACACCTATAGAGCATCTTTATAATCACCCAGTTACGTTGTGACGTTTGATAGCACACAAGGTGTTCCTCCAGTATTCGGGAGTTGCATAATCTCATAGTCTGAGGAACATGTATAAGTCATGAAGAAAGCGGTAGCAATGAAACTGTAACGATCATCGTGCTAAGCTAACGGATGGGTCAAGTCAATCACATCATTCTATAATGATGTGATCCCGCTTATCAAATGACAACTCTTTGTCCATGGCTAGGAAACTTAACCATCTCTGATTAACGAGCTAGTCAAATAGAGGCATACTAGTGACACTCTGTTTGTTTATGTATTCACACATGTACTAAGTTTCCGGTTAATACAATTCTAGCATGAATAATAAACATTTATCATGATATAAGGAAATATAAATTACAACTTTATTATTGCTTCTAGGGCATATTTCCTTCACCACTTGTATGCATGTTAGTAGTTGTGGCCTTGTGGGTGTGCTTCTCCACCTGCCACTTGTATATAGCATGACAACGGCGGTGGGGAGATGCGCAGTGTGCTAGTGGGGGGGTGGGGAAATGCGCCTGCCACTCGTAATGCCATTGGTAGCTCATTTGTATTCGCTGCAGCAGTAGTGTCAAGAAGTACCAGGTTCAAAATCTTGTTGAGGGTTAGTTTTATTTTGATTGTAGTTATTCTTCCGTTGGGAGAAAACCGCTGAGGTCCCCTCCTCTCGCTCCCCCTCCTCTCGCTGATGGCCGCTCCGGCCCCAGCGCCCACCTCCCTCCCCGCCGGCGGCCACTCCGGCCCCGGCGTCCACCCTCTGCCTCCGATGGCCTCGGGCCCGCGGAGCCCCCCTTCGGTGTCCTCGACCTTTCCTCGGGAGCGACCGATCGTCTCTGGGCTAGGACTGTCGGGGTCGCCTGGCTCAGCGCACTCCTCGTCTGCGGGTGTCGCTCCGGCGGGTGTTGAGGCCTCGGCTCCGGACCAGGCTTGGCGCCAGAAGGGGCCTTCCCGGAAGGCCATGTGGCATCGCCGGAAGGCGTTCCGTCGTCAGCAGGAGGCTGATGGCGGCCGCCGGAGCACCTCGCCCTCGTCTTCCTCTCTGTGCCGTGAGATTCCTCAGGACATGTATGGACTCTGCTTTCGCTGTTTCAAGGAGGGGCATCAGCGGCAAGACTGCACCAACGACCCTGTGTGCATTCGTTGCGGCCTGTCGGGGGCATGTCTCATCGCAGTGCAAGAGACCCAGGAGCCCGACCCCGGAGGATGAGCTCCGGCGCGCTGTGATTGCTAAGGTGTCCGAGACGGTGCCGGCACTGCCAGTGGCTGCACCCATGGGGAGGACATTGCAGGAGCCTGGACAGAGTGCACCGCGTGCGTTAGCTCTGTCAGTTGCGCCCAATCTCCCTCCCGTGATGGCCGGCGTGGCCTCCCCAGCTGCGCAGGCAGGCATCTGTGTTCTGCAATGCTCGCCGGGGATGGACGAGCTTGAGCGCAGGTTGCAGCTCGCGGTTGTGATGTACGTTGGCGGAGCTAGGCCGCCGGTGTCTTGTGAGGACGTGGCGGTAGCCATCTCGCGCTAGCTTGACATGCCGCGGCACCGCTTCTCCGTGCACAAGTACCATCCCGAGGATTTTCTGGTTGTGTTTGCGTCGCATGAGCTCCGGAACAGAGTGCTGGGTGTCCCCGCGATCGAGCACGATAGGTTCAAGCTCTTCGTCAAGCCCTAGCTTCGTCAAGCTCAAGCGAAATCCAGGATCATGCGGACGCAGGTGGATATCATGATTGAGGGTGTTCCTTCGCATGCCTGGTCGCGCGGCACGGTGGCCAAACTCCTTGGGGATTCTTGCTGGATCGATAGCCTGGCACCGGAAACTGATAGCCGAGAAGACCTATCTCTGTTCAAGCTTCTGCGTGGTGTGTGGATCCGGACGAGGTGCCGGTTGCTAAGCGGCTGTGGGTGCCTGAGCCGCCGGAGCAGTTCCCGGACCCCGCGGCGCGCCGTCCGTCCTTCCTGCAATTGCTGGAGTATCCCACCATCATTCACATCGGGCGGATGAGGGATTTCTCCGCTCCGGATCTTTGGAGAAGGGAAGGGAGCTCGGATGACAGCGGGCAGAGCGGGCTGCCGGATGACTCCGATGATCTGGGCCCAGGTGGTGACGTGCAAGTTCTTCCCTGGACGCGAGGTGTTTTGGATGATCGCGGTGCTGGTCGGCGTTTGTTTGGTCCGGCGACAGGTGGCGGAGGCGGCGGTGGCCGCTCCTACCGGCAAGCTCTGGCTGGTCATGTGGGGCCCTCGGACTGGAGGATTCCGCCAATGACGTCTGAGCTGTCCGTTAAAGCTCCTGCTGGGGCCCCTCAAGTGCCAGGCTCGGGAAGACCAGGAAATTCGAATCAGAGGCCCTGCCCGGGGGTGCCGATAGCGAATCCGATGCCAACACTTGGCATCCCCTCACCGGCGGATCAGAGCAACACAGGAGTTGGAGGTGCTTTTGACTCGGTCATGCCCGCTGGCCCAGGTGCCCAGATGGTGGAGCCGGCACTTGTGGTAGGCGCGCAAGCCAATCCATTGGTGGAGACTGCGGTGGAACCTTCGAGAGACCATGGTCTGGCAGTTGCAGATCCCATGCCGGTCCCACTGGCCGTCCCATTGGTAGCTGGGCTGGCAGAGCCAGCTTCGGTGGGGGAGCCACGGATCCCAAAACTGAGGTCAGACAAGACTGAGTCTATGATTGCCAAGGTGGTGGAGCCGGTGGGACCGTCTGCCGCACTCATGGACACGACAGATCTGATGCTCCAGGATGGTGGTGTGGCATCCACAGCTGTCGCTACAAACCTGGGTTCGGAGGCACATTTGATCCGGTCAGAACTGTTGCATGCCCTGCAACCCGAGACGAACGGCTGGCAGCCAATGGCGGAGCTCATCCCACCCAGTTGCGCCGGGGCTCAGATTTCGGTGCGTTGGATGGATGTGCCAGCGCGAATGATCACCAGGACGGGTCGCCCCAGGCTGATGTGGTGGTGGGGCCACCTAGGGATCTGGTTGATGCTGCATGTGCATGTGACATGACTACGTCGCATGGCATGCAAATTGTGGCCCCATCACATGGAATAGGCGCCCAAGGGGTGGGAGTTCTGGCGGAAGGAGATAAACTCACAGAGAAGGAACAGGTTGCCTTGGGCAACATCAAAACTTCCTGCACTAGATTACTCAAGAAACTTGCCCCCGCTGCTTAAGGAGATCGAAGCTATGCGTGGTGTTCGCGCTGGTCAGGACCCCTTCACACCCGGCGTAACACCAGATTAGTGTGCTCTTCGGCAAGATCTAAATCCAAAGCGTCTGCGGCTGAAACGATCCTGCTCAAAACATTGGGCATTGGCCATGATGATCTGGCCATATCGGAGGGAGCCCTTGGTCAACTTCGTGACATGTTTGACTCGCCACTCCAAGAGCCACAACTAAGGGCGATCGCTGCAATCTTCGGCAAAGCAATCCCGTTGAACTTTGAGGGAGATATGGAGAAGCTCGTGGCCTCGTCCGCGTAGAAGGTGTGGTACCGACATTGGAGTCTTGCCTCCCTATGTCGTACTCACCTGTGGAGTTAGTATGCTGGAATGTACGTGGCCTTAATAGTCCAGCTAGGAGGGATGCGTTGAGGGAGTTAGCGGATTCTATGCATGTTTCGATCTGGTGCATCCTAGAGACTAAACTAGAGCATGTAGACCAATATGTGATTATGCAATGTTTAGGGCCATCTTATGACGTTTTTGCGTACTTGCCGGCTTTGGCCACTCGAGGTGGCATCATCATTGCTTGGAACTCTTCCAATGCGATGGTTTCTAACACGGTTCGCGACACTAACTTTATCACGGGATATGTCGCACCGAGGGAAGGAGCTACATGGTGGCTTTCGGTAGTGTATGGGCCTCAAGAGGACCCGCAAAAGGTCGTGTTCTTACAAGAACTCTCGGACAGGAGGGCTCTTTGCCCGGGACCTTGGATGGCGATAGGCGACTTCAACCTCATTCTCCATGCGGCTGACAAGAACAACAATCTTCTAGATAGAAGGATGATGGGGAGATTCAAACGGTTTGTGGATGACAATGCTCTCAAAGAGCTATTCCTCCATGGCAGGCGGTTCACGTGGAGCAATGAAAGGAGCGCTCCTACGATGACGAAAATTGATCGAGGTTTTGTTTCGATAGATTGGGAATTAGAGTACCCGGAGTGCTTGCTGCAGGCTCTATCCACTGGAATCTCGGATCACTGTCCCCTCTACCTCTCTATGGAAGATCACTTGCAGCCGCGCGGGCGGTTCAGCTTTTTTGGGTGAAACTGGAGGGGTTTTGGATGCCGTGGCCGAAGGATGGGTCTGCGACCAATCCATCACTGACCCCTTCTTGCGGTTGGATATACTACTCAGAAACTGTGCCAAACACCTCACGGCATGGGGACAGCGGCGAGTCGGGAACATCAAGCTTCAGATAGCGGTGGCCAACCTGGTGATTCTCAGGTTCGATTGTGCTCAAGAATCTTGTGTGTTTTCTAATGAGGAGAGAGGGCTTAGAAACATTCTCAAACGACTTGTGCTTGGTCTTGCTTCGCTGGAGAGGACAATTGCAAGACAGAGGTCGAGGATGAACTGGTTGCAAGACAGAGACGCTAACACCAAGCTATTTCAGTTGGTGGCCAATGGCAGGAAATCCAAAAATTTCATCCCTGCTATCAACTCGGAGGGGCATGTCATTGCTGATCAGAAGGGGAAGTAGTGTGCCTTCTTTGAGGCTTACAGAGATCTGCTTGGCCGATCCATGGCTTGCGCGCATACTATTGACCTAGACTTTGTGGGCATTTCACCTATTGATCTGTCGGATCAAGATCTTATCTTTCATGAGGAGGAAATTTGGAAGGTGATCAAAGACATGCCCGCGGACAAGGCACCCGGGCCGGATGGATTCATTGGAATTTTTTTCCAAAAAGCTTGGGCTATTATTAAAGGAGATGTTATTGCTGCAATCCACAAGCTATTTCTCAATAATGGCAGGGGATTTGGCAGACTAAATCAGGCCCTGATTACACTGTTACCAAAGAAGCCGGATGCCTGCCAGGTCAAGGATTTCCGGCCGATCAGTCTTGTTCACAGTGCGCCCAAGCTCGCTTCCAAGCTACTTGCATCCAGACTGAGTAGGCGGATGGGAGAAATAGTGAGTGTCAATCAGTCCGCGTTTATCAAGGGCAGAAGCATCCATGACAATTTCTTGCTCGTTAGACAAATGGCTCGCAAACTTCATTAGAGGAAAACCAAAGGTGTGCTGCTGAAACTTGACATATCGAGAGCTTTTGACACCCTATCCTGGCCGTTTCTTTTCGAGGTGCTTCAAGCTAAGGGATTCTCTACCCGCTGGATCTCTTGGATTGCAACTCTGCTCACTTCGGCAAGCTCCAGAATTGTGGTCAATGGATGTGCGGGAGAGAAGTTTATGCATGCGCAAGGGTTGCGCCAAGGAGAGTCCCTCTCCCCTCTCCTCTTTGTTATTTCTATGGATGTGCTTACAGCGATGATGATCAAGGCTCAAGAGCTGCAGGTGCTTAGCAAGATTCCTAGCTGTACGCCTCTGCAGCGGCTGTCTCTCTACGCGGATGATGTTGTCCTCTTCATTAGGCCGATAAGATCGGATCTGTTTTTTGTGAAGGAAGCTCTTGGAATCTTCGGAGAGGCATCGGGGCTGGTCATAAACTTTGCCAAGTCCTCGGCTGTCATGATCAGAGCCTCCGAGGAAGAGGAGGAACTGGTGAAGGAGGCGCTTCCTTGGACAATGGAGAAATTTCCGATCAAATACCTAGGGCTGCAGCTGAGTATCAAGCATCTCAAGAGATCTGACTGGCAACCGATCATTAACACAGTGCTTAAACTAATGCCGGGATGGCAAAGAGGGCCTATCACCAGGCCTGGACGACTTTCTCTGGCCAATCACGTGGTTCGAGCGCGGCCTACACACCACCTGATCGTCGCGGAGGCTCCTAAGTGGGCGTTAGAAAAAATTGACAAAGGATGCAGAAAGTTCTTCTGGGCTGGGACGGAGGAGGTCCATGGAGGCAAGTGCCTGGTCGCATGGGAGTGTGTGTGCAAGCCGAAATACCTAGGAGGGCTCGGTGTGCTAAATCTTTACAAGCAAGGGATCGCGCTCCGTTTGCGTTGCGAATGGCTCAAGCGCACGGACGATCTCCGGCCATGGCAAGGGCTGAACCTGATGGCCGACAAACAAGTGACCATGGCGTTCAACAGCTTGGTCAAATGGGAGGTTGGCAATGGGAGACGTGTGTTGTTTTGGAAGGACAAATGGATCAATGGAAGCTCCATCGCTGAGGTGGCTCTGATGATCAGAGCCATGATCAAGACACAGGTCGCCAATAGGAGAACGGTTAAGGATGCTTTACATCTTCATACTTGGACATCTGACATTGTTGGGGATATGAGCACGGATGCCCTGGTGCAATCCATCCGGCTTTGAGATCTGATCATTGGTATGAGCCTGGTCCCTGACTCTGAAGACAAACCACTTTGGCAATGGAGCTCTAATGGTATCTACTCAGCCCACACCGCCTATAAAATGCTATGCGAGGGAGGCATCAGATTTCAATGCTCTCCGGCAATATGGAAATGTTGGGCGCCGTTGACCTGCAAGATATTCATATGGCTAGCGCTGCAATACCGCGTTTGGACATCCGATAGGAGGCAACGGCATGGCCTTCAAGATCATAGCGCGCCATGTTTCCTTTGTGAGCAGGAAGAGGACACGGTGGATCACATCTTGCTGCAATGCGTCTATGCTCGCCAAGTTTGGTTCATTTGCTTCAGGCGACTAGGCATTGAGCTTTCTATACTCCCAACACAGCAAGATCGTTTGGAGTCATGGTGGTCAGTTTCCAGGAAACGCATCATCAAGCCTCACCGTAAGGGATTTGACGCGCTCGTCATCTTGATATGCTGGAATCTCTGGAAGCAAAGAAACGGCAGAGTGTTCTCGCACTCCAACAATGCCAATGAGTGGGGGCCGCGGACATTATTGCTCGAGAACTAAGACTTTGGAAAGCGGCTCGAAGGAGAGGAATTCAACAGCTTGCCGAGTAGTTGCTTAGTGTGTGGAGTGGAGTGAAGTTTGAGTTGGCTCCCGCTGTGGGATTAGCCACCCATTGTAATTCTTGTAATTAACCTTCTGCCTTCTATAAAGCTAAGGTACGCATTTTGCGTACTCTCAAAAAAAATCTTGTTGAGGCAGCAGTATTACAATATATTGCTCATTTTTTTCATCAGCTAGGACTTTTAAAGACTACTAGTAGAGTGCCCGTACGTTGCCACGGGCTCTTGAAAAAGTTTGCAGGAGTTACATGTTAAATTCAACACGTACAAACAATATAACAGAAACATAATTATTTAATAACTGAACTTTATTTTTGCAATGTAAATTGATAACATAAGAAAAATTAAAGACATGTCCATGTAACAAACTAAGCGATGTTCCAACTAAACATCTATTACAAAGCTATTAATATCTAGATGATGCGCTTAAGAAATTCTTGCACAATATCCGGTAAGTTTCCTTTAGCCTCATTCCCACGATGTTTTAGCAAGTATAACAAAAACTGCTTTCTCAATTCATACCCATCCTGCACAAACGCATACATGTAGTTAGTATGAAAATTTCATGCCGAAGGTCTTAAAACATGTAATGGACAATACTCACTGCGCAAATCGGCTTGACCAAATCTTCACCGTTCCACCAGAGCATAAAATGAAAAACAAAATAGCCAGACAAATTCTTGTAAAACATTAAATTAACAATGTAAAGAATATAGTAATAACAAAAGTAAATGCTTTTGTTATGAATTCATTACCCATCTATACTCGTTGGAACACCGGACGGAAATAAACGTTGCCATTTAGATAGATCATAATTCCAACCAGGCAGCTTAATTTCGAGTGCTTCTTTGAAATCCCTTGCAAAACTTTTTAATTTCAGTGCATGCCTCAAATTTTTCTCCTCTAACGATTGTGATGTTTGAATAGGATCCATAATATATAGACGACGTGCCTCTTTGTCGATGACGTACAAAATGTATCGGCCGATGGATGCATAGGGAAGATAAATCTACAAGTGCAGGTATTAGAAACAACAATAAACCATGATAACAATTGATAAAATAATTTACTTACCTTGTTGCACGATGAGATGTCGTTGTCCATCTCAGGCCAGCTATCAAATAATGTTGCCAAACTCTGAATAGTTTCCTTCTCGCAAAACTTCTGACCTCGTGTTGACTCTAACATCATGGACTAAGTAAAAAAAAGAAATATTGTTTCAACATGTTGATAATAATGACACATAGAATGAAGAGTTAAGATAATTTACACAAAATCGTAGATCCATGTAGTGCACAGGAGGGTATGTGAACAATACTCCCTCGTCACATGCCAGCATACGCACGGCTGTGTTGAAGCAGTCATTGTCCATGATCTGCTCCATGTTAAATATGCACTGAAGTTTTTTAAGACTTAAGCCCATTGTATCGGGTGTCGAGCTCCGGACCCATACCTTACTATAAATTGAATGATAAGAAGAATAATATTATAAATCCGCACATTAAATATTGATGCATGATACTTACTCCAAACACCCAGCATCATCGATAGACATGATGTAGTTGCAAAGGCCGGCAAGTAATTCACGTTGGTCCGTGGGTATGATAGTGATTGGGGCAGGACGTTTGTCTTTGACTACGTCAGATGGATTCTCCAGGATCTCGATATCAAAATTAGCTAAAGTTTCTTCATCGTCAGGTTGATGGTATATGGGATCTCCTTTTAGCTTATTCAGCTCTGAATCAAGCAAAATGACAGCCATTTTTTTCCTAAAATGTTTCATATCCTCCTACAAAATATATATATAATAAATTTATATAATATTTTGAGATAAAATAACAAGATAATGTATAAAAATGGAATACCTGGGTGAACGTGTCTGACAGTCCATGTGATGTCCAGTATTCCATATAATTTAACATGAACAGTCCACATGATACGCTACAATATTATAAAACAATCCTTTACAATACCACACAGATAAATCAAATAAACAAACCATTGTAACATGTGCTTACCCATCGGTTTGTATTGCCTCATGAAACTGCTCTACAACCGTCCATTTTGTAACATTAAGATCGGGTCACTTATGACCTCTGATAAACTCCGGACTATGCTCTACAAGTTTTAGACACTTCTCAAGTCCTAGTAACTATTTTATATATGAGAAATATTAGGGAACAAGGCAAACAAAACATATGTTAAGATGAGTAAAAATATATATACTTACCGTAGTAGCAAGGTCATTGCGTTTGACCCGAGAACCAAGTGAGTCCAATACTTGAATCTCACG
Organism: Triticum urartu; assembly: GCF_056163025.1. Classification (NCBI taxonomy): domain Eukaryota; kingdom Viridiplantae; phylum Streptophyta; class Magnoliopsida; order Poales; family Poaceae; genus Triticum; species Triticum urartu. The sequence goes on from NC_141874.1 coordinate 213,835,879, forward strand.
TTTTTTGGCATTGGCGACTGCTAGATACCAATGATAGCCCGGCATGTTAATCGGAATGAATAACTGGTGTAAATATCATACAAGTCACGATCGCAATTAGATATAAATATTAATAATTCATTATAACTATGAATTAAATAAAAACAATCCATAATTATATGCTGGATAACGAGACAAAAGCCCCGGACTATAATTAAAAAAAAATCTTGTTGAGGCAGCAGTATTACAATATATTGCTCATTTTTTTTCATCAGCTAGGACTTTTAAAGACTACTAGTAGTATATCTATCGAATAATGCCTTTGGAGCACGAGCACATTGAGCCATTTTTTAAGTTAAGAGAAATGGATTTGTATGGCCTGAAAAAATCCAAAAAATTGTGTACATGCAGGGATAGTAATGTACTATAATTGTGCAAATTTTCATCAATATCCATGCTTGCATGCGAGAGCCACAAAAAAGACTAATACATGCCAAAAAATAGGCTTGTGTTTTTTTTGTTGATACTGGGGCCGGATTTTGTCTTTTTGTTAATGTATTATTGAAGAAAATTTAACAATTAATTAGACAACATGGATGCACATTCATGAAAAAGAGAGTAAAAAAATTGAAACTATTAAGCAACCTTTTTTAGGGGTTTAAAAAGTCGTGTTCCAGAAGTCTACCTTATAGTGTATATTCAATACTTGCGAGATTTTCAAACTATTTAGAAAGAAATACTTACTGGATTTTGTTGTTGTTTGGTCGAAGATTGCTAACCAGACATACTGCCCGGTGAGTTACTTGTAAGATTTTATAGGTCGGTGCAATGATGTGAATATAATTGGACGGTGCAGGTCCAGGTCGAGTGGTTGGTGTATCTCCGATTTGCATTGAGGAGTTATTAAAGTTGTAGACTGCATATGTTTGTACAATCTCCGGCGGAAAAAACTGTGTACATACTCTTGTATATTGGTGGAAAAATAAGTTGACAGTAAGGGACATATGCTTTTTCATTGTCTTATTATTTTGATTCAAAGAGGTTGTAGCGGGAAAAAATCTGATGGACGTAAGTCACTATAGACGCTTCCGTAATCAATGAGAATGCCTGCTTTCACTAAATATACATCGCCGAAATGACTAAAATAAATTCAGAAAATTGCATCCACTAACTCCAAGTCTATTTTCCTCGAATATGCACGAGTGTGCATATTATATATATTGAAGAAGAAAAACAAAGTATGCCTCCACCAAAGTTTACAAGTACTTCAAGACACGCTACTCCTGACCACTCTCCCATCTCGCTACCATACTGAAGAAAGGGTTTACATTCCCTTTCAGTAAACCGGCCAACGACCACACCATGCCCTCTAACCTTACTCTACGTAGTAACTACTTGATCGAAGGCCGTGCTCCCTCGAAGACGATGGCATTCATGTGCTTCTACAACTCGAGAATTGTTAACACAAAGATAGTGTATAGATCCTTCCGGTTCATGTTGTTGGGTCCTTGCTTGCCGCACATCCATGAAGCAAGGGAGTCGTGTGCGGGGACGGTGTCCACTCCGGTCTACCCAACGCCTCACGAGTCGCCGCCCACACTGTCCTGGCAAACATTCATGTGAGTAGCAGATGGTTAAGGCCCCTCCCAATGCTCCACCTTGTACAGGTGCTAAGCCTTCCACGTAGGCAAAAAATCTGATGTGGCAAGTTATTTAAGAGGAGAGAGATGGGTGTGGTGACCCCAGGAAGAACTAATGCTAAGCGCGTGAATCTAGGCAAAATATCTAAAAAAAAGAAGCCCACCAATACAGGAAGAGCTTTAGTTACTAAATCATTAAATGAAGCAAGCTTAGCAACCATAAGCTAAGCATCTATGCATTGAGGAGTATAGTTGCTAAGCTATTTAATGTGCTTAGCACCTCATCTAAACACCCATGCATTGGCAGCAGCCTAATAGCTTCCTCCTCCTGGTCACAAAAAGAGCACGCGTCCGAAGTCCAACAACTATCCCGAAGAGCCAGCCTTGGGGATTACTTCTCTACCTCAAAACCTGGCTGCATATGCCAATCGTATCGACAACCGTCGGCTGGCCTCCCAAGACCATGCAATTTCATCTCACATATTCTCAGTTGACTCCCAAGTGACAACCCTCTGCCAAAGCGAGAAGAACTCCTGCAGTGCATCCGTTCCTAGGTTGGGGCCAATATCCATCGCCCAGGACCCATCCTCCACAGCCCGCCCGACCAGATTGGATGATGTGATACACGGCGGGATTCACCAACTCTAGAACTTAAACCTTGATAGGTTAGGTACTACAAAGAGCCGAACCATGTGAGCCACGCTCAGTTCAGAAGTTCTCATAGTTTTATCTTTGCCCTTTCGGAAAACGTAAGAGGATTGCACAGTTTGATTTCTTTGCCGCGAAGAAAAACAATTCAGTTTCCTTATTGGATCCCAGACAAACATAAGAGGAGTGCATGCATTTTAGCCTTTTGGGGGCATCCGATACTCACCGGCACTGGAGTGCTGTGTGCGATGCTTATCGCCCCACCCATCCATGTGCTGAATTAGTTTAGGTTAGGTGATTAGATCTGCAGCTCAGCTCATGAGGCCATTAAAAGATGCAGCCTGACAGACAGAGCTCTGGACGGCCGGCTGAACTAGAGAGGGCACCAAACTGTACAACTGTCACGCCGAGACAAAAGGTAACAGAGAGGAAGAAAGAAAAACTAACTAGTCCGGCAGGTGAATCTTGCACCGCTGTCACGGCTTCCAAGACGGACGCGAGATGTTGTCCTGGATCTGATCTGAATCTCTAGACGGCCGGTGCCTGCTGCTTTGCCATTGCATAGAGTGGTAGGAGTATTACACAAACACGTGAATTCCATTTAGTTTCCAGCATTTTTCCAGGTGTCGTTGTAGTAAGAGACGAGAGACGGGTCTCCTTGGCTGCTGCAACACGATGGCCAGACAAAACAGAGACAGGGGACGACGAGTCTGAATCCACCACCGCTGGGAGCACACGTGACGGACGCGGCTGCTAATCACCGCTCTTCCTCTGTTGTTTGCTGCTGCGTGCGAGTGCGAGTGCGAGAGACGGATGCAAGTGGAGTAGTAGTAGTACGTGGCACGACGCGCGGCGCACGAGGACGCAGCGGGCGGACTTTGACCCGGCAAAGGCAGACGCCTCTCGTCCAGTTGCACGACGCTGGCCGTCGTCATGCATGCATCGGGAAGACGACTTTGAAGCAACCTGTTGGACGGACGTTGGGGGCGTACCGTTCCGGCGCGTCGCGCGTGTGTGTCCTTGACATGCAGGACGTGACCACGAGTGAGGGCGGGCGAGCAAGTAGCTCTGATCAATCGGATCGGACTCGGACGGGTCACCCGACTGGCTACGACGTAGTAGGAGAGATGAGTGGAGCGCGTCGTGTAGCCTACCTGTGATACGCGGTGCTTTGATAAGATTAGGATTAGCGATCCTCGCCCACTGCCACCGCCACGGACTTGACTAGGTCGAGTGCCTTGCGCGTTATGCTACCGTCTTGTGTCGCCCCCACACTTTAACCATCTTTTCTTTATTAAAGGTGCAAAGATTCTGTTTGAGAGAAGAAAAGAAAAAGAGCGTAAAAATCGTCTCAAGACGAATGCGGCGTACTAGTGCAGGACAGGCATACGCGCGACTGTTGGCAAGTGGAGCACAAGTGCGCAACCGGCGCCACAACCCTGGGTTCATGCAGGCGATCAATCCCAAGTTGCTGATAAACGCCCAACGCAGAACCACAAAGCCATGCTAGGGGAGGGCGAGCAATTAACATAAGCTTTCACGGCACACCTTCTCGTGTCCTGCCAACAAGAATTCGACAGGCATCTTCTCCAAAAAACAGAAGAGCAACTCGGCAGAAAAGCTAAGCGCCCGGCCGGCCACTACGAAACGGCCACGCTTATTAACGTCGATGACAGCAAGGCAGATTAGGCACTCCCGCCCCAGTGCACGCGCGCCCATTTCCCGGATTGCAGAGCCCCATGCATGGCAGCACTATGGCAGGCAGCTCGAGCCACGCGACACATGCACGGGGCGCCGCTGCCCGAATCTTGGTAGGAAGCGACGCGGCCCGGCCCGGCCCGGCAGTTGTGCCATCGCCAGCATCTGCCCGCTGCCCGCCTGCCTTTTGTTTTCGTGCTTTTGCCCTTTGCAGTCGTGTGCTGCGTGCCATGCATGGCATGCTGCCTCAAAAAGCTCTCCTCGTGTGTGTGCGCGCGCGCGCGCGCGTTACGCATGTAGATCAAAAATGTGTGTACGTAGTACGTGGGTACGTATATTCATCTGTGGAGCAAAAATGTGTGTTCCTGGCGTGTTGATTCGGTGGTTTATGGTTAGCTGGTGCATTTTTTACCAGCTTTTTTTTTGCGGGTGTATATTTTACCAGCTCGACAAAATGAAACCAAGCCCCCTGTTCGAGCGCAGCGCACTACAAAAATAAATAGGCGTAGGGTACAGACACTATATTGTAATGACATTGCCATAAAAAAAAGTAAGAATGGAGTCGCAAATAAAAATATAATAATACATTGCACTAAATGCATCTTTCATTATTTGTAAATCAGAAATTTAATATACTATCACCTCTTGTCAGTAAATAGGTGATCTTTCCATGCGTTGCATCGGGAATTTAAAGATAATTTTTGTATGAACGAAGTGCCCTAAATCAAAAGCTTTTTTTTTCAGGAATTAATTGTATGTGAACAAAGAGTATGCATGTACGATGGACCATTAGAAAATGGAACAGTTAAATTGAGTATGCATGCACAACAAAATAGTTTTAGTGGATGGTCACATGGCTCAATTAGTGACATGGAGGACTGCATTTTGAGAGAATTGGAGTTAGTGGGGACCAACTATTTACGTATTATAGATGTGAGTAGGTGACGGTGTTCTGGACTAGGGGGTACTCACCACGTCGTCTCCCGATCTATTAGATTGGGCCGAGGACCCGCGTGGCCGTATACTCATGGGCCAGTTCGGACGGCTACCGCATACAAGGAAGATTCCACAAGACTTGGCGATCAAGACAAGGACTTCTCCCCACCGGCGTATTCGGCTAGGACTCTTGTTATCCTAGGCCTCCGGTGCATTATATAAACCAAGGTCAGGCTAGTCGATAGATAGACAACGTACACATCAACAATCATACCATAAGCTAGCTTCTAGGGTTTAGCCTCCTTGATCTCGTGGTAGATCTACTCTTGTACTATCCATATCATCAATATTAATCAAGCAGGAGCAGGGTATTACCTCCATCGAGAGGGCCCGAACCTGGGTAAAACAAAGTGTCCCCAGCCTCCTGTTACCATCCGGCCTAGACGCACAGTTCGGGACCCCCTATCCGAGATCCGCCGGTTTTGACATCGACATTGGTGCTTTCATTGAGAGTTCCGCTGTGTGATCGACAAAAGGATCGATAACTCGCCTGCAGATCAACTGCGACTTCGGCATCTTCGTCACCAGCTCGACTGGTCACCTTGGTTCGACCAAGAATTGCGCCCCGTGTTCGGATCACCATGTCCGGACGAGGGCCTTCATCAAACATAAACTCCGATCTCTATCAAGATCACGGAGGAATCATCTATGGAGCTCGGGGGCTCAACGTCAACATTGCCCTCAAGCGACCGTGCTGTTTTTCCGGACAGCGAACGCGTATCCGCCGCCACCGCCTCCTCGAGCGTCTCTTTAACTATCGCTTTGGTGGAATTGTGTGGAATTGAGTCTACAACAAACCTGGAAAATTTCGTCGAGTTCCGATGAAGGAATCTCTGGCAATCCACGATATACCGGAGCCCTGTCAAATCTGGACGGGAATTTGGATGAGTTTAGGGCGTGGTGTCCAGCTTCTAGCTCGAACGTCCTTTGGAAGATCCAACCATTGATCGGCTGCGGAATTCCTATATCTACCACCTCTCAAAATTTCGGCTCGATCCGACCGTCCAAATTTCGGGAACCTTCCGATTAGTGCATCACTTTCCGGATCTGTTTTCTGCGCGAAAACGAATCCGACTCGAGTTCATCTTTTTTATGAACAGGATTTCGGACATCCCTTTTGAAGGAAGTTTTGTATGGCGTATTGTGTTTTGTTCTCGAACACATCCCACTAACTGTAAGATCTTTTGAACATGATCTTCAACATCATGCTGGTGTCAAACCAGTCCGGCAATATTACTCCACGGCTGCCGACCTGCGCTAAACACGGCGTCACTTTGTTGAGCCGGGCTCAACTTCTCCGGATCATCATCTCGGCAAGCCGAACAAGAGCCCGGCATCGCGAAGGATAAATCATCACCAACATCGCCGCCCCACGGGTTACACAAAGCGGGCACACCGGCATCGCCGCACGGTCACTTCATCAAGCCGGCATTGACCACGTCACGACCTGCATCGGTAGGGCCGCACTATTGCTCCTCCGAACCGGTGTCCATCACGCCGACCTACTTCGACATCTCGGCTGGACCGGGGGCTTCATCATCTCTTCATCAACCTACTCCGGTAACGGGTGTGCGGATCGAGTCCCAATTTTGGGAATCACCTTCCTTCGGATTGCTACAACAAATAAACCAGGTGCTATTAATCCTAGTATTTTTTGCTTGTTTGGGTTCAATTTTTCCCAAGGAATTATTACTCTGGTTTGTCCATCATATGTACACATGTCTATCAAATGGTGGCCGCATTAACGACGGTCGCATGGTGGTCCAGTCAGTCTCCGTACATGGTCCGGCGAATGCCGCATCCGGAACTCGGACCGATCTGTGAATTCAGGCTTTGCCACGCCCTTACCGCATCACGCCGACGCCCTGCATCGACATTGACTTCGACGACAGGCCATATTTCTTTTACTACTCACTTTGCATAAATTATTGATTATGCAACGATTTTATTATTATTATTACTATTATCTCCGGTTTGCACTATTTTATGTGGCACAGGAAAATGATTCAGCCGGACTATATCCTTTGGCGTCACCTCGGCTGGACGGGGGGCTTCGTCAACACTTCATTACCCCATGCCGGGGACTTCGGCATCACTCTGCCGGCCTGCACTGACCATGCTATGTCACCACTTCGGAGTGCCGAGCTCTTTGCTCCGCCACCTCGGGACCGGCTTGGGGGATGGCACCTTGTCCCGCATCAAGCTCGGACCGCGTCATCAATACCGAACACATTAACCAGCTAAGTTGCCTTCATGCTCAAAGTTTTAAATTTTTAACTTGTGTTCGGTTCGACCAAGCATTATACTTTTTTGGAAAAAAGTTGCTTGTAAAAAATTTTCCTTGTCCAAACTTTGTTTGTGACACACAAATTCAAGGACCCAATTCACTTGGGGGCTTCCTTTATGAAGCTTTTTCCTCTTGCATATGATTATACTTGTACGGCTTCGTTCCTTGTTCGTGTATTATGTCACAATATGCACCATATTGACTTAAGCGATTTGCAAGCTGGGTTGCCTCGCTCCTGTGTTTACCCCTATGTTCCCGATTGTTCGGCTAGGGAGTAAAGGGAGCACCTTTGCGATTGTCACGATCGGGTCACCCGAGCCGGACCTCAGACTGGGTGAAGCCGAAAGCTAGCGCTCTTATAGTTATTCAATGATGGTCGGCACACAACGGAACTCATGAGTATAAAAAATCTATTGCACAAGTCTCATAATAACAATGAGCACCGAAGAAAGGTATCGATGGGGGTACTATTTTCTTCGAAGATGCTTCTTACTCTTCGCAGTAATATAGCATAAGTTCCCTGAGCGCGCTTTGTCTGTTACAGCCTTATGGCCTGATTGCCTAGTTATTGGAAACACCGTCGATATTCTCGACCGATGGAGTACATAACACTTTTCGGTCCTTAACCGAAGAGGGAGAAGCCGACGGTCGGTTAAGACGCGTTTAAAGTTCGGTTGAACATAGATATGATATAAGTACTTCGGTACATGCAATCATTCTTCTACCCAAGTCACTTGGGGGCTCTTAAGTTTATTTGAGCCGTTTTATAATAAGTGTTCTTCTTCTTAGTCGTTGCAAAGTTTTATTATTATTTATCACTCCTTTTTTTGACACGAGTGTGCGGTCACTAGCCGGGGAGCCTAATTTCTCTCTCAAAGCCGCTAGAGTTTAGTTTGCTAAACTGGCCTGATGAGAAGTACTCCGCCCTCGGGATAGGAGGTTGAAGCCGTAGGCTGACCCGCTCGAAATCTTGAGATAGGATGTATCATGTTAAAGCACGACAGAAGCACTTTTTTTCTTCTAAAACTAATTTTTGGATTGGCACCGAACACTTGATCTTGTTCGGACGTCAAGTTTTTACTGACGTTTTTTTGGCTTTTCGAGCCTATGGCACTTTTAAACTATTTGTGCTTTTCCAACATTAGTCTCGCAGTGCAACGCCGGACACCTTTAGGGATTCGGCAAAAACATTCTCAGATATTGCTATATATGCATCGGTTTCGAATTGTGTCTTCGGTCAATAGTTGGGTTGCCCGGCTCCTGCACTTGCTTCCTACGTTCTGTTTTGTTCGGCTAGGCGTGCAAAGGGAGAACCACTGCGATTGTGCTTCCAGCTCACATGGTTAAGCACCTTAGTGGAGAAAGCCGAAAACTGACTGTCACAATAAGCGTAAACTGGTCAGCGATCCGATGACTATGACGGGCCATTCATAACATTGGCCGAAGTGTTTACGGCTTGACCTCCACTGTCGCCGAACACTACCGGGGGCTATTAACTGGCCTCCCAAACTAAATCCTCGATATTTTGCTCTTACATTCGAGCTGAGGTTTCATGATCATGCTTAGCATGACAACCCAAAGAAAGGAACCGATAGCGGGACTATTTTCTTTGGAATACATTTCTTCTGTTAAACAGTAATATAACATATCTTTCTGCGTACTTTTGTTTATAAAACCTGTGGCCAGATTGCCTTGTTTGTCGTAAATCTTTGCCCTCATAAAAGCTTTATAAAGTAGGACAAACACTCCTCGGCTACTGGCCAAGGAGGTGGAAGCCGATGGTCGGTCAAAAAAGTTTTGTACAATGCGGATCCGAGCATTAATGACGTAAAGTACTTGGATACATAGAGTCATTACACATAATTTGTGATTTTACTATGGATATTGATCTTAATTCGGCCACCCGTGCCCGCATTAAGGCTCGGGGGCTACTGGGCTTCGGGCTTATTGTTTACAAATATTAAAGGGGCACATCGATCCCCTGATCTGGTGTTGCCACCCGACCAGTGTCTCGGGGGCTACTGCATTGCTTGTCCAATGCAGAAAATTTTATGTGCAATATAGTTTCCGAGGAGATTTTGATCCTCAGGTTGGTCGGCCGCACCCAACCTGAGTCTTGAGGACTGAGCACGCCGCTTTTGTGTCCCGAAGTATTCTGCCGAGCTAGGACTTGATCCTCAGGCCGATTTTGCAAATCAACCTGAGTCTCAGCGGCTACTGGGATCAGCGGTCTTATGTCATCCTTCATGTGCATCTCGGGTTTTAGACCGATACACACCTTGAGGGCTACTGTCTATATATCTCGGTAGGGAATAAATTGCACCAATAAAAAATATTGACAAAAAATCGGCCCATAGTCGGGGTGGTGCACCACCTCGGAAGCAGTCCGGCATAAAGCTCGGGCGCTAGTGGCTGGCTCCATAGAGGGCATTTCCGGCATTAAGCTCGGCTAAACTCCTTTAACTTTTTTGAACCAAGGTGATATGACACCTCGGATATAGTCCGGCATTGGAGCCTGGACACAGTCTGGCGTTGGAGCTCGGATATATTTCGGCGTTGGAGCTCGGATATGCAGTCCGGCGTTGGAGCTCGGATATATAGTCCGGCGTTGTAGCTCGGATACATTCCGGCGCTAGAGCTGGGAAGCGGTCCGGCGTTGGTGCTCGGCTACAAAAGATACCTCGAATGCAGTCCGGCGTTGGAGCTCGGACGCAAGAGGACCCTGCCTCCCGGGAACAACTTCAAATCCGAGGTGTGGCATAAAAATAAACAAGGCATTGATAAAGGCCGGAAACTTAAAGGGGCTCCTCGGATACCCGACGTGTAAACTCGTCGAATGCATTTCGGCGATCCTCAAGATCGAAGATAAAGAAGATTTGTTGAACCAGTTTTCAAGACCGGCAACCGAAGATGAAGAACAGTTCGGAAGAATCGAGGAGCGTCCCTAACTTGAAGACCGGTTCAGGGGGCTACTGACGGTGTCCTGGACTAGGGGGTACTCACCACATCGTCTCCCGATCAATTAGATTGGGCCAAGGACCCCCGTGGCCGTATACTCATGGGCTAGTTCGGACGGCTACCACATACAAGGAAGATTCCACAAGACTTGGCGATCAAGACAAGGACTTCTCCCCACCGGCGTATTCGGCTAGGACTCTTGTTATCCTAGGCCTCCGGTGCATTATATAAACCGAGGCCAGGCTAGTCGATAGATAGACAACATACACATCAACAATCATACCATATGCTAGCTTTTAGGGTTTAGCCTCCTTGATCTCGTGGTAGATCTACTCTTGTACTACCCATATCATCAATATTAATCAAGCAGGAGTAGGGTATTACCTCCATCGAGAGGGCCCGAACCTGGGTAAAACAAAGTGTCCCCAGCCTCCTGTTACCATCCGGCCTAGACGCACAGTTCGGGACCCCCTACCCGAGATCCGCCGGTTTTGATACCGACAGTAGGCGATAACCATTCCGTCTGAAAATCACACATACAACAATCACTCATCTATCGGATATGTGAGGACTATTTCATAGATTTACTAAATTTTTACAAAGGTGACCATGCGATGATAGGACGGATGATGACTGACTTCTGTAATGAAATGGCGATAATGCAAGAGCAAAGGCGGATGAAGATGATGAAAGTGGATGGGGGAGAAGCGGGAAGAAAGATGTCGAGAGTTTGTTACTATATGAATAATTGTCATGTTCAACACATTTTTCCAATTCCAACCTTTATTATCATTGTATATTTTTTTTGTTATCCCATGACAATGCACGGGCAATCAGCTAGTAATGTCTTAACAAGTCACTGCATATACTACATGAATAAAAGAATGTGAATTGCTAGGAAAATGTGTTTGCGTAAACTTACAGCCATGTAATTTCTAGACAATGATCCTGTGAACCAAAGGGCAGAAATGGGAAATAAAAGGCACTAAAATTAATCTGTGCATAAAAAAAACCTTCAAGACAGAAGATGAATAGATAGTGTGCTAGCTATTCCGGAACAAAATGCTCTGTTTTTTGTTTTATTTTTGCCTTCCTTGACGGATTGCATGAACTCTGTCAGTGCAACCATTAGGTAGAACGATCATGTCAATCAATCAAAAGGAATAAGATCTTTGATCTAGACTAGCCAAGGGTTTCATCTTTAATTCTTGAGTCGCAGCTGATAACAAACACCAATAAGGACGATCAATTGATGTTAGAGGCGGAGCTTACGAAATGCAATTGATGGCTAGAGGCGGAGCTTAGTTAGGGCCAACAGGGGGGCATGGTCCCCCAGCTATTTTAATCTTCTTCACATAACAATTAATACTAGCCACTATATAGGCTAAATTTGACATAATATGCTGAATTAGCCCCCTCAACTCCCTCAAAAACTCATGTAGCCCCCCTGCTTAATTCTTGTTGAAGCTCCGCCACTTATTTGATGCCCTTAGTTTAGCATAGTACTGCTGCTCTCCATGATGTTGGTAAGTTAAAGTAGAACGGAGATATCAAACAGTTCGAGGATAGGTGTGCAATTGCGCCATACAAGTACATTTTCAAAGAGTCATACCTACCATTTTGACCACAAGAAATTTGTCTCTTGCTTGCATGAACCAGGGTTATAAAATCTTTGTGGGGGGTTTGGCTTATGAGCTGTGCAGTACGCAGTAGTTGATGTTGCAACCACCGAGGATCAAAATATGTTGAAGCTTGCAGACAATGACTCGGACTGGTTCTTTGTTTGCCTAATACTCTCTACAGGCTGCATGGTACGTAGGTAACTACTAGGGATATTTATATTATTGGTCAAGACTCAAGAGGAGGCCGTAAAATATTAGTGAAAATTAGGTCCTCGGGACTGCAAGAAGCCAAGAGCTAACTACTTGTGTTTATGGCTGACAGTTGCAGTTGAGATGATATATCCTAGGTCTATCTCCATTGCAAATCTCGCTGAAAGAAGTGGTAACTAAGCTGTGACGTTGGAGACCACAATCGAGACTTTTCATCAAAGTAACAAAAAGAATAACATTTTTCATGATGCACATTTTGCTCGTTCTCTTTCAAGACCACGTACGACGATGATATACTAACCAATTCTGCCTTTCAGATTACTAACTTGTGATGTCATCGACTCCCCCCCCCTTCCGGCGGCGCCGCGCCGCACCAGGACCAACCCGCCGGGCCTCCTTCTCCTCCCCCAGCAAATGACCCTCCCGCCGCTGCCGCCGCCGAGGGCATCATAGGCTAAGCCCGCGGGCCGCAGCGGTGGCGGCGGCAACCTTCCTCGGCCGGCGATCGGATCTAGGTGGCGGCGACCCACTCCGAACGATTCAAGAGCGGTGGCGCAGGCCGACGACGACCAAGGTTGTCATGCTGGCGGCGGCGACGAAGAGATCACGTCGGCGGCTAGGGTGCCCGATCTGGATCCATTTTGGATCTGGGTGGTGGTTCCTCGAGCCGTCGTGCGCACCCTTTGTTCCGGCACGGCAAGTGGCCTCTGGACTAGGCCCGTGATACGAGGACGTCGGGGGCTCCGGCCCTGGGCGTGGAGGTGGTGGCCATCTTCTTCGCCGGAGGTGGTCGGGTAGATGGTTGTGGATTCTCGCATCTAGTCTTGGTGTCGAGTGGGAGACGAGGCTGCCGGCGAAAACCATGCTATAGTCATGGCGGGCGATGGCGGCGTTTTCGCGTCGTTATCTTGTTGAAGACATCGCCACTGCAGCTTCTGTCGACTTGCTTGCGCTGCTCTAGGTGAAAACCTAGACCCGGAGTTTCCGGATCGGACGATGACGATGCTTTTGGTGTCGTTTTCCCTCATGGGGCATCGTTTTTGAGTAGCGGCTGGATGTAGGATCAGAGGACGGATTCTTTGAAGAAGCAGTGCGTCATCTCACTCATTGATGGCGACGGGTCTCGGCGGCATGGTGCTGTGGTGACTCGCCGTCCGATGCGCGAAGATGGACTCGCGCAGGAGGGTGACGCGGTCTGGCGTCGTGGTGGCGTCGACGGCAGCTAGACCGGGCAAGGTTGATGCAGTAGTATAGTTCTGAAAATGGATTGGTGGCAGGTGGCTGCAGCGGCTTCATACCCGGCAGGCGTCCTGGTTGAGGAGTGCGCCAGACCGGTGGGTACCCCATACCCGGCAGACGTCCTGGATGGGACCTCGGGTCTTAGATGTTAGGTTTGACTGCGAGGTCTGTTTGATATTAGGCCCAAACTATCAGTATCCCTTCATCAACTGGCTAGAAGTACCGACAGATATTGCCTAGACGATGACTTCAGTCTTATTGTTGTATAACTTTATAAGGTTTTGTATGAATAATTAATAAAGTGGCTGCATGCATCATCCAGATGCAGAGGCTGGAGGTCCTTCTCCATTTAAACAAAAATAGTACCACTGCTGATAGAGTAGACAAGGGGGATCACAAACCACAAGCGCAAAGGATACTAGTACTTTTCTCCTTTGCCGTCCCTTGAAGCACATCGGTACTTATGCCCAGACCCATTGCGTAGGAAAAAAGAACACTTTCCCCATGAAGTGCTCCAACCGATGGAGCAACAACGGTTTTGCTTGCTCATGCCATTATTATACAAGAAATTAGCAACATTAGCGCTGCATGATATCCAATCATTTTCCAATAGAAGTTTGTCTGTGTCACACAGTCGGCGATTAGTGGGAAAAGTGAGGGGGAAACGGTTCTCATCACCCACAGCAATCACCTCATCAGCAGCAACAAAGCCAACAAGAAGCAACATGCATGCACGAGCACCGCCTGCAGGTGGTGTTTCTACGTTCTACCAGCTCAGGGCATCTCCAGCTGTTTGGCTTTTCAGAACGCCTAAATAGAGCGGCTTGGGAGCATGCCGGCGCTAGTTCGGCCTCTGGGGTGACCTAGCTCCCAGTCACGCCCCCAAACGCCGGCCTCAGGATGCGGGAAATTTAAACTTGGTCGTTCCCGCTCTCAAAAGACGTCACAAATCCGGCGATCGGACGCAATCTGGCGTTACAAAAAACAGAGCGCCGCACGACGCAGGTTCGCGTGCACAATGATTCACTCGGCGGGGTCGGCTCCAGGCGTTGGCGGAGTCGGCGTGCGCGGGCTCGGCGGTGTCGGAGCTGCTTCGGTGCTGGGTTGTGTCGGCGCGGCTTCGGCACTGCTGGGCGGCGATGTAGAGGCGTCGTTCGGGCTTGGCGTCCGTGTGGTCGTGGGCGCGGGAGCTTGCGTCGTCGGCGTCGTCGGCGTTGCCGTCTGCATCTGGTTCAGGATGAGGCCGCGCTCCGCCATGTACCACGCCCTGAGCTGCTCGTCGTTGCTCTGGAGCATGTCCGCCCCGCCCATCAGAAAAGCCATGTCGGTGTTCCTCTTCTTCGCGGCGACGTTCGTCCGGAGCAGGTCGAGCTTGATGGCGCTGTTCTTCATCAGCGACGACCACCGCGCCTCGGTCTTCTCTTCACGTAGGACGGCCCGGGCCTGGGCGTCGGCGAGGCAATGCTCGATGGACTCCTGCACTCGCGTGGTTGCCGCGTCGGCGTTTTCCCCTTCTTTGCCAATTTGTGGCCGTCCGGCCGCCCCTCTGAAGCGCCAGGAGTCGTCACGTCCGGCTTGTATGTCTTCTTGGCCTTGTCGAGGGTACGTCGGACTTCCGCCCACTTCTCGCACTTGTCAATGTGCTTGTAGACGTGGAGGTGCTTGAAGTCGGCGTCTTGGTTGTCGCGCCGATACATGGTGAACATACGCAGCAGCTGCGCGGAGGAACAAACAGTTGGCGGGCGGCGGGCGTTGACGACGAAGAGATGCAGGCGAACGACGTGCGTACCTGATCCTTAACACTGGCGCCGCTCTCCGGGCGAGCCGCGACCTCCTCGACGATTCCATGCCATTTGTTGCACGCCAATTGGATACGCCCCCAATGGTTCGCCATCGCCTTGGAGCCGCGCTGCATGTAGACGCCTTTGAAGTACGGGTCGACGAGCTTCCGCTCGTCGAACTCGGCCTTGATGCGGTCCCAGTACGTCTCGAAGGTCTGGTTCGTGCCGGTGGTCGGGTCAAGGCAGACGACTTTCCATGCTTCGGCGAGGCATTCCTCCTCCTTGGATGTCCACTTGATGCGTGCTTCGCCTGTCCTAGCCGCCCGCTTCTTCTTCTGGCGCCCCTTCGTCGGATCAGGAGCTGGCTCCTCCTCCTCCTCGTCCTCGTCCTCATCCTCCTCCTCGGGATCCTACGCTTCGTGCGCGTCTTCGCCATAGACGTAACCGAGCTCGGCCTTCATGTCGCCGCTGAGATCCACTACCTCGTCCTGGGTTGCGAACCCGGGAGACGCGGCGGCCGCGGTCGATCCTGTCGCGATGATGTCGTCCATGTCGGCTCCTGTGTCGTTCGTGTCGCCGAGGTGCGAGAAGGGCCGCGGCCCACGGCGGAGATGGGGCGTCGGTGTGGTCGCGTAGGCGGCGGGCAGCGAGTAGTTGTATGGAGGGTACTGCACGCCGACGAAGGCGGGCGAGGGTGTGCGCGTCGCGGGGTGACCATGGGGGAAGGTCACGTTTGGGTTGAACCCCCCGTGCGCGTCGCCGTCGGCGTAGCCGGGCGACGACGATCCCCATGGAGATCCGACGCCTTGCTGTCCCCAGGGCGCGTACTGGGCGTGGCTGACGACGGGTGGATTCATCATCCCCGCGTGGTCGACCGATGAGGAAGACGCCGCCGCACGCGCCGCGTTGTCGCGGGCCTTCTTGGCAACTTCCACTCTCCACTCGGCGTTCGACATGCCCGGTGGCTTCGATGGCGGCGCCCTCGGCTTCCTCTGCTTCGGCTGGGCCACGGTGCCAGTCGTGGTTGCCGCCGCGCGCGGCATGGCGTACTTCTTCGGCGGCATGGCGGCGACTGGAAGGCGAGCTGGAGGGGGTTTGGCGGAAGAAAGGGAGGGAATGGCGGGAGGAAGGCGAGCGAGCGGAGAAGATGCGAGGGAAAAGCGTCAAGAAGCGGCGGGAAAAGGCCCTCGGGTCGCCGCCAGGGCGGGCCCACGCGCCTTTTTCGCTTGTGCCGACTCCTCAAGCGTCCCCAGGGCGCCGGGTTCGGCCTGAGTCCGCCGCCATCAGTTTTGGCTCAAGCCGGCGAAAAACGGGCTTCTGGAGACGCGACTGAGCCGTTTTTTCGGCGCCGGTGCGGCAAAATCACCTGAAGAGGGCCTGTTGAAAGCGCGGCTGAAGATGCCCTTAGCTAGTACTGCGTAATCATGCATGCTCAAGCATACATGGGTATGCAACCACTAGACTACACCACACTTTTGCTTCCGCAAGCCCCCCCCAATAGAAGAGGCTGAGAAATGAGAAAAGCCAAGACCATCTTGGATTGCACAAGGGCGTCGGCCGCTCCTTGAACTCTTCTCCCGCCACTTGGCTTCTCTCCACTTTGAGGTGGCCGGACAGGTTGCGCGCCTTGACAAGATAAAGATTTCCTGGGATCATCTTGGACACCTCACCTCATCATTTGATATGGTGTACAGTACCATGCATCTAGATGTTGACCCCCTATATATACATGGCGTTGGCGTGTAGCAGTAACGAACCATTCACGTGTAGCGTGTAAAACGTAAGCACGTATCTATACAACCTCTACAAAGAAATGTAAAAACGTTTAGATCACTATTTTAGTGAAGTAATAACTTGTTTAAACACATCAATCCACCTCTTGATGAAATGCACGCATACCCTCCAATCAACAAGCGGTTGGTTGGTGCCTTACTCCTTTTCTGGAAGAGGAGAGGGTGATTTGTTGATGTACCAACGTCACCTGAATTTGGTTGCAGTCAGGAGCAGATTAGGGTATCCTGGGCAATCAAACTTAATTAACTGGGACCATCAATGAATCAAATAAGCTAAAAGATATCCCGGGAGACGCGGCCATGCTACCTTCCTATCGTAATCCAAGTTAAGTCCGGATTAGTTTCTCAGTCAGTCGCATGGAGAATCAGCAAGTACAATTCCATTCCTTCATTGCCTTGCAGCAAGCAAGGGAGAGCCGGACAGGTCCACTGTTGTAATCTGAGAGAGATTTCTTTTTGAGCAATGTTAAAATTGCTCTTTTTGAGATGCCAATTCTGCAGTTACAGAGGAGAATGTTAATTAAGCTCGATGAGGATTCGAGTCTGCTGGGATGTAAAAGATTTCGGAGTTAAGCGAAAGAGTAGAGATGCATATGTTACTCTTTCATCACAGCACAGCTCAGTAGCGAAAGGAAATGCGCAACTAGAGTACCAGGCACACACCACACCAAACAAGGATTCAGACTCCTCGGCTTATTCAGAACATGCTTCAGATTGATTGTAGCTACAACAACTTGGAACACAAGAGGTTACTTCTAATTTCAAAAAGAAAAGCGCACTCTGACAGAAAAAATTTGTAGCTACAATCTGGAGAGCTTACTTCAGATTTACATACCACAACCGAATGCTGCTACTTCTCCCATCAACAAGTTGGCAACATGTTTCAGTGAAAATACTCTACTTCAGCTGCTCTGGACGCTGCAAGGTTTCCACAGCCAGAGCAAACGGAACACAAGAAAACAGCGTCGTCGGTCCATCGCCACCCGTGGTTTCGGAATCTGCCACTTCAACTGCAGGAGGGCCGCGCGTTGTTCTTTCTGACTATGTTAGTCATGCAGCAGCGATGTACGTAAGTCTTACAGCGGCAATGTAGATGCTTCTTCTGTAGTGCCGATTCTTGCCTGCTGAGAGCCATTAGGCTTTTTCTTGAGAGCATTCTTCACCTCCTCCTCCCTCTTGTCAACAAAAGAGATTAGCGATTTGATGCTGGTTAGCCTCGCTGGCCGGTTCACAATCGCCGCTTCAACCTCAACCTGGTTATTATACTTGCTGTACTGAAACAATATTCGCCAGAAGAAAATCAGGAGAGCAATGGCACATGCAAGGCCACACACCACAAACAGGCCCCAGAAGCTTGACAGGTTCAAGGAGTTTGAACCGAGCTCACTATCATCTGACTCACATCCTTTCTTCCCGCTTAACCATTCATCATGGATCCTTTGGAGGTCGCCGTTCTCTGATAGTGTAAGGATTGCTGTCGACAAGTCCTCGGCAAGAGGAGAGTCTCTTGGAAATGCCTGCAGCAGAAAATAGTACAATAGTAAGATATTTAGGAGAATAAAAGCCAGTTATTTGATCCTTCTTTTTTTGAATTGGAAGAGTTATCAGATCATAATTAATTAACTTACAAATCCCCATCCACCTTTTGTGAAAACCTGACCGACCGTCTTGAATTTACAGTACTTTGACAAGAAGATCTCAACGTATGGCAGCTCATCGATTATTGCAGCAACACCACCATTTCCAGACCCTAGCTCTAGTGCTCTTGCGTAATCAGATGGGCTGTTTAGTGGCACCAGACGGGAATCCGCGATATTGAGCTCCTCCACAAGATAATTTCTGGCAAACGATCCAACTTGATAACCAATTGCGCTTGAACTAGAGATCAAACTGTCAAGACCTTTTATCCCCGATGTTAACTCCTGAACTGTGAGAAGTGATGTCAAGCTTGCCGTGTAGCTTGAGTTAATAATGAGCACAACAAAGAGCCACACAAGGAGCACAAATCTGCCAAGTGCGCTAGAAGTGTTCTCTCCTGTGTAAACCAACAAAAAAAGTGGATATAAGAGTGAACCAAAAGAGTCTTTAATATCTTGACAAGTTTGATTTCAGAACTTACTGTGTGCGAAAAACATGGTTGAAAAGCTAAACCTGAAAGGTGCAGAGCAGACATCATATATCAGATAACAAAAAAACTTGCACACTTTCAAAAACAGAAATGTTATGCAATACATATACTAACCAGCATACTGTCATAATTTGTTGCCTTGGGGTTCCGCGGAACTCAGTATTAGTGCGGTGTTCAAGGATCCAAACAACTGTACCCACAAAGAGGAAGAGCAAACCTAGAACACACCACATCTGAAAGGTGAATGGTTTCAGAAAAGCCCAAGCGTTTGATCCAATCTCCCTTGCTGGAGCTACAATAATGAGACCTGATTCTGTATATGGCTGAGTAAAATCAACAAGTCTTGTTCTATTTGTCACAATAGAGATGTCCCCTATGGCAGCATCAAAGTACTGAGTGGTACCAAAAGAGAAGAACAAAATTAATAAAATCCAGTATAATAAAGATGGTACAATAGTTTTTCAGACTCAATGATATGGAGATGTTACTCACATTTTCGGACACCTTTTGTACAAGGTCACTGTAGCTCGGATTTTTCAAACCATCTCCAAATAAAACAAAACTGCATCCCACAGGGTAAGGCAACAAGCTTATCGCAGATTTGAAAACATCAACTGAAAACCCCTTTACCCCATCAGGCCCATCGTCTTGCATCACGAACTCATTGTAGCTTGTACGCAGAGGAACACCGATCCTTAAAAGCTTCCCATGGTACGGAAACACCCAACCACGGGGTTTCTCAGCAGTCTGACCAGGCCAGATAACATCATGGAGCTGCATATCATTGGTTGTAGAGTCCAGTGATACTGAATGCAAGTCTTCTGGAGCAGCAACTGAGAGACCAGAAAAGTTTGACCAATGCCCAATGGTTCTGAAACCAGTACCACCGATATTCAGGATGTCATAAGCTGGATGGATCAAATTCCCGTCCAAAGTAAATTGTACTTGGCCTGAAACCCCTGTGAAATTTGCCTGCAACACTTTCTCCAGTAATTTATCTCCATTGTTGAGAATTCTGAGAGAATCTAACTGAAGGCTACTTCCTTTTATAGCTTGCAAATTTTGGTTTGCAGAAAAGGATACTGCATTCCCTGCACTCAGAAACTGCTCAACTGCATGAGCAACTAACCATACGGAGTCATAAGCATGTGCAGTGTAAGAACTGAAGCTCGAACGGGTTCCTTTCCTAGTCAGATTGTTCAGTTTGGGCAGCAAGGACTGCTGAATGCCAGAGTCAGCAACATGTTGCCGGAGAGTAATAACCCCCTGCGTATGTTCTGTCGCATCAGAATCAACATGCGCAGGTGAATCTATCACTGCAGAAAGCCAGTCTGTTGCTATCCATACATAGCCGCTATTCATCATCCCTAAAGATTTTGCGGCGGAGAAAACTGTCATCCCAGAGTCAGGGTTCACATGGACAACATAGACACGGGACTCCATTTCATTCACTTGCATCAAGACATCCTGGATTGCAGTCCTTCCAGCATGAGGTGGCAGTTTTGCTTTGTAGGCTATCTTGGCCATATTTTTTGCAAGGGCATCACCTAATGCCGTGATGCCGCCTCTGCCATAGTCATCATCAACATAGATGGCGATGACTTCTCTCCATTGATACTGACTGATGATACTAGCCACAGCAGACATTTGGTAGTAATCACTTTGTGTAGCCCTCACAAAGTAAGGGTATTCAAGGGAAGAAAGGGTAGGATCGGAGGCTGCGAAAGAGATAAGTGGGACTTGGAGTTTGTTAGCAGCATGAGAAATGATGTGAGCAATTGCGGATGATTGTGGACCTAATACAGCGATGACATCCTTGGCCAGAAGCTGCAATGCTGCACAGGTAGCATTAGTTTATCAAACTCTTCCAAGATTTGAATGGGAGATTAATAAATCATATGTTCACTTATAATTTAATAAGTAAAAGAAAACTAAGGAAAGTTACAATTAGAAAAGATGATCTGCTTAGGACTCAAATTTGCACAGTTGCCGTGATATCATGGAACTACCTTATATAGCTTTGCAACTTTCCAATCCAAATTTCCTCTGTATCTGAATTTGATTATGGTGTTGGCTACCAAGATTGAGTTAAAAAGAAGTACTCCCTCCGTAAAGAAATATAAGAGCGTTTAGATCTTTACTGAGGGAGTACAAAAGAAATACAGCACGTGCAAGGAAAGAAACCTCAAGCAAGCAGATTAAAATGGCAAATTGCTAATTTAAATACGATAAGGTTCAAATATCTTCACCAATTGCTACTCATGTCTAGTTATTAAGCGTAGCTAGAAACCTAACTTGCATATCTAGCAGTTTTGTTTGGGTCTGGCTTTGGCTTTATTTTGCTTGCTTCTCTACATAAGTTTTGTTTCAGTTTTGGTCGCAGCAAGGCTTGTGACATGTACTTTGCACCTTCTTGGCGGTTTATTCTAATACAGAATGACGTACGCTTTGGTGCGTGCTTGGGGAAAAATATGTCAGGTAATATTCACCAACTTCTATCTTATGTCTAGTTACTAGCAGGAGAAAAAAAAACTAACTTGCATATCATTATTCTTTGATTTGATACTAAACTAACTTGCGGATATAGAATCAAGACAGATTTGGAAATGAAAAACTGATGAAAGAGAAAGATGTATGAACCTTCAATGGTTCCAACAAAGCAACTGCAATTGGTGTCCTGCATAAGAAGACTCAGTTTTGTCCCGGGGAGTAGGGTTGGATCAGCATTGACATCCGCAACAGCGAGCTCGATAGCCGGCTTCACTGCCCTCCCGATGACCGAATCAAATGTGAAGAGCGCACCGATGCGCACCTCAGCCGGCCTCGACACGCCATTGGTGCCATTCTGTCTGCCAGCTATGGCACCGCCGGCAATAATGGAGACACAGAGCAGCAGGGCAGCAAGGTGAGCAGCAGTGCAGCCCATCTGCACAAACCACAAAGCAAGAAAGCACAAGTGGCTTCTTGACCTCCAGAACCAGAAGCTAACACGGATACTGTGTTCTCGATCTAGACGACATCTGTTTCCACCCAAAAGAAGGAATTTAGAGGCCGAGATCGCACCGAGGAACCAGGAGAAGAAGCAGGAGAGGAACGCAGGCGATGGAAATGTTCCTGCTCTGCCCGTGGCCGCCGACCAGCTGCTCGACGAAATGCTCAGCAGGACGAAGTGGCGGCGCAGCTCACCTGCGACAGCAAAAGAGGAACGGAACGCGGCATCATTCAGTTGTCCAACGAGCTAATCGATTTGCTTGCCTGAAGAGAAGAGAAGACGAGGATCATCGGGCGCTTACCAACGGAAGCCAAAGAGCTCCGCCGAGAACACCACGGAACCTCGTTTGGTTTCTTGACCTTGCTGGTGATCCTTGGTGCACGAGGAGGGAAATGCTACGGTCTCTCGGTTTTGGGGGGATATTTGTAGCCATTCTCCGGGCAAATGAAATGCCTGCCTGCCGAGGCCAGGCAGTGGCTGGCACTGTGACGGCGACCGCGGGTGCGAGACGATCGTGGCCTCGTGGGGTCATGATAAAGCGGCTTTCTTTGCTGCCCTCGGCGATTGGATTCCTTTCAGCCATAAAGAGGGAAATGGGAGACACCCGGAAGCTTTGTGTCGCGGACGTCAGGCTCAGCAAAGTTCAGCTTGGACATTCTGACACTGGGTAATACTCTATCTTGCTAGGAATATTGTTAATGCTTTAGACCCTCTCGAATATCTGCTACTCCAGCAGTACTACTAAAGCTCCCCTTTCTAAAATATTCACATTCACCAAAGCCATGTGCATCAAACCATACAGATACAGTGCACTGCTTTGTGTTGGTTCTATATGACTCCACTGTTATCAATATGTCAGTCCTTTTATTTATCTTTTATCAGACTATTAGTGTTTAGATCTATGCATCCTAATTATGCAGAGGTTGAGTGTTGCTTACTATGTATTGTATCCCCTTAAATGCTTGATGCTCTATTTTGAGTTAACAAAAACACTCTTTATTGAAAACAACGTACTTCACAAAACCCTAATTAAGCCCTTTTCTTCTAACCTACTCATGCAAGACTGAATGCCCAGCGATGAACATCATCCTTCGACCCGTCAACGCTCCTCCAAGGAAGGCCAACAACACAGGAAAGCCAATGAAACATTATTCTCGTCACCGGCGCTGCCCTAACTTCACTAGCGACAAAGAACTAAAAAGCCCCTACATGACACAAACCAGACACATACCTAATGTTCCCATTCTTCCACGCCGTAGTGACCGGCGGAGGGTAGGGGGACCCACAGTGGCACCAACAGGCCGAGGGGAAGTGCCGCCGCCTCCGGGTCGCCTTCTGCTCTCAAAACCCTATAACTCCTTTTCTTTTCTTCCCGGCCTCGAAATACAAAAAAGTTAACTCTATTTATTCCTTGCTCCATGCCACTTTGCTCCATTTGGGTCATGGGGCCGCGACCATGGTGCGGTCCTCCACCTAGAGTTTGTGCAAATACTGTAGTGTGGCGCGACCCTGCCTGTGCGACTGGAGGAAGATGGCTCGGGGCTGCAGGTTCTCGGTCGCGTGGGAGTTGGAAGATGTGTTGCGTGCTCTCGTTCACGCGGGTAGTTGGTGGACCGTGCCGTTTCAGCTATGATGTCGAGGTGTTGCGGCGATGGCAAAGTGATCCAACTTGGACGGTGTTGCCCCAATCCGATGGGCGGGGGTGGAGGTGTGCGGTGTTACAAATGAAAGTCCTTCCCGCCTTCAATCGGTGTCGGCAGGGACTAAACCCGTGGGTTTTGTTCCCCTCTTTGGAGGCGTCATCGAGGTGTGTCGGCATCTGCCCCCTCCCCTCGCATTTGAGTTTGCTTGTGTATCTCCGGGTGAAAGCCTAGGTTCAGTTTTCTGAATCGGTAATGGCGGCATCCTCGATGTCGTTCCTTTGTTGGGAGCATCGTGTACGGAGACATGGCTTGAAGGTCATGTGTGGGGCTCCTTTTCTGTGCTCGTTGTTGTCCCAGGTTGATCTTCAACGATACTATATAGGTCGTAGCTGATGCATCCAAGACGATGCCTTCCTCTAGACCAACCAATCTTGCCACCTACTTGACGATGTGTTGTCTTCGGAGGACGCTGTTGGTCGAGACACGACTTTGTCTTTCGGCTTAGGGTAGACCCATGTGTTGTGGTGGCTTGTCTCCAGGCATGCCCTAGTGTTGAGTCTGTACTATGTTTGTTATTCACAATAAGGGTAGTCTTTCATAACTTGTTTCTGCCTTCTATAAGAATATAGTACGTGTAGGCGAACTTTTGGAAAGAAAAAAAACCTAGTTAGCACAATCTGGCGCATGAGGTATTATAGCAGCATTGGTGTTGCGCGGGGTCGATTTCGTTTGCTGTCACCACATACCAGAGTTTGAGTTAATACAGCCTTTCGGTTTGTTAGGCTGGCGTCTACTCCCTTGCCAAGCTTAATGATGTGTCACACGATTTCATGCGTTATGGGCACACTTATCCGCCAAATTTTGAGGCTGTTTGAAACCTGAGTTTACCTCAATCATGCAAAAAGGATGTGCCAAGCATTGTCACACTAGTACCAGTAGCATTCGGTCATGTCATCGTCTCATCAATCACGTGCCGTTCGCCACTCTTTCATGTCTTCCTTTTGCGACATGTGATAAAGGCCCCTTACTTAGAGTAGTAGCAATTTACAGGGAGTGCATGCGGATGAATCCCTCGGCTGGCCGGCTTCGTGCCGTCCCAGGACGCGGGGGAGCAATTTGAGTAAGCGCGTAAGTTTTTTTCTTTATTTGTGCTCAACAAGTTGGCTGCTGTCGAAGAATGTTTGTTTATGATCCACCTGATATTGAACATATAAACCCTTCTAAACTCGTATAAACCCTTCTAAACTCGTAGTCACAACCGTTGCCTCCACGCCGCCTTTAAATCGCTATGCCACCACCTGTTAATTCGGTGCCCCGCCGGGGGCATTTTAATAATTTCACGTCTAGATGTATAAAACTCAGTCGCTCAGTTGACGAACCCTAGCCGTCGCCCGCTCCCGCACTCTCCTCCCCCTCCTGCCTCTTCCCTTCCCCGCCTACTCCTCCTGTCGCCGCTGCCGCCTCCGCTCCTGCTGTCGCCACATCGCCGCCCCAAACCCCTGCCGCATCGGAGAGAAATCCATGGCGGTGGACAAGCCCGGCGGCGGCGGGGCCTCCTCCTCTTCGCCCGCGTCCACCACGGACCGACCGCGTCAGCAAGAGGAGAGGAGCAGCAGCCGCAGCGCGTCCTCAGTCCGGCCTCGACAAGAGAAGGGGAGCAGCAGCCCAGCCACGCTAGCTGGCGCGCACCTCGTCGCCACCTCTCCTCACCTTCTCCCAGGTTCCTGATCTGGAGCGGGAGGGAGGCCAGGCTACCCTTGACACGCATGTACTCCCCCTTTCCCCTTTGTGCCCTCTCTCTCTCTTCCCCGACCTCTCTTTCTTGTTACACACAGATTCATTGGAGCAGCACACCTGGTTTTAGATCTTTCTTAACTTCTCCTATTTGCTATTGTTGTGTCAGAACTGATGGATATCAAGGATTGCTGCCTTCAAGTTATGTTTCCCCGTTATAAGGACTCCATTCAATTGATTTTTTGTTATGGCTGCAGATGTGGAATGTTCTCACTATCAACTCTGGAATAACTAGCAAGTAGTGGTGTCAATGGCATCCGTGGGAGACATTTTGGTGGCACATGGACATCACGTTCTGGAATAAAGTAAGTCTCACAATCAACTTGGGAAGATGAGGTAGGCTGCCTTCAATTTTCTATCTGGGTAGCAGCAACAAATTCATGAATCTACCGCTTGTTGCCTTTATTATTGTGATCTATGCAAAAAGTAAATTTTGCTTGAAGATTGCAGCACACACGGATTGCTTGGCAGACTAAAATAAGTAGGAGCTTCTGATTGGACCCTTCAAGCAATAGTGTTGTTAATATATTAGTTATTATATTATGTTACTAGATTATTAGAATAACTTCCTGATATATGTGTTTATATGATTTCTGACATTTACTGCAATAATATTGATGGCCAAGCACTATACTGTGCATAAACAAAAAAAAAATCAGTTTTTCTTTTCGTAGTTGCAGCAATTTTCCTGTACCAATAGTGTGACACTACACTACTCTTCATTTTTACAGGCCATGGAACAATAAATAACTTGGCAACGGATACCCTGTGGTCTACAATTATACTGTAATTATGTGTGCACTTTGGATCTATTGGATGTCTAAATGTATTGTTAATCGACAACTACTAATGCAAAGGTATGTTCTATTTGTAATATGAAATGATTCTTATTTGTACCTCCAGCAGTCCTTCTCACATTTTCTATTTGTAATATGAAATGATTCTTATTTGTACCTCCAGCACTCTTCTATCTCTCCTTTTAGAACTAATGACATAAAAAATGTGGTCTGGAGTCTGGTCGTGTTTGAACAAAGTTGGTCAGAATGATATAGTTGTTTTCTTCAAGTTCATTATATTAATTTTTTCAGTATACAGATTATTTATTTGTTCACACAATACATGGCAGGAGATGTGTGTCGAGAGGCACATGAATATGCACGTGGGCTCTTTTTCAGCATGGTAGTCTAAAAAACTGTGGTATTCTCAGAACAGGTAGAAAATGCTTTGCTATCAAACCGGGCAAGTGCAGATTTCCTTGAATATAGTTTATTTTACAATTGTGTTGCCAACGTGCTTCCATTGTTTTATCACCATAAAATAGTTCTAGGTGCTCATATAAAATTTAGTGGCGTGTATGGGTGATTGTAGTGCAGTTTTGTTTATCTGCTTGCATTTTCAGCATTATAGTGTTGATATACTATCTCAATAAAACAGTGAATACGTATAATATGTACAAGCTACATTCAAGTTATGGCAGTGTGCTTGGGTAAGATGAACTGGTAATCTTCTGCTAGCTGAAAAAAACTTTTTTCGTCTTTTTCGTCTTTACATGTGTTTCTTGTTGAAACTCTTTTTCGTCTTTGCATGTGTTTCTTGATGAAGCTCGTGATTTTCAAGTTATGGCAGTACATATGTCTACCCACTTGCATGACTACCGATATTGTCCTTATTTTGCTCCTCCTTAGCCTTGTTCTGTTAGTGCAGTTCTTTTAAATAGCAGGGACAGAGTCCCAGAAAACATGCCTGATTGCTTTTCTTAGTGGCGCACTTGCAAGTATATGTGGTAGTTTCTGTTAGTTTCTCATGCTTTTCTACAAAGTGATAGGTTAATAATGTCATCAACAATTTTTTCCTTAACTGATCAATATCTTAGAAGTTGTCGCTCATTAGTTTTCTTTTCCTTATCTGATCTCTAGCGAGTAGAGTGATTTATTTTCGCAATACCTAATTCTGATCATAGGTAATGACAGATTTGTTTTCATTAAATGAGATTCTTGTTTTGTGTTGATTTTGCAAAATTTCTGTAGCTACATATTTGCTCAATCCAATAGACAGATTTTAATCAACCTTTATTATAATGTATTTCCAATTGTTCATAACTACATAAATTTTTGTTGTGATTTTGCAAGATTTCGAAATTTTTGTGTTTCAAAATTGTTATACTGATTCCTCAATGCTCTGTTCATGGCTTTGTTCTTATTTTATCCAAAAGACAGATTTTACTCAACCTTCAGTATAATATTTGCTTTGTTCTTATACTGATTCCTCGATGCTCTGTTCATGGCTTTGTTCTTATTTCTGAAGCTATATATTTGCTCTATCCAAAAGACAGATTTTACTTAATCTTTTGCCTTTTAGAAAAAGGGAGATGCCATTTAGAGCTTACTCTGTCCAACTTGATCTTCAACTTGCCGCTACTGTTCCTAAGCATTTTCCTGAAAACTGTTGTATTTGCTTTAGAGAATGAGCTCACCTTACTCAGAAGATATGCCAAGTAAAAAATTAGAAATTGAACAATTAGTTCCGCTCTTAAATTTTGCACAACAGTCCAAATTATCCAATAAATCATGTGTTAGCAGGGTCAAATTATAGAAGTTGAATCACTTGTTCTAAATTACCCAATCCAAATTATGGATGTTAATAATATGCTTTGTGTTAGACTGTTAGTCAAATTGTCGAAAGCCGGAGCTGGGTCGAGGAGCCGGCCTCCGCCTTTGACCATTACGTGAGAAGCAACACCGGCGTTGGCCGTTCCGTGTGCAGAGTGTGTGAGTTAGTGATTTAATTCCATCCTTTCCATCTCATGATGTGATTTTTCCTTTAGGATGAATTAGTAACTTTGTGTGGAGGTGGCAGCACTACCTGCTGGTTGGTGTAATGCCGTGCTTGACAGGGTGATTTGCAATTCCGAGTTTGTTTAATGGCTTAATGTCTAAGCACTCATCCCCTTATTCTGTTGTGTTGTTACCAACTTGGTTTGCAAGGAACAGACCTTCATCTGTGTACATCAAGATTGCTAATTGCCAGCTGAAGGTTGGTTTTGTTATCTGAGTAATCAGTTTTGTCATGTTGATCAACGATGCAATTTCAGTGAGGATATGTTTATGTTGCTTATTACTGTGCTTGACAGGGTGATAGTAAAGCATGAAGATGCCTAAGCTTATGAGGAAGCTGCAAACTGCGACTAAAAATTCTCACTTCAGGGTATTTCTTTTTACAATTTACTGCGCAGGATACATATCCTTCGCCATTAACATTCTTTTCCTCTCAGGTACTCTCTCTCTCTCTCGATCTCAGAGAGGAAACGAGGCAGCCACGGCCTCCTTGCCCCCCCCCCCCCCCCCCCCCTTCTCTCCCTCTCTCCCGTGCCTCCGCGCTACTGCAGTACTCCCGCGCTGCACACAGCTGCTGCTCCCCAACCACGGCGCTATGATGGTGCTTGCTCGCCTGGTCGCCGCCTCGTCTCGCCCAATCTTGATATAGTCCGGGGCGGCGCCGGCACCGCTCGACCGCGTCGTTGCCTCCTCTGCGTCATGAGAAGCGCCACCATTGCCTCCACCCCCACTGGGCAAGGAGCTCGAGGTGTTTGGGGGTTCGTGTTTCCTACACAGGCCAAAACACTATTGGAGCCTTGGAGGTGTGTGTGCAGCTCTAATTTGCTAACATCCTTTTTTCTTTTACCGCTGAATGCATCTATCAAATGAACTGTGTGGGTGCTTTCAGATAAGGTTACTGGTTTTGTAGATTTAGTATGATTCTGGACCATACTCTGAAACTAAAATGTACTAGATCTGTACCCCTGTATCTCTGGACATACTTTGGAACTAAATTATGCTATTATGCAAGGTTGTTTCTAATGACAGTAAACTGCATAATGATGTTTCAAATTATTTTGCGCAAGGTTGTTTCTAATGACTTGTCCATTTGCTTATTTCCTTGTTCGCCATCTGGAGATTGACAGGCCTGGAGTCTCGCTCGCCTCTGTTTTCCCCCTGTGGACACACATGAGACTCAGATCTTGGCTCGTCGTAGAGGAATCGATAGCAAGAATCAACCAGAGAAAGGATGTACACAAGGTACTCGATGGTTTTCCCCCAGCACTAGCTTTGTGTTGAGTTCGTTTTTGTATTTTTCTGTTTATGACTGAAGCGAGAAGCTACACATTGTTGTTCTCCTTTACAGCCTCACGCATACACACAGTGCACATCCAGGCCGTGCAGTACACCATGACCCTCTCACCTTTGCCCATGCCTGTTATACGTGTGCAAAGCATGCCAATAGTGCCCAGCACAGGAGCTGCACCCATGCTACATGCCCTGCTTTATTTGTTACAGTTCTACACAAGTGGAAACCCCAAGCTAAATTATAGAGAACAAAAATAGCTCACAGTCAGAGATCAGATTGAATGAGGACCGGTGCTCTAATTGATTCTTTTGCAAGGAGGGGTTTCAGTGTTCAAACATAATGCATTTCCATTTTCAGTTTGACCAAACTTGTATGCGGAGTAAAAGGAGAAGGTGGGGGTATAACGACATATCCGTGATTACATGGTCAAAATACAGACCTAGGATATTTGAATGTTTCCATATAAATGTTATCCTCTACCCGCAAAATAATAATATAAATGTAGTCGTCTTATATTTCGTAGCTTCCTGTTACCAGGATTGATAGCTATCGTATTTCATTCCGTTGTTTAGTAATGAATTGTTGTGATGCATTTTTTACTTTAATCCTTGCTACTTTTACAGCAGCCTTCTCGCGCAGATCATTTTGTATAGATGTATAACGGCATGCCCGTGATTGCTCTGTAAAAACCCGGCCTAGGATATATGAATACTTCCATATGTGCAGCCTTCTTGCGCAGATCATTTTGTATAGACATATAACGGCATGCCCGTGATTGCTCTGTAAAAACCCGGCCTAGGATATATGAATACTTCCATATAAACATATGCCTCTTCTATTTTGTAGTTTCTCATTCTAAAGAACGATATATATCATATTTCATTATGTTGTTTCGGTAAATAAATTTCCTTTCTGATTCTTTTTTGTTAAGTATCCAAGTAAGAGTCTGATTAGTGGCGGTGATTTCAGAGCTCGAGGCAGAGATGGCGGAGCTCGGGCGAGCTCGAGACTATGGATCCAGGGCTTGAGTGCTCACGGGATGGAGGTGCTCAGGATGGAGGCAGGGGAGGGCGCCCTGCGGGAAGTGATTTATGTGCTCCTTGATCAGGTTTTTTATAACTGATGGCATCTTACATTGTTGTCTTTTACCGATTAACTGGTTAAAATGGTCTTAGATTTCTGCTTTCTATTTGCGCCAGTTTCTTTTTACAAGAGATGAGATCTTACACAATATATTTTTGCCTTGGTTGATCTAATTAAACTTTTCCTTCAGCACGTGCATATGATGTTAATATAAAGCTATTTGGAAGTACATATCCATGGGCGAAAAAATATTATCATGTATTTTGTCTGTCATTTTGCTTGTGTTGATGTAGTTTATTGAGCTTTTTCACACGTCATGATATTATGCCTTAATTTCTACTAGGCTGCTTTTACATTTAAAATTCATTGTACAAACATTATTTACCTAATTTATGGAAACAATAAATTTGTAGCTCAGGTCACCTAGGAGATAATGTAAACCAAGTCGCTCACCGGTTTAAGATGGTATGTTCTGAACTTTCGTTGCTTTATGAAAGGACAAAAGATGTTAGACATGCATGCTACTACAGTTGAGCCATTTTCAGTTTTCTACATGAGCCACAGTGCCGAAGCCTTTGGACAGGCACTTTGTGGTAGAATGTGTCAAACATACTCCCTCCGTTCCAAAATAGATGACTCAACTTTGTACTAACTTTAGTACAAAGTTGAGTCATCTATTTTGGAACGGAGGGAGTAGGTCTTTTTGCTAAAATATGTGCTGTGCCGATGCTGCAACTAGCATACGCAAAATCACTTTGCTGTATATTTTTCATAATGCTACATTCCATCAATTAAATGACTTCTTATTGTTTTGAATCTACTTACATAGGTGTTTAAAGATTTACTTTGTTCCAGCGACTACTTTGGATCATCAGGCTGGCCCACATCCACGCGCTGCTCGGCGTCACCAAGTCACCGGCACAACTCCTCACGCCCAGGCCGTTCAACATTTTCTTCCGCTTTTGGTGCGTCACATTTAGAGTCTTTCTTTCCCATTTTACCGTGTTTGCATGGTAAGATGTTTGGTCGGATTTGAAGGTTCGTAGCCTTGGCTCCAAAGCTTCAAGCTCTTATAGAAATTAGAACTGGGCCTTTTAAAATAAGTCCTGCATAATAGTGTTGTTCAGTGGGATGCAGAATTTTTTTTGTCTGATCGGCTATCCTTGGTGCTGATTTAAGTACTGATTTCATTATCATATGACTACAATAAAGAAGCTGTGTGTATAAATATTACTAACTGCTGATAGTTTGCATCACTGATTTCAATTCTGTTGGCCCTCCTTAAGATTGCTTGGGAATGTAAGGCTTGAAAGTTTCAACCCTGTGCAATGTGCTTCTCGGCTGTGGATTTGTGTCTGACTAATTAACAGTTCTGTTAATAATGATATGTCTTTGAACATTATATGGGGGTATTGCATCGCTTGTACTTATAGTAAGTGGAATTTTTTCTCATATGTTTCAATATGTGTCCGAATAATATTAATGTACACTCTTTCAATACATGGCTTACTCTTGGCCTTTGCGCCATTGGCGCAACTGGTTATCTAGTATATACAGAATCTGATCTGATACAAGCTGCTCTCAGTGAGAGAGACCAATACATACGTACATCTCTGTTGCAACCTGGTTATCTAGTATATACAGAATCTGATCTGATACAAGCTGCTCTCAGTGAGAGAGACCAATACATACGTACATCTCTGTTGCAACCATGTCTCCGTTTTTTTGACCCGAAACTGTGAGAATTTCTTCTCACAATAATTTTTATAATTTTTCCCAAGTTTAAGCATACAACCAAAAGAGAAGAAGCTAGTGTAATCAAAGCTACGAAAGAAGAGACCAAAACTAAGCTATGCTAGCCTCCGCAAAAAAAAAAAACCCCTAAGCTATGCTAGCAAAGAGGGGGAAGACTAAGCTAAGCTAGCTAACAAGGAAAATCAAACACAACAAGGCTTCATTTGGTTTCACGCCCGGGACTTTTCCCTGGGCCGAGAAACCACGGACATAATAAACCCTAGAACTCTTACGATCGCATTTGAAGGCCCACGAGAAAGGGGTACCCCTCACCTTTCCGCGGCCTTTCCCCACGAAAGGCTCCCAGAAGTGCAGATGTTGTGGAGGAAACCCTCGCTCGTTTTGTCTTGCACTCGTGAACGACTAGCGGTGACGATTGAAAGACCTTCTCCGTCCACCGCTCCCGTCTCCTCCGTACACTGCTCCTGCGTCCTCCGTTCGGCGACTGCGACGCCCCTGCCCTTCTCCCTTCGCCGCTCTGCTGCTCTGCCGCTCTACCCTGTCAATTGAAAGAATTTTGGCATTTTTCTGGATGTGATCTCTTCCCCTCTACCCCGTCGTCCAAACTGGAGAGGTTTTCTCCCCGTGTTGGGAGGGGATCCATGATGAGCATGCAAATTTCCCCAAGGCCTTGTTCGGTTAGGCATGGATTGGAGGGGTTTAAAAAGGATTAAATCCCTTGCAAGTCAAAATCTCCCTCAAACTTTCCCAATCCCCTTCAATCCCTGTGGTGAGGGGATTAACCGAACATGGCCCAAGGGTGATTAGAGCCCTGGGATACTTTCCCATTTGTAATCAAATGAGGCCTAAGGCTATGTTTGGTCGTTGGGGGTAGATTTCCCTAGGTTACAAAGCACAAGTGTGTTTTCCTTTGTCACATGCTATTCCACGGGGGATTTTCTCAACAGCATTTGGCACTTCGGGGACAGAGCCGGTCAGCTGGGCTCCGTGGTTGTCGTATACAGACGAGAAAAAAGAACTTGCAGAAAACGACGCGCCAGCGTGCGGCTGCTCCTGCTCTCTGTGTGGTCATCGACAAGCTGAAGGCCAACTCCAGCGCACAATCTCAAACGGACGTTCGTTTTGTCCGGATTCTGTCCATTTGGATAGGGCAATGGGGTCGTGTCCTGGCCTGTCCTGGGATGCGATGGCCGTGCGTTCAACACGCTGACGCATCCTTTGGCCCCATCCTGTCCGCCTTCATTCAAACAACAACTTTCGAAATACCACACCCTAATTCAGGCCAGCGACCCTAGTTCACGCCGGCAGCAGAGCCAGCGGCTTACACGTTCTCGCCGGCAACACAGCCAGCCTTCAAAATGAATAGTTTTGATCGCCGGCAACACAACCAGCGGCCGACAACACTCCAGCCTCCAAAATGAATGTGTTTCTCGCCGGCACACAGCCAACGGCCGGCACCCATGCCAGCCTCCAAAAAAGAACGGCCACGACCGATTAGACGACCTCGTTCAGGCCGTCGGCGTCGAACATCTCCTTCTGCCTGGCCTCAAACCAGCTCCTCGTCTTCTCGCTCATCTTGGTCAAGTCCACACTCATGATCGCAAGGGCCACCTCCTTTGCTTTGATTGCGGCAATGGTGGCCTCGATGTCGAGCTGCCTCTGCATGGCCGTGACATTGGCGACCTCGATGTCGAGCTGCCTTTGCCGAGACGCCTCCTCCAGGTCGATCTTCCTCTTCTTGGCCGCCCCCTCCATCTCAAGCTTCTTTCTTTGAAGCTCTAGGTATTGCTTCATTTTCTCGTCCTTACTTTGTCGCTTCTTCTCGCCCCTCACATCCTTTTGAGACATCATGCCATGCAAAGTCTCATGCAAGGCCATGGATGAGGCATCACGTATGTCATCCACCTTGGAGTTGGTCTTGCCCCTCGGCCTCTTCAACGCCTCGCCATCTCCACCTCCGGCCAATGCGGCTGTCTTCTTGCCTCTCTTCCTTTGAAGTTCACGGTATTGATCCTTAAACTTAGGGCGATTATTGATGATCGTACAACAATGCGTAAGAGTGAATGGCTTGTCATTATGCTGGGCCTTGAATGCTTCCAAAGATTGAAATGCCTACACCACATGATCATCAACAATTGAACATGCAAACATATACAAGGTGTTCGCACAAGAACACGTCACCGTGTACCTCCAACACCGAGGGTGATGCACCACAGCTCATGTCGAAGGAGACCCGTCCGGAAGCGCGGTACGAAGGAAATCCAGCGGGCGCTTTTGAGGACCCGAAACCCCACACGCCCGGGAGGGACCCCGTCGGGGCGTGCGGCGGCTATGGGATGCCCTAGGTCGGCCTGACCGCCCCTAGGGCCTTGATGATCCACAAGTATAGGGGATCAATTGTAGCTCTTTTCGATAAGTAAGAGTGTCAAACCCAACGAGGAGCAGAGGGAAATTACAAGTGGTTTTCAGCAAGGTAATGTCTGCAAGTGCTGAAATTGTAAGTAGCAAAGTAGTTTGATAGCAAGATAATTTGTAACGAGTAAGTAACGATAGTAGTAGGAAAAGTGCAGCAAGGTAGCCAAATCCTTTTGAGGCAAAGGACAGGCCAAAACGGTCTCTTATGATAAGCAAAGTGTTCTTGAGGGTACACGAAAATTTCATCTAGTCACTTTTATCATGTTGGTTCGATTTGTGTTCACTACTTTGCTAATTTGATATGTGGGTGGACCAGTGCTTAGGTGTTGTTCTTACTTGAACAAACCTCATACTTATGATTAACCCTCTCGCAAGCATCCGCAACTACGAGAAAAGAATTAAGAATAAATTCTAACCATAGCATTAAACTTTTGGATCCAATCAGTCCCTTACGGAATAGTGCATAAACTGGTGTTTAAGCTTCTGTCACTCTCGCAACCCATCATCTAATTGCTACTCCACAATGCATTCCCTTAGTCCCAAATATGGTGAAGTGTCATGTAGTCGATGTTCACATGACACCACTAAGGGAATCACAACATACATATTATCAAAATATCGAACACATATCAAGTTCACATGATTACTTGCAACATGATTTCTCCTGTGACCTCAAGAACAAAAGTAACTACTCACAAATGATAAACATGCTCATGATCAGAGGAGTATTAAATAGCATATTGGATCTGACCATATAATCTTCCACCAAATAAACCATATAGTAATCAACTACAAGATGTAATCAACACTACTAGTCACCCACAAGCACCAATCTATAGTTCCGGTAACAAGATTGAACACAAGAGATGAACTAGGGTTTGAGAGGAGATGTGTTGTTGAAGATGTTGATGGAGATTTCCCTTCCCAAGATAGGAGAGTTGTTGGTGATGATGATGACGATGATTTCCCCCTCCGGGAGGGAAGTTCCCCCGGTGGAATTGCTTCGCCGGAGGGCAAAAGTGCTCCTGCCCAAGTTCCGCCTCGAGGCGGCAGCGTTCCATCCCGAAAGTCCTCTCCTTATTTTTTCTAGGTAAAAATGACTTATATACCATAAGATGGGCACCGGAGGTGGGCCTGGGTGAGCACAACCCACCAGGGCGCGCTTGGGCTCCTTGGCGCACCCAGGTGGGTTGTGCCCACCTGGTGGGCCCCCTCTGGTAGTTATTTGCTCCAATAATTCTCAAATATTCCATAAAAAAGTCCTCGTGAAGTTTCAGCTCATTTGGAATTGTGCAGAATAGGTAGCCTGGCGTAGCTTTTTCAGGTCCAGATTTCCAGCTGCTGGAATTCTCCCTCTTTGTGCATACCTTGCATATTATGAGAGAAAATGCATTAGAATTACTCCAAAAAGCATTATTATGGATAAAACATTATAAATAATAGTAAGAAAACATGATGCAAAATGGACGTATCAACTCCCCCAAGCTTAGACCTCGCTTGTCCTCAAGCGAAAACCAAAATCGAAAAACATGTCCACATGCTTTGAGAGGGAGGTGTCGATAAAAACAAAATACAAACATAGAAGCATCATGTTAATTATTATAACAGCAATAAAATTAAACATAATACTTTTATCATAGAACTTTTATCATATACTTCTCATGAATGAGTAACAATTCATCACACAATCGAAGTATGAAGCAAAAACTCTATTGAAAACCAACAAACTATGTTCCGAGTCAACTTTGCAACTACAATTCATCATCTTTTCAGGAAGGGTCACATATCGGAGCCTTTAGGCAAGTCCACATACTCAACCATCATATAGTCTTTTATGATTGCTAACACTCAGCGCGTACACATGAGAAAAACATTTCAACCGGACACATAGAAAGATAGGGGCTTATAGTTTCGTGTCCCAACGTATTCACCTCAAGGGTGATGTCAACAATAATAACTCATGCTATCTATATTCAACTGAACATATGTGCCTAGATCTTTCCTCACCACATGATGCTTGTCAAATGAGAAAAATCAAAAGTAATAGAAGAAAAACTTTGACACTTTGCATAAAAGTAAATACATAAAAGTAAAAGATAGGCCCTTCGCAGAGAGAAGTGATATGTCTCCAACGTATCTATAATTTATGAAGTATTCATGTTGTTTTATTATCATTCTTGGATGTTTTACAATCATTTTATAGCAACTTTATATCATTTTTTGGGACTAACCTATTGACCCAGTGCCCCATGCCAGTTGCTGTTTTTTGCTTGTTTTTTACATCGCAGGAAATCAATATCAAACGGAGTACAAACACCGCGAAACTTTTTGTGGATTTTTTATGGACCAGAAGACCACCAATGTGTTGGGGAACGTAGTAATTCAAACATTTCCTACGATCACGCAAGATCTAACTAGGAGATGCATATCAACGAGAGGGGAGAATGTGTCCACGTACCCTCGTAGACCAAAAGCGGAAGCGTTTAGTAACGCGGTTGATGTAGTCGAACGTCTTCACGATCCAACTAATCCAAGTACCGAACGTACGGCACCTCCGTGTTTTGCACACGTTCAGCAAGATGACGTCCCTCGAGCCCTTGATCCAGTAGAGGGTTGAGGGAGAGTTCCGTCAGCTCGACGGTGTGGCGACAGTGATGATGAAGTTACCAGCGCAGGGCTTCGTCTAAGCACTATGACGATATGACTGATACGTCTCCAACCTATCTATAATTTTTTATTGTTCCATGCTATTATATTATCTATTTTGGATGTTAATGGGCTTTATTTTACACTTTTATATTATTTTTGGGACTAACCTATTAACCGGAGGCCCAGCCCAAATTGATGTTTTGTTTGCCTATTTCAGTGTTCCGTAGAAAAGGAATATCAAACGGAGTCCAACCAGAATGAAACCTTCGGGAACATGATTTTTGGAACAAACGTGATCCAGAGGACTTGGAGTGGACATCAAGCAATCAACGAGGCGGCCACGAGGCAGGGGGCGCGCCTACCCCCCTGGGCGCGCCCTCCCCCCTCGTGGGCCCCTCGTAGCTCCACCGACCTACTTCTTCCTCCTATATATATATTCACATACCCCGCAAACATCCGGGAGCACCACGAAACCCTATTCCACCGCCACAACCTTCTGTACCCAAGAGATCCCATCTTGGGGCCTTTTCCGGAGCTCCTCCGGAGGGGTCATTGATCACGGAGGGCCTCTACATCAACTCCATGGCTCCTCCGGTGATGTGTGAGTAGTTTACCTCAGACCTTCGGGTCCATAGTTATTAGCTAGATGGCTTCTTCTCTCTCTTTGGATCTCAATACAAAGTTCTCCTCGATTCTCTTGGAGATCTATTCGATGTAATCTTCTTTTGCGGTGTGTTTGTCAAGATCCGATGAATTGTGGGTTTATGATCCAGATTATCTATGAACAATATTTGAATCTTCTCTGAATTCTTTTATGTATGATTGGTTTATCTTTGCAAGTCTCTTCGAATTATAAGTTTGGTTTGGCCTACTAGATTGATCTTTCTTGCAATGGGAGAAGTGCTTAGCTTTGGGTTCAATCTTGCGGTGCTTGATCCCAGTGACAGAAAGGGAAACGACATGTATTGTATTGTTGCCATCGAGGATAAAAAGATGGGGTTTATATCATATTGCATGAGTTTATCTCTCTACATAATGTCATCTTGCGTAAGGCGTTACTCTGTTCTTATGAAATTAATACTCTAGATGCATGCTGGATAGCGGTCGATGTATGGAGTAATAGTAGTAGATGCAGGCAGGAGTCGGTCTACTGTCACGAATGTGATGCCTATATACATGATCATGCCTAGATATTCTCATAATTATTCACTTTTCTATCAATTCCTCGACAGTAACTTGTTCACCCAATGTAATACTTATGCTATCTTGAGAGAAGCCACTAGTGAAACCTATGGCCCCCGGGTCTATTTTCCATCATACAAGTTTCCAATCTATTTTATTTTGCAATCTTTACTTTCAATCTATATCATAAAAATACCAAAAATACTTATCTTATTATCATCATCTCTATTAGATCTCACTCTTGCAAGTGGCGGTGAAGGGATTGACAACCCCTTTATCGCGTTGGTTGCGAGGTTCTTATTTGTTTGTGTAGGTACGAGGTGACTCGCGTGTGGTCTCCTACTGGATTGATACCTTGGTTCTCAAAAACTGAGGAAAATACTTACGCTGCTTTACTGCACCATCCTTTCCTCTTCAAGAGAAAACCAACGCAGTGCTCAAGAGGCAGCAAGAAGGATTTCTAGCGCCGTTGCCGGGGAGATCTACGCTAAGTCAAGACATACCAAGTACCCATCACAACTCTTATCCTTCGCATTACATTATTTGCCATTTGCCTCTCGTTTTCCTCTCCCCCACTTCACCCTTACAGTTTTATTCGCCCTCTTTTCCGTTCGCATCTTTTTCGCTTGCCTCTTGTTGCTTGTTGCCCTTATGGCTTTACCAAAAGGTGTTGATCCTCACCTTAGAAGGTTGGAAGAAATCGAAAACAATGTTAGAAGTTTTAGCATAATAATTTCTTTAGAAACTAGCTTAAAGAACAAAAAGGTTTTATTGGTTTCATGAATAAAGAGCTCGATGATATGTCTAAGGAATTTTATGGTTTGAAATCTCAGTTTGCTCATCTTGAAAAATTAATTGCCCAAATTTCTGATAAGTAGGCCACTTTAGTTAATAAGATGGCCGCTAAACCAGAAGAGTTAGATAATAAAGATGAAGATTTAAAAGTTATTGATGTGTCCCCTATTAAATCTTTGTTTTGCAATATGAATCTTTATAATGATGGGACTGGAGATGAGTCAACTTTAGTTAGAAGGCGTCCCAAAAATTCAGAGTTTTTAGATCTTGATGCAAAAATTGGTAAAAGTGGGATTGAAGAGGTCAAAACTTTAGATAGTAATGAACCCACTATCTTGGATTTCAAGGAATTTAATTATGATAATTTCTCTTTGATAGATTGTATTTCCTTGTTGCAATCCGTGCTAGATTCTCCTCATGCTTATAGTCAAAATAAAGCTTTTACTAAACATATCGTTGATGCTTTGATGCAATCTTATGAAGAAAAACTTGAGTTGGAAGTTTCTATCCCTAGAAAACTTTATGATGAATGGTAACCTACAATTAAAATTAAAATTAAAGATCATGAATGCTATGCTTTGTGTGATTTGGGTGCTAGTCTTTCCATGATTCCAAAAACTTTGTGTGATTTGCTAGGTTTCCGTGAATTTAATGATTGTTCTCTAAACTTGCACCTTGCGGATTCCACCATTAAGAAACCTATGGGAAAGATTAATGATGTTCTTATTGTTGCAAATAGGAACTATGTGCCCGTAGATTTCATTGTTCTTGATATAGATTGCAATCCTTCATGTCCTATTATTCTTGGTAGACCTTTCCTTAGAACGATTGGTGCAATTATTGATATGAAGGAAGGTAATATTAGATTCCAATTTCCGTTAAGGAAGGGCATGGAACACTTTTCTAGAAAGAAAATTAAATTACCTTATGAATCTATTATGAGAGCCACTTATGGATT
The DNA here is from genome assembly GCF_056163025.1 of Triticum urartu. NCBI lineage: Eukaryota > Viridiplantae > Streptophyta > Magnoliopsida > Poales > Poaceae > Triticum > Triticum urartu. Next base: position 213,876,249 of record NC_141874.1, read on the forward strand.
GCATACCAAAGATGATAATACCTAGATCTATCTTCGCTTTTATGCCTAGCTAAGGGCGTTAAATGATAGCGCTTGTTGGGAGGCAACCCAATTTTATTTTTATTCCTTACTTTTTGCTCCTGTTTAGTAATAAATAATTTATCTATCCTATGTTTTGGTTGTGTATTTTGTGTTTAATTAGTGTTTGTGCCAAGTAGAACCGTTGGGAAGACTTGGGGAAAGTCTTTTTGATCCTGCTGTAAAAAACAGAAACTTTAGTGCTCGCGAGAATTTCTGCCATTTTTTATTGGAGAGTGATATTTAGTTAATTCTTTTTGCAGATGATTAATAGATAAATTACTCACGTCCAGAAATTTATGTTAGAATTTTTGTGGTTCCAGAAGTATTCGAAACCTACAGATTACTACATACTGTTCTGTTTTTGACAGATCCTGTTTTTCGCGTGTTGTTTGCTTATTTTGATGAATCTATGGCTAGTAATAGAGTTTATGAACCATATAAAAGTTGGAATACAGTAGGTTTAACACCAATATAAATCAAGAATGATTTAATTATAGTACCTTGAAGTGGTGGTTTGTTTCTTTTACTAATGGAGCTCACGAAGATTTTCTTTTAAGTTTTGTGTTGTGAAGTTTTCAAGTTTTGGGTAAGGATTTGATGGATTATGGAACAAGGAGTGGCAAGAGCCTAAGCTTGGGGATTCCCAAGGCACCCCAAGGTAAAATCCAAGGACACCAAAAATCCTAAACTTGGGGATGCCCCGGAAGGCATCCCCTCTTTCTTTTTCGTTCATCGGTAACTTTACTTGGAGCTATATTTTTATTCGCCACATGATATGTGTTTTGCTTGGAGCGTCTTGTATGATTTGAGTCTTTGCTTTCTAGTTTACCACAATCATCCTTGCTGTACACACATTTTGGGAGAGACACACATGAATTGGAATTTATTAGAATACTCTATGTGCTTCATTGATATCTTTTGAGCTATATAGTTTTTTCTTTAGTGCTTCGCTTATATCTTTTAGAGCACGACGGTTGTTCTACTTTATAGAAATAATTGATCTCTCATGATTCACTTATATCATTTTGAGAGTCCTCTAGAACAGCATGGTAATTCACTTTGGTTATAAATTTTAAATGCTGAGAGAAGTTGGATGCTTGATAGATGGTTTTGAGATATAAAGGTGGTAATATTAGAAGTGTGCTAGTTGAGTAATTGTGAAATTGATGAATACTTGTGTTGAAGTTGGCAAGTCCCGTAGCATGCACGTATGGTAAACGTTATGTGACAAATTTGAAGCATGGGGTGTTCTTTGATTGCTTTCCTTATGAGTGGCGGTCGGGGACGAGCGATGGTCTTTTCCTACCAATCTATCCCCCTAGGAGCATGCGCGCAGTGCTTGGTTTTGATGACTTGTAGATTTTTGCAATAAGTATGTGAGTTCTTTATGACTAATGTTGAGTCCATGGATTATACACACTCTCACCCTTCCACCATTGCTAGCCTCTTCGGTACCATGCATTGCCCTTTCTCACCTTGAGAGTTGGTGCAAACTTCGCCGGTGCATCCAAACCCCGTGATATTATACGCTCTATCACACATAAGCCTCCTTATATCTTCCTCAAAACAGCCACCATACCTACCTATTATGGCATTTTCATAGCCATTCCGAGATATATTGCCATGCAACTTTCCACTGTTCCATTTATTATGACATGCATCATCATTGTCATATTGCTTTGCATGATCATGTAGTTGACATCGTATTTGTGGCAAAGCCACCGTTCATAATTTTTTCATACATGTCACTCTTGATTCATCGCAATCCCGGTACACCGCTGGAGGCATTCACATAGAGTCATATTTTGTTCTAAGTATCGAGTTGTAATTCTTGAGTTGTAAGAAAATAAAAGTGTGATGATCATCATTAGAGCATTGTCCATGTGAGGAAAGGATGATGGAGACTATGTGTAACGCCCTCGATGCGGCTATATCTCCTACGTGTCGAAGCATGACTTAGAGGCATAACCACATTGAAAGCAATGTCACAAGTAAGGTAATCTTCACAACAACCCATCTAAATAGATAATAGGGGAAAAGGAACATAGTTGGCTTACACTCGCCACGTCACACAAATACATGAATAACATTACAATCATCCAATACACTCATAGTCCGACTACGGTACCAAAATAGAAGGTCAACCCCAACATGCGACACGGTCCCCGATCGCCCCAACTGGGCACCACTACTGATCATCAGGGAAAGACACATAGTAACGGCGAGAGTCTTCGTCGAACTCCCACTTGAGCTCAAGCGCATCGTCTGGAGCGCTATCATCGGTCCCTGCATCTGGTTTGGAAGTAATCTGTGAGTCATAGGGACTCAGCAATCTCGCATGCTCGCGATCAAGACTATTTAAGCTTATAGGTAAGGCAAGGTAATATGTGGAGCTGCAGCAAGCGACTAGCATATATGGTGGCTATCCTGTTCGCAAAAGAGAGTGAGAAGAGAAGGAAAAGCACGAATGAAGAACTATGATCAAGAAGTGATCCTAGAACAACCTACGTCAAACATTACTCCAACACCGTGTTCACTTCCCGGACTCCGCCGAGAAGAGACCATCACGGTTACACACGCGGTTGATTCATTTTAATTAAGTTAAGTTTCATGTTATCTACAACCGGACATTAACAAATTCCCATCTGCCCATAACCGCGGGCACGGCTTTCGAAAGTTCAAATCCCTACAGGGGAGTCCCAACTTAGCCCATCACAAGCTCTCACGGTCAACGAAGGATATTCCTTCTCCCGAGACATTCCGATCAGACTCGGTATCCCGGTTCTACAAGACATCCTCGACAATGGTAAAACAAGTCCAGCAACACCGCCTGAATGTGCCGACAAATCCTGATAGGAGTTGCACATATCTCGTTCTCAGGGCACACTCAGATGAGACATCCTACGAGTAAAACCAACCCTCAAGTTGCCCCGAGGTGGCCCCGCAGTCTACTCGGTCGGACCAACACTCAGAGGAGCACTGGCCCAGGGGGGTTTAAATAAAGATGACCCTCGGGCTCCGGAAACCCAAGGGAAAAAGAGGCTAGGTGGAAAATGGTAAAACCAAGGTTGGGCATTGCTGGAGGAGTTTTATTCAAGGCGAACTGTCAAGGGGTTCCCATTATAACCCAACCGCGTAAGGAACGCAAAATCCGGGAACATAACACCGATATGACGGAAACTAGGGCGGCAAGAGTGGAACAAAACACTAGGCAAAAGGCCGAGCCTTCCACCCTTTACCAAGTATATAGATGCATTAATATAACAAGATAATATGGTGATATCCCAACAATAAACAATGTTCCAACAAGGAACGATCTCCAATCTTCACCTGCAACTAGCAACGCTATAAGAGGGGCTGAGCAAAGCGGTAACATAGCCAATCAACGGTTTGCTAAGACATGGTGGGTTAGAGGTTTGACATGGCAATTTGGGAGGCATGATAAGCAAGTGTTAGGCATCGTAGCATAGGCATAGCAAAAGAGCGAGCATCTAGCTAGCAAAGATAGAAGTGATTTCGAGGGTATGATCGTCTTGCCTGCAAAGTTGTCAGAGTTGACTTGATCCTCGTAAGCAAACTCAACGGGCTCCTCGTTAGTGAACTCATCTCCCGGCTCTACCCAAACAAGACAAACAAGCAAAAGGAACACAATCAACCATGTGAAATGCTCGAACAACATGATGCAAACATGGTATGCTATGCGTGATGTGATAAGTGATGCATATGCAAGATTTGACAAGGAATGATTGAACCTAGCCTCAACTTGGAAATCCAAGAGTGCCACTGGAAAGGTGAGGTGATTTCGGTTGAAATCAATATAAAGATCACCGGAATCGGATGCACGGTTTGGAAATGGCAAGCAAAATAAATATGGCATCGGTTTGCGATAAACAACAAGTAGCCATCTAAAAGCATCAAGAAAATTATGCTACAACACTCAAACCTGACAACAAAATACATGGCAGGGATCCACTCATGATGCTTGACAAAAGATGAACACTGAGCTACGGCCAATTCATCCATTAACAGGTTCAAACAAGCATGGCAAAAATGCAAACGATAACAGGTTTCAGACTTAGTGAAATTAACACAATTCTGGAATTTAACATCAGGAAGCACACTTTAGAGCATGAAAACTACATGCTACAGGAACTTAACATGGCAAAGCAAGGCATCACATGAAGCTACTCAAAGCACTTAACAAAAGTCCCTTAGTGACCTTGAGTCAAAAGGGATCAGAAAATACAATTGCAAGCATGTGAACATGGCAAAAACATAATCAGATTACAGACTTAGTGAAAAACTGGAGCATGCAAATCTGTTAACGAGTAGGCATGTTTACGAGCTTGATGCACTCACTACAGAGCATGGCATGACAAACTAAGCATACAACCATCAAGAATACATGGCATAGAAGCTAGAAATGGCAAGAACAACAACATAACATGCACGGATCAATAGCAACATCATCGGCAAAATCGCTAACAAGTCAACAATCTGCCAGGATTCACGAAATAGCAAAAGTAGAGTTCGATTGACTCAAGCTAGTGTGGTCCATAAATGCAAACAAAGACATGTGTGGATAGAGCACCACAATGTTAACAAATCATCCTTACTGATCATCCTCAAAAGAGGCACGGATCACTAGGAAACAACATGAAAATATGGCATATTGACAAAATCAGATCAAGGACTTAGTGAAATTCTAAGTCCCTGAAATCAGCATTACCGATTGCACTACTTTGCAAGCTTGTGCTAGTCACCACACATATCACAAAAATACATGGTAAGCACCTCTGTAAAGATGGCATGGCATATAACAAAACTCATGTAGAACTCAGGAGCATATCATGCACACATTAATCATGGCAAAAATGACAAATATCTATTTGATGAAACAGATCTGCCAAGTTTATCACATAGCCCTCTTCCAACAGCATTTAGGGTATCAAGATAAGCTCAAATGAAAATGATGCAATGATATGAAATGATGTACTCTCTGAGACGAACATTTTGATATGCTATACGCACAAATCGGAGCTACGGATGCGGAGTTACAACATGTCAAAGATTGCAAGAAAATTAGGGTTTCGGGGCAAAAGTCAACCCTTCGTCCTAGATCCAGATCTGGCGCGGATTTTGAGGATCGACGGAAAACTTCGCCGGAACAGTGGACGACGGCGGCCTGAGTGGTACTTGGCGCCGAAGTTGGCCGGAGTTCGTCGTGGAACTTGGAGACCCGGCCGGAGGAGGAGATGACGGAGAGGCTCGCCGCGGTGGTGGCTCCGAGCGACGCTGTTAGGCGCGGCGGGGCGGCGGATGACGGGTTCCGACGAGGGGCCGGCGATGGGGCGGCGTGGCAGCGAAGTGGCGTCGGGCGGCGCGAGAGGAAGAAGAAGACCCGGGCGGCGGCGGAGGAGACCCGGGATTTGGAATGAGGGGTCTATATATAGAGGTAGGAGGAGCTAGGAGACTCCAAATGAGGTGCGGTTTTCGGCCACGCGATCGTGATCGAACGCTCTAGATGATGGAAGGGTCTTTGTTGGGTTTTGGGCCAAATTGGAAGGGTGTTGGGCTGCAACACAAACGAGGCCTTCTCGGTCCCTCGGTTAACCGTTGGAGTATCAAACGAAGTCCAAATGGCACGAAACTTGACAGGCGGTCTACCGGTAGTAAACCAAGGCCGCATGACAAGTCTCGGTCCAATCCGGAAATGTTTAACCCCCACACACAAAAAGAGGTAGAAAGGACCACCGGAGGATATAGGAGCGCCGGAATGCAAAACGGACAACGGGGAAAAAGCTCGGATGCATGAGACGAACACGTATGCGAATGCAAAACACATGATGGCATGATATGGGATACATGACAAAAGCAACAACACACAAAGACAAAAACCCGAACCCGAGGAAAATAAAATAACTTAGCGCCGGAAACGGCAAGAGTTGGGATACATATAAGGTAAATTACATCCGGGGTGTTACACTATGATTCCCCCACAAGTCGGGATGAGACTCCGGACGAAAAAAGAAAAGAAAAAAAGAAAGAAAAGAGGCCAAAAGAAAAAAAGAAAAAAAGAAGGCCCAAATAAAAAAGAATAATAATAATAAATAAATGAGAGAAAAGTAGAGAAGGGACAATGTTACTATCCTTTTCCCACACTTGTGCTTCAAAGTAGCACCATGATCTTCATGATAGAGAGTCTCTTATTTTGTCACTTTCATATACTAGTGGGAATTTTTCATTATAGAACTTGGCTTGTATATTACAATGATGGGCTTTCTTAAATGCCCTAGGTCTTCGTGAGCAAGCGAGTTGGATGCACACCCACTTAGTTTCTTTGATGAGCTTTCATATATTTATAACTCTAGTGCATCCGTTGCATGGCAATCCCAACCCCTTGCATTGACATCAATCGGTGGGCATCTCCATAGCCCATTGATTAGCCGCGTCAATGTGAGACTTTCTCCCTTTTTGTCTTTTCACACAACCTCAATCATCATATTCTATTCCACCCATAGTGCTATGTCCATGGCTCGCGCTCATATATTGCGTAAAAGTTGAAAGAGTTTGAAAAGGCTAAGTATGAAACAATTGCTTGGCTTGTCATCGGGGTTGTGCATGATGAGAGCATTTTGTGTGACGAAAATGAAGCATGGCCAAACTATATGACTTTGTAGGGATAAGTTTTCTTTGGCTATGGTATTTTGATAAGACATAATTGCTTGATTAGCATACTTGGAGTATTACTTTTTTATGTCAACAATAAACTTTTATCTTGAATCTTTTGGATCTGAACATTCATGCCACAATAGAGAAAAATACATTGAAGAATATTCTAGAAAGCATTCCACATCAAAAATTCTGTTTTATCATTTACCTACTCGAGGACGAGCAGGAATTAAGCTTGGGGATGCTGATACGTCTCCAACGTATCTATAATTTTTTGATTGTTCCATGCTAATATATTATCTGTTTTGGATGTTAATGGGATTTATTTTACACTTTTATATTATTTTTGGGACTAACCTATTAACCGGAGGCCCAGCCCAAACTGCTGTTTCTTTTGCCTATTTTAGTGTTTCGTAGAAAAGGAATATCAAACGGAGTCCAAACGGAATGAAACCTTCGGGAACGTGATTTTTGGAACAAACGTGATCCAGAGGACTTGGAGTGGACGTCAAGCAATCAACGAGGCGGCCACGAGGCAGGGGGCGCGCCTACCCCCTGGGCGCGCCCTCCCCCCTCGTGGGCCCCTCGTAGCTCCACCGACATACTTCTTCCTCCTATATATGTTCACATACCCCGCAAACATCCGGGAGCACCACAAAACCCTATTTCCACCGTCGCAACCTTCTGTACCCAAGAGATCCCATCTTGGGGCCTTTTCCAGAGCTCCACCGGAGGGGGTATTGATCACGGAGGGCCTCTACATCAACTCCATAGCCCCTCCGATGATGTGTGAGTAGTTTACCTCAGACCTTCGGGTCCATAGTTATTATCTAGATGGCTTCTTCTCTCTCTTTGGATCTCAATACAAAGTTCTCCTCGATTCTCTTGGGGATCTATTCGATGTAATCTTCTTTTGCGGTGTGTTTGTCGAGATCCGATGAATTGTGGGTTTATGATCCAGATTATCTATGAACAATATTTGAATCTTCTCTGAATTCTTTTATGTATGATTGGTTTATCTTTGCAAGTCTCTTCGAATTATCAGTTTGGTTTGGCCTACTAGATTGATCTTTCTTGCAATGGGAGAAGTGCTTAGCTTTGGGTTCAATCTTGCGGTGCTCGATCCCAGTGACAGAAAGGGAAACGACACGTATTGTATTGTTGCCATCGAGGATAAAAAGATGGGATTTATATCATATCGCATGAGTTTATCCCTCTACATCATGTCATCTTGCTTAAGGCATTACTCTGTTCTTATGAACTTAATACTCTAGATGCATGCTGGATAGCGGTCGATGTGTGGAGTAATAGTAGTAGATGCAGGCAGGAGTCGGTCTACTTGTCACAGACGTGATGCCTATATACATGATCATGCCTAGATATTCTCATAATTGTTCGCTTTTCTATCAATTGCTCGACAGTAATTTGTTCACCCACCGTAATACTTATGCTATCTTGAGAGAAGCCACTAGTGAAACCTATGCCCTCCGGGTCTATTTTCCATCATACAAGTTTCCAATCTATTTTATTTTGCAATCTTTACTTTCAATCTATATCATAAAAATACCAAAAAATACTTATCTTATTATTATCATCTCTATCAGATCTCACTCTTGCAAGTGGCGGTGAAGGGATTGACAACTCCTTTATCGCGTTGGTTGCGAGGTTCTTATTTGTTTTTGTAGGTACGAGGTGAGTCGCGCGTGGTCTCCTACTGGATTGATACCTTGGTTCTCAAAAACCGAGGGAAGTACTTATGCTACATTACTGCACCACCCATTCCTCTTCAAGGGAAAACCAACGCAGTGCTCAAGAGGTAGAAATGACCGAGGTGTTAAACTATGGAGGGGGGCACCGCACACGGCTAACGGATTATATGTTGTTCTTTGGGGTGCCCCTTGGCCACGTATATAAAGGAGGGGGGAGAGAGGCCGGCGGCCAGGAGGGGCGCGCCATGGGGGGAGTCCTACTTGGACTCCTAGTCCAAGTAGGATCCGGTTCCCCCTTTTCCTTTCTTCCATCAGAGGGAATAGGAAGGAGAGGGAGAGGGAAAGGGAAGGGGGGTGCCGCCCCCTCCTCCTTGTCCTATTCGGACTCCCAAGGAGGGGGGTGCGTGGCCACCTCCCATGGGCTTCCCTCTCTCTCTCCCCCTTAGGCCCATGTTGGCCCAATACTTCTCCGGGGGGTTCCTGTAACCCCTCGGTACTCCGAAAAAAATACCTGAATCACTCGGAACCATTCCAATGTCCGAATACAACCTTCCAATATATGAATCTTTACCTCTCGACCATTTCAAGACTCCTCGTCATGTCTGTGATCTCATTCGGGACTCCGAACAAACTTCGGTCATCAAATCACATAACTCATAATACAAATCGTCATCGAACGTTAAGCGTGCGGACCCTACGGGTTCGGCAACTATGTAGACATGATCGAGACACATCTCCGGTCAATAACCAATAGCGGAACCTGGATGCTCATATTGACTCCTAAATATTCTACGAAGATCTTTCTTGGTCAAACCGCATAACAACATACGTTATTCCCTTTGTCATCGGTATGTTACTTGCCCGAGATTCGATCGTCGGTATCATCATACCTAGTTCAGTCTCGTTACTGGCAAGTCTCTTTACTCGTTTCGTAATACATCATCCCACAACTAACTCATTAGTCACATTACTTGCAAGGCTTATAGTGATGTGCATTACCGAGAGGGCCCAGAGATACCTCTCCGATACACGGAGTGACAAATCCTAATCTCGATCTATGCCAACTCAACAAACACCTCCGGAGACACCTATAGAGCATCTTTATAATCACCCAGTTACGTTGTGACGTTTGATAGCACACAAGGTGTTCCTTCGGTATTCAGGAGTTGCACAATCTCATAGTCAGAGGAATATGTATAAGTCATGAAGAAAGCAATAGCAATAAAACTAAACGACCATTATGCTAAGCTAACGGATGGGTCTTGTCCATCACATCATTCTCTAATGATGTGATCCCATTCATCAAATGACAACACATGTCTATGGTCAGGAAACTTAACCATCTTTGATTAACGAGCTAGTCAAGTAGAGGTATACTAGGGACACTCTGTTTTTCTATGTATTCACACATGTACTAAGTTTCCGGTTAATACAATTCTAGCATGAATAATAAACATTTATCATGATATAAGCAAATATAAATAACAACTTTATTATTGCCTCTAGGGCATATTTCCTTCAGTCTCCCACTTGCACTAGAGTCAATAATCTAGATTACATGGTAATGATTCTAACACCCATGGAGTCTTGGTGTTCATCATGTTTTGCTTGTGAGAGAGGCTTAGTTAATGGGTCTGCAACATTCAGATCTGTATGTATCTTGCAAATCTCTATGACTCCCTCCTTGACTTGATCGCGGATGGAATTGAAGCATCTCTTGATGTGTTTGGTTCTCTTGTGAAATCTGGATTCCTTCACCAAGGAAATTGCTCCAGTATTGTCACAAAAGATTTTCATTGGACCCGATGCACTAGGTATTACACCTAGATCGGATATGAACTCCTTCATCCAGACTCCTTCATTTGCTTCTTCCGAAGCAGCTATGTACTCCGCTTCACACGTAGATCCCGCCACGACGCTCTGCTTGGAACTTCACCAACTGACAGCTCCACCATTCAATATAAATAGGTATCCGGTTTCTGACTTAGAGTCATCCGGATCAGTGTCAAAGCTTGCATCGACGTAACCATTTACGGAAAGCTCTTTGTCACCTCCATAAATAAGAAACATATCCTTAGTCCTTTTCAGGTATTTCAGGATATTCTTGACCGCTATCCAGTGATCCACTCCTGGATTACTTTGGTACCTCCCTGCTAAACTTATAGCAAGGCACACATTAGGTCTGGTACATAGCATTGCATACATGATAGAACCTATGGCTGAGGCATAGGGCATGACTTTCATTTTCTCTCTATCTTCTGAAGTGGTCGGGCATTGAGTCTGACTCAACTTCACACCTTGTAACACAGGCAAGAACCCTTTCTTTGACTGATCCATTTTGAACTTCTTCAAAACTTTATCAAGGTATGTGCTTTGTGAAAGTCCAATTAAGCGTCTTGATCTATCTCTATAGATCTTGATGCCCAATATATAAGCAGCTTCACCGAGGTCTTTCATTGAAAAATTCTTATTCAAGTATCCTTTTATGCTATCCAGAAATTCTGTATTATTTCCAATCAACAATATGTCATTCACATATAATATTAGAAATGCTACAGAGCTCCCACTCACTTTCTTGTAAATACAGGCTTCTCCAAAAGTCTGTATAAAACCATATGCTTTGATCACACTATCAAATCGTATATTCCAACTCCGAGAGGCTTGCACCAGTCCATAAATGGATTGCTAGAGCTTGCACACTTTGTTAGCACCATTTGGATCGACAAAAACCTTCTGGTTGCATCATATACAACTCTTCTTTAAGATATCCATTAAGGAATGCAGTTTTGACATCCATTTGCCAAATTTCATAATAATAAAATGCGGCAATTGCTAACATGATTCGGGCAGACTTAAGCATCGCTACGGGTGAGAAGGTCTCATCGTAGTCAACGCCTTGAACTTGTCGAAAAACTTTCGCAACAAGTCGAGCTTTGTAGATAGTAACATAACGTCAGCGTCAGTCTTCTTCTTGAAGATCCATTTATTCTCTATTTCTTGCCGATCATCGGGCAAGTCAACCAAAGTCCATAGTTTGTTCTCATACATGGATCCCATCTCATATTTCATGGCCTCAAGCCATTTCGCGGAATCTGGGCTCATCATCGCTTCCTTATAGTTTGTAGGTTCGTCATGGTCAAGTAACATGAGCTCTAGAACAGGATTGCCATACCACTCTGGTGTGGATCGTACTCTGGTTGACCTACGAGGTTTGGTAGTAACTTAATTTTGAAGTTTCATGATCATCATCATTAGCTTCCTCACTGATTGGTGTAGGAATCACTCGAACTGGTTTCTGTGATGAACTACTTTCCAATTCAGGAGAAGGTACAATTACCTCATCAAGTTCTACTTTCCTCCCACTCACTTCTTTCGAGAGAAACTCCTTCTCTAGAAAGGATCCATTCTTAGCAACGAATATATTGCCTTTGGATCTGTGATAGAAGGTGTACCCAATAGTCTCCTTTGGGTATCCTATGAAGACACATTTCTCTGATTTGGGTTCGAGCTTATCAGGTTGAAGCCTTTTCACATAAGCATCGCAGCCCCAAACTTTAAGGAATGACAGCTTAGGTTTCTTGCCAAACCACATTTCATATGGTGTCGTCTCAACGGATTTAGATGGTGCCCAATTTAACGTGAATGCAGCCGTCTCTAAAGCATAACCCCAAAATGATAGCGATAAATCGGTAAGAGACATCATAGATCGCTCCATATCTAATAAAGTATGGTTACGACGTTCGGACACACCATTACGCTATGGTGTTCCAGGTGGCGCGAGTTGCGAAACTATTCCACATTGTTTCAAATGAAGACCAAACTCATAACTCAAATATTTACCTCCACGATCAGATCGTAGAAACTTTATTTTCTTGTTACGATGATTTTCCACTTCACTCTGAAATTCTTTGAACTTTTCAAATGTTTCAGACTTATGTTTCATTAAGTAGATATACCCATATCCGCTCAAATCATCTGAAAGGACATGCGGTGCCCTCATGTGTGGTTTTGGTAATTGATGGCATTCTCTATGGACTAATGGTTGCATTGAGTTATATTTGAAGGATTTGTCCATAGGCATTTCTTGAAGTCCATGTGTTGGTTTCAAGGAGTTTATGAGTTGACCAAGATGCTATTAAGGAATTATCCAAAGATTGGTCATGTGAGTGTTGAGCTTATTGCAAGCATGTCTTAAAGAAGAAGATTGTGTGATCATTCATGTTTATCTTCAAGACATCATCCAAATGAAGGAGAGTTGGAAAGATTCAAGGTTGATCAAGACTAAGTCAAGAGTGAATCAAGTTGATCAACTCACAAAGCGTAGAAGATGTACCGAGAGGGATCAAGTGATCCCATGGTATGGTAAGCATGGTCTGTTACGCTTTGTGTACTAACACTACAAAAAAAGACACATCCGTGACATTTTGGGCTAAACGAAATTTTTTCTGTCATACTTATGACACTTCTATGACAATAATTGTGACAAAACCCGGTATCATCATAGATGTGGTGGGGTCCTACTTCTATGACAAAAAATCATGACAGAAAATGGGCTTTTTGTCCTGGGTGGGCCGGAGACGCAGCTGAATGACATTCTTTGGGCCGTCCATGATGGAAAAAACAATGGTAGAAGCGAGGGCGAGGAAAATATCGGGGAGTTCCCGGTTATGGTGGCTGGTTGAGGGCCAAGCGATGCGCATTTCTCTCGTACGTACGCGCGTGTGTGCGAGGCGTTGCGCTCTAACTGAACCCGAGCGAGGCGTTGTGCTCTAACTGAACCCGAGCGATTGCACTGTAGGCTACACATTACTGAACCCGAGCGATCGATCGGTGGCTATTAACTGAACCCGATCGAGCGATTCCTTTGCTACTGCTGCTAACTGAAGCCGATCGATGCTGCCTCTGGATGAACAGTGAGCGTTGGTGGGGGGTTTGGATGAACAGTTCCTAGTGGGGGTTGGATGAACATGAACCCGTGGTAGTAGAGGCCGTTGCCACTGGATGAACAATACCTTGATCGATCAAGCCGGTGGATGAATAGGACCCCGTGGAGGGCTGAATCAACATGACCCCGTGGAGGGCTGGATGAATAGTAGCCGGTGGAGGGCTGGTTGAATAGTAGCCGGTGGAGGGCTGGATGAACAGTAGCTCGTGGAGGGGTGGTTGAACAGGACCCCCGTGGAGAGGGCTGGTTGAACAGGACCCTCGTGGAGAGGGCTGGTTGAACAGTAGCCAGTGGAGGAGCGCGCGGTGGAGGCTGGATGAACAGGAGCCCGTGGATGAATAGTCGCAGGTGGAGGCTGGAGGAGGTCGACGGTGGATGAACAGTACCCCGTGGAGGCTGGAGGAGGTCGACGGTGGAGATGAACAGTATCCCGTGGAGTCCCGTTTTGCGGTACGCCACACCCCTCCCGATTAATAGGACCCCCATTTCGACCGTAGCGCTCCAACACGAGTCTGTTTCCTCCGTTTTGCGGTACGCCACACCCCTCCCGATCAATAGGACCCCATTTGGACCGTAGGAGGTCCGTTTCCTCCGTTTTGCGGTACGCCAGACCCCTCCCGATGAACAGGATCCTGTTTCCATTGTGCCCGGTCGAACAGAAGGCCATTTCCTCCGTTCTGCAGTACGCCAGGCATCATTTCCATCGCATGTTCCGTCCAAGCCGGTTGGCTCCCGATGAACAGCACGCGTTCCGTTGCCTCCCGATGAACAAGACGCATTCCGTTGCCTCCCCATGAACACGACGACGACGCAGCTTCTCCATTCTGACCCAGCCATGTACACAAGCCCTGACCGTACGTATGCGCGAGTAGGCGTTCGAGACCCCACCCGTATGTACGTACGTGGCCGTATTTTCTTTCTTGCACCCTGGTCGCTGTATGTATGTGTACATGCTACGTGTGTGCCTCTACTACGACACGTGCGCGCCTCTACTACAACACGTGCACGCCTGTACATCGACCAGTATGTACGTACACGTTCGCGAGCAGAATGACAAAGCTACGTACGCTTTGACCAGGTGGGTCCCGATTGTTAGACACTTCCTTGCGTGCGAAGATGTAGCTAGTGGGTCCCAGCAGTCAGGGGGGCGAATCAATTTTTTTGCCTGTAATATGGACGCACTTCCTTGCGTGTGAAGATGTAGCTGGTGGGTCCCTGCAGTCACGGGGGAAACGTTTTTTTCGCGAAATACGGTAGCCCGTCCGGTGGGTCCCTGCTGTCAGGTGGAGGAATAATTATTTTGCGTGTAATAAGAGGCACTTCCTTACTGCGGCCGTGGACCCAGCTGTCAGCCTCACCACGTAGAGTACTCTTCCGATGGAAGTCGTTCGTTGACCACATTGACCACGCCGCGCCGAGAGCACCAGGGCGGTGGACGACGGCGAGGCCTAGGAAGGGGACGACGCAGAGCCGGGGAAGACGCGGTAGTGGATGCCCACGCGGAGGGGAGTACGTGGGTTGACTGCTTCGGCTGCAGTGTGAGGCTGCCGTCGCTGGAGAATAACAGGAGGTGTGGGTGAGTATAGAGGGATGGCATGGCCAGCAGCGGCAACACAGCCGGACACGGGAGGCAGGAGCAGGCGGCACTGCCGACGCTTGTTTGGGCGGCTGGAGCAAGAAGACCAGAGGTTGAAGAAGCACTAAGGTAGTTGGATGGACATCATACGGTAACTGGAGCTAGAATCGTTCATATTGACTAAGTTGACAAAGCCCTCCGTCCCCGTCATCTTAGTAGGCCCACAAGTCAGCCTCCCACTATGGTAGGTCCCAGCTAGCAGGGGGTATTCATTTTTGTGTGTGTCATAACGAGGCACTTCCTTGTGTGCGAAGATATAGCTGATGGGTCCGACCTGTCAGCGGGGGAATGTTTTTTTCATGAAATACAGAGGCCCTTCCGGTGGGTCCCAACTATTAGGTGGAGGAATCATTATTTTGTGCATAATAAGGAGGCATTTCCTTGCGTGCGGCCATGGACCCAGCTGTCAGCCTCTCCACGTACAGTCCACTTCTGATGCATGTCGTTCATTGACCATGTTGACCACGTCGCGTCGAGAGCACCAGGGCGGTGGACGACGGTGAGTCGGCGAGGCCTAGGAAGGGAACGACACGGAGCCAGGGAAAACTCGGCAGTTGTTTCCCATGCGCAGGGGAGTGTGAGGGTTTACTGGTTCATCTGCCGTCGTAGGAGAATAACAACAGGTGTGGGTGAGTAGAGGGATGGCTAGGGCAGCGATGGGAGAACGATGGGGCGGTGAGGCCTGCGCGGCAGCATAGCCGACCACGGGAGGAGGGAGCAGGCAGTCCCGCCGGCGCTTGTTTGAGCGGCTGGAGCAAGAAGAGCAGAGATTGAAGAAGCACGATGGCCGTTGGATGGACATCCAATAGTCACTTCTCTCGTGTGTTGACTAAGTTGACACGGCGTTGCGTGTGCGTCAACCTTATTTGTTTAGGAAAGCATACGCGCGCGTCAACCTGTAGTAGGTGCACAAGTCAGCCTCAAATATATGGAAAACAACATACAACCCATCTGCCATTATTTCTAATAATTTACAGCCCATTTGCCAATTCATAAGAATTTTTTTGAGCCCATCTTCTTTTTGTTAGCATTACACCCTATATTATGGCCACAGTTAAAAATTATAAGAAATTTTGCATATTTCGGTGCGGTCAACTATTTTTAATCCTGAAATATCGAGTCACATTCAAACTATTTTGAAAAAATATTTATATAAATATAAAATCCAAATAATTGTCCAGGCATAAAAATCAATGGAATTTAAAATCTTGTAATTAAAAAAATGAAACTAATTCCCGATTTGATGTGTTTTAAAAATGTACAACCCATTTATGGGCAAACCGAATGAAACTCTCTCCTCGTCTTGAAAGATTTGCAGCCCAGCAGGGCTGATAAAGCAAGTAGGCCTCGTTTGGGTATTTCTTAAAAAAAAAAGAACTGGGCTAGCCATTTTCAGCAAGAAAAAAACACAACTGGCTCATAATGTGGTAAACATAAATAAAACCCTGGCTAGACGGGCCACGGCCCCCGCACAGCCCCGTTGTTACCCTAACCCGTCGCTAAAACTAGTATAAATAACAACTGCTTGTTCCTAAAAAAAAAGTAAATAACAACCGCGCGACCTGCTGGGTCCCTGGTGTAAGCCGCTCATTGTGTAATTCTCTCGTTTATTGACTACGTTGACAATGGCGTGAGCCCCAGGTGTCCAACCATTAGGAGGAACCATTTTTTGGGGCTTGTAATAACGAAGCACTTGCTTGCGTACTGACATGACGCTGGTGGGTTCCTACTGTTATACTCTCCATGTACAGTCATATCCTTGTTCCTCTTGGTTGTTGATGGCGTTGACAACGCAAGAGGACAGCGCACTGCGCATGGCGAGCAAACCAAGACTGAGGATGACGGCGAGGCCTCTGACAGAACGAACGGGAGCTGTGGAAGATGCGCCGGTCCAGTCGCAAGCGGAGGGGAGTGCGAGGGTTGACTGGTTGGGGTGCGGGTGCGTGTTGGGGCTGACATCGCCGGAGAATAGCAGGATGTGTGGGGGAATAGAGGGAGGGACTGGCCAACGTTGGAGGGTACGGTAGGGCGGCGGAGGCGCAACCAGCCATGGGAGGCGGGAGCAGGCGGAGCCGACGGGGTGGTTTGGTTTGGGTGGATGGAGGAAGAAGACCAGAGATAGAAGATACACGACAGATGTTGGATGTCAATCCAACGGCTGGTAGGCAGAAACGTTTATTGACTAGCTATTAAGTCGACACCACCTTGGATAGGCTATTTCCTTGTGGGTCCCAAATGTCAGAATCCAAATCCGTCACGGTCATGCAGCCTTTCCTATGAAAATTTACAGCCCATTTGGTTTGCTAGTTCGAAATAAGTTTGTGGGTGCTGGTGGGGGCTAATCACTTGGCTTCTGTAATGTACAGTGAGATCAAGCAGCCGGCGAGAGTGATGTTATTTCCCTTGGTTGGGATTTGTTACAATATTTCACTCTAAATTAAACAAATGGCAAGCCATTTGCCTTGTTTCAAAGAAAATATGACAGTCACAACCGAGTTGAAAAGGGAAAGAACATCTAACTCCAGCTTACAAACTTTACAAAAGCATGAGGGTTAATTGTTCATCAGGTTTAGACAAAACCCAGGTTGAAAAGGGCAACAACATCTAACTCCAGCACTGTTTTCGGCAGTCACAGTCAAATGGATCGGTCAGGTCCATAGAATGAACATTCTGGGTCATAAAATTTGCTGGATTATGACCACAATATGTTGTAAATAGAAGGCCGACATGTTCAGAAGCTCTTTTTCCCACCTAAAACTCCTTTTTTTGCTCTTCGACATACCCATTTGTCAAAACCATGCTGCTGATAAACTTAAGCCTGATGGACAATAGTAACCTCGCATTCAGCTGGAAGAATGTGACAAATCTAGTGTTTGCATGGTTGGCTACATATCGTTCTAGCGTTATTGTCTTCAATTGAATGTCATGAGAAGTGAGAAAATCCCAGTGCTTACAAATCCATCGATTGATTATAACTTTCTTACCCCGTCATGTTGCCTAAATAGAAACAATTACTACTAGTATAGTGGAGACACTCTACAACTACTAGAAAAACAATTACTTATACTACTAGTACAGTGGATACACTACTGCTTCTGGCTCCTCCTAGGTCATCGAAACGTCTCCCTCTACTGAATGTCGTTTTACTTTTGTTCACCGACATGCGGGCCATGCTGCGCGCGGGCCCAAATGCCATCCACCAAATTAGAAGGCAGTATGCAGGCGGAGAGTCACCCCGGTCATAGCACGGCAGTAATGAGCCATCGTATCACAAAACCCCACCTCCCCGCAGTCTAAGTTTGATGGACGAAGCAACCATCATTTCACTCTTCGCTGAATCCCCTTCTCCCTCACCGTCTTCAAGAAAGCCAATACTCGCATCTCCCACTGTTCTTCTCTCCTAACGAAGGGAAGGTAAGCGGATCCGTGATATTGGTATATTTTCGTTTAGAGAAAAAAAGAACTTTTGCAAAGCAGAAACGGATCCTCACTCTCTTTTTTGTTTCATTGTCATTGCGATTGTGTTTTCCTTTCAGTGGTCTCCTAGTATTCGTCAGTTTCATGATGGACCAAGGAGAACCGGGCAAAGATCTGCCGATATTGGAGCAGACGCGGGAGGCTGATCCCCATGAGATAGAGAGCTCCAAGAAGATGGAGGCAGCCACCGTGTCGACCCCAAATACGCTCATGGCCACTACTGAGATGGTCAACGCCCCGTTTGAGGTTACAGCCCCCTTGGCACCGCAAGAGCATTTTCCCCCTTCGAGGATGTGTCCCCCCCTGTTGAGCTGCCCAAGGTGATTTTCTTCTTTGCCGACCTCGATTGTGGTTTTTCATCTAAGTATGTGGTGATGAATAATGCAAAATTTTATTAGCTTCGATGCCATGCTATACATAGTGGTTTAAATAACTTGTGTTTCTTATACTGGAAAGTAATTCAAAATTTGTTTCTGTTTCAGTTAGAGCCTTGATGCAGACAAGGATTGTGTGGTTGTACATGTCACTCGCTATGAGGCGGATGACCTGAATATACGCACTGGGAAAACAGAGTTCTTAGGCTGTTGGATCATGGAAGCCATTTGCGCTTATACCGATGTCGAGTTGTATTCCAGCCTTACTGTTGTCAGGCATGTTGTCCAGGGTGTACTGAAGCACCATAAGTTCAAAGCTACTCCTTCGTTTGTGAGGCATACTGTTCTTGTCAAGCTTACGCAGAAGATGACGTGGCATGCCTCCACAAACAAGTTTATGAGTGGTAAGGCCACAAGGTTATCTTCATGAAGGTTCACAAGATTGAGCTGCTGCCAGACGTCCTCGATGATGTTCATGGCAAGGTCCGTCTTGTGTCCAGCCCAAATTAGATCGAGGCATGAAATAGTTGCCCCAGCTAGTGTTTAATACTAGTTTGGATTGTGTCTACTTATCCGAACCTTGCCTATTATCAAGCCCTCTGGGGCTAGTACTCTGTTTGAATTCGTCTATGGGAACTGCTGCTACTTTTGTGTGCCCGTGAATCATGTGAGAACCATCATAATTGTTGCTGAAACAGATGCGTCCTCACTAGTTTTTTCATGAATATGGCATGGTAAGACATAAGTTGTCACGGTTTATCATACGAGCAGTGTGTGTTTGATGAAATAGAGTACTCGTTCGAGAACTATGCGCCGACATATCCATAAGTACTTGTAAACACTGTTGGTGCTACCCCACTTGTAAGCAGTTGTGAAAACACGACACATTGGCTCAACTCTCTTCAACACTAGGCTATCGACCAGCTAACAATCAATAATCTGCTATCTGACATATAAGCAACTATATATTTTGTTACAGTGGTTCATGCAGTTAACTGAGGCCACAATGTAATTTCCAAACGTTCACATGCTAGTCCAACGTTCATGTGGAACACTCACACTAAACTCGGCTTCATAAAAAACTTGAAAAGCATAAGTTAAGAAACTTTATACATCTCAATGATTCATAGAACATAACAAACATATACTAGTTCACACCAAAAGACAAAGTTGTGAGAAGGTTTACAAATCAAGAAAAAACAAGCAAGGCTTCTTTGAGCAAAGGGCCTCCCGGCAGGCTTAAATTTCCTGGAGTTCACTCTGGTTTTTTCTTGTTGACACCATCCAGGGTTAGGTTCTCTCATTCCATAATAACCAATTATAATTGTGTTCTCAGCTGGAATGCTGAACTGAACCATGTAGTGTACTGACCAGCAGAAATTCTTGTGCATTCCACTACATTTAAGCACTGCTATTTGCAGAAATAAGCAGACCACAATGCCTCTTGTCCGCGCACCTGTCCCAAAAACCTCTGTGCAGCCGTGCCAGCTAGTCCTAGGTCCATGGATCAACTCGTAGAAAGTGCATTTCAGACTAGGATGCAGTTGTTTTCGCTCGTCCCTGTACTGCAATCAGGAAGTAAAACGTACGAATCAGCTTCTTTTAGATTGCGTTGGTCATTCTACCTAGTTACTACCAATGTAGGAATACCTGGAACACTGGTGGTTAGAGGACGACAGCTAGGAATAGCCATATCATTTTGTGTAGTTGTACTAAAACTGAGGTGTGTACTTTTGCTTGCGTAGATAGAAACAATATGGAGACATACATCCCTGTTTGCGCAAATATGAAATACGGTTATTTAAACAATGACGGATATTTGCAGTGCCGTATGATTAACAACAACATCTATTATGTTATAATTGGCACTAGATTGACAGTATGAAAGTGTCCTTAAGTAAGTAGCATCACATCACATCAACACTGTCACTAGATTAACATGCAGAACAATAACATTAGTATTACTGTCATGAGAGTAGCACATGGTCAGTAAATGTGCAATCAAATTTGTGCAGTTCCACTGGGATGAAGCAATGTTAGCGGTGTGAGATTTAAGTGTAACTGCAAAACACAATTCATGGGAAATAAAGAAAGATGGAAGCACTTCATAAAACAGTGGTGGCATTGCTTCAATTTATTGACGGCACTAGACCATTACTTATAGAGACACTAGGTGGCATTGCTTAATGCTTCATGTGATTTTACATTAACGGTAGCGATATGGGCGTAGGGACAACAGGGGCATAAAGTGGTGAGGAAAATGTGGTTGCCGAGAGCGGCAAACACTCAGGCAGCATGTCTGCATTTGTCCCATTTTTTATCTCCTCGACGACATTTTCCTATGTGAGCACAGGAAATCTAGACCTGCTCATTCTCATTTGCATTGTCCCCAACACCCCTCACTTTCTTTCCTTTTTCAACCAAGAGACAGGTCCACTTCACCCCACCCTTCACCATCCACCATGCTTTCTTCGCCTTTTCAACCAATAGACTAGTTGGGTAGCCAGTATCTACTACTTTCTCCCATTTCCTCTTAGAACCAAGTCCTAGATTCATGCTACAACTTTCCCAGTTTCTTCCCTGTTTGAACCAACTCTTAGATTCGACTGTATGAACTAGCTTTACCTCTAATAATAGTAAAAGTCTAGGTGGCTATGGAACAACCGACGGAAGTAGAAAAAGATCCACACGCAGCCACGTGGGGAGCTGGGGCAGTAGAGCAAGGCAGGTTTCAAAGGAATATATACCTGAGGGTCGTCGGCATGTGGCAAAGATGGCGTCGGGAGGCCGCATCTTGGCCACAGTACCGCATGGAGGAAGAAGGGGTCGGAGGTCCTCCCAAGCAGGCACGGCTGCCGATCGGGACGCGCGGGTAGCCGTTGGTCTCCTCCCTCGCCGCTGACGACAGCATGAACGATGCACCTACACCCTTGCCCCGGTCGAGGTGGTCCGACCGGATTTGTGACCAGCCGTGAGCAGAGAGAGAGAGAGAGAGAGAGAGAGAGTGGCCACCTATGTCTTGCTTAGATTTGGGGAGCATGAGAGAGTGAAAGAGAGGAACCCTAGTAAAGCAAGCGCTAAGGATCCTGCTTATATATATAGTGGAGTGATTTTGTTGTACCAGCTTCAGAAAATGCGCTCCTACATGTACCCGCGAGTGTGTGTGAGAGAACTGGTGCGTGCGTGCACCACTTATTTTCGTGAGAGTACAATATACTATGCCCAAAGAACGTTCGCCACAAGAGTAATAGTATAAGTGTGTGACCTGTGAGCTAAAATAAAAGGTGCGCGACGTCTTTTGTTTTTTAGAAGTTCTGAGGGTAGGGTGTGAAGAGCACATATGTGTGTGACATCTACCTGCAGATAGACGGTGGGTGTGAGAGGACTCGGGAGAGTCGTGACTCGTGAGGGTGCGTGTGTGTGTGAGAGAGGGGGCACGTATCAATGCAACGCATGTGTCCGTAAATCATTATCCGACAAACGTTTGCCACAAGCCGTTTCCTGACGAACGCCGTAAGAACCGTTAGATCGGCATCCGACAGTGTCAGTTTTGCCATGTCATTTAACAGAGCAGCCACTCCTCCTACACACAAATCTTCCACGTGAGTGTTAGCAAGTGCCGTATGCTCCCCCCTCCGTTCCAAAATGCAGTCCATATAGCTTTATTGAAAATTTGAACCTCGCAAACTTTTACCAAGTTTTCGTGTACCAAAATGCACATATAAAACACCCAGTATATATCATTTCATTCATCTTCGAGAGGTAACTATAAAGATGGAGGAGGAGTATACAAAGAAAGACTGCCGTATCACCTGCAGCAATTTCAACCATCCTTTGGTGTGGAGGAATATCATAGAAACTCTATTGATATGATTTTTATAGGATTTTTTCCTTTAGAGCCAATTGGTTCATAGGAATAGATTCATATACTCCACATTTCAAAGGAAATAAACATGATATCATTTTTATAGCTTTAGAGCCACATGGTTCATATGAATGGATTCCTATACTCCCATAATTTCAAAGGAAAATAAACATTAGCGTATATTCAATAGAAAAGTTCCTATGATGTGAACCAAATGACATCTCTTTTCTAATCCCTCCTCATAGGAGTTGAGATACATGTCATCTCTAGATTCAATAGAGAAGTTCCTATGATGTGAACTATATGACATCTCTTTTCCAATCCCTACTCATGGGAATTGAGATACATGTCATCTCTTTCCCTACAACTTCCATGTATACATCTTCTATTCCTAAATAGCTAGTACAACCCACTAGTAGCTTTTTTCCTAGACATGCAACTATGGCACAAGAACACGTCATGCATGCAAGTCATAAATTACATTTTTTCTACTCTATGCATGCAAGCACCACATCATCAATTCATGCATGTTACTCATAAGTTATTTATTGCATTAAATTTTGCATTGACAATGTATGTGCTGGTCACGTGCACACATATGTAGTTCACATTCACATTTTTGTTAGAAATGCCATTCTTTTAACTGCAATTCATTTTTTCTTTGTACTCCTTCCGTCTAGGTGTGTAAGTCATCTTCCGAAAATCAAATAATCCCAAAACACTTTAGCACGGTACATTAACTCCATCCTCGTTTCTTGTTTCGTGACATATCAACCAATAAGAGATGTGGGCCATGCATGCTTTCCCAAAACACAAGCACTTCTCCCTTGTTCTAGAATCTTCCGTATCATAATTGCTCAAACTTTTTTTCTAAATGAATTGCCATTATTTGTTTTTTACTTTATGCTTTACAATGCACAATCCCATGAATCTTAACCTTTTTATAAAACTAATTGATTTTGAATGAGATTAACTATAAGAACTAAACGAACATCTACATCATGCATATATGACTCAAAGCTTTACATGCTATAGTGTGTATTTATTCATAATTTGGTTTCCAAATCTCATGCGTTCAATGCATGTACCTTACTAGTTTTGAGTAGAGTAGCAAATTTCACGCGGCCGCGGGTATATCAAAATGCAGGGCCCATGCATCATTGCCTTTCGGTCGAACCTACGTACACAATTTTTTATACGTATATCTCCACTGGTCCCTGAACCCAAAATGCTTCCTCGTTCCCGTAAAACCAAGCGGCCCACACATATTAAGGCATTGAATCGAACTCAATCCCTCTCTCGTTTACTACGACGTGGCCCCGCACACCGTAGTACTCCTACAAACCCTACCACCGCACGCATCATCGGTTTTCTTCAAGAGGACGAGGGAGAAGCGGATTTGTAGTGGAGGCGCTTTCAAAAAAAGGATTTGTAGTGGAGGCCCCTACCCTAGGGTGCCCTAGGTAGCTGCCACACGCATCATTGGTTTTCTCTTTTCTTTATGCTCTCGCGCCCTATAGTGAAATGATGGTTGCTTCGTCCGTCCAGCTTAATGCGGGAAAGGTGGGGCTCTGTGATTTGACCCCTCATCGCTCATTTACTACTACTGTGGCGCTACGATCGGGGTGCCTCCAAGTCCAACTGCTGCTCTGAACTGTAATTTGGTGCATCGCACGTGGAACAAGACGGTGGATGAGCCACATGTCGGCCAAAGGGGTCCTGTTAAGTGTGTCACCATTTCGTGTGCGGACTGACCCTGCTTGACTTGCTACGCCAACACGACAGGAGCATCCTACCACTTGGTTTTGCTCCTCGATGAATCCTGACTATATTGATCTAAAAAGATACGTTCTGTACTACCCTCCTCATCTCGGTTTATAGGGCGCGCACGTAGTTCTCGGTCATCCATTTGACTAACTAAATATGAGTTACTATGTCACAAAAAGTATATCATTCGATTCTTAAGCGGATGTAGTTTCTAAACATATATTGTTCATCACATATATCTCTACTCCTATAAAAGACTCAGTTGGTGATGATGGTGTGCCTCGTGAGGGCGCCTGGAGGGACCAGCCTCGCGAGGACCGTCCTCAGTGCAACCCTGGTCTCCCTCCGCTGCCGCCACCACCAAGGAGGAACGACGACCACCAACAGGACGAGGGGGTTGGGGGCTTCCGGGAGCCGCGCACCATCGCCTGCATCTTGGGTGGTGCTCAGGCCCCAGCCTCCCAGCGCATCTTCAAGCAGTTCTCTTGCGAGGTGAATGCAGCCCTCCCCAAGCTCGAGGCCATGCGCCTGCTCAGATGGTCCAAGTACGCCATCACCTTTAGCTCGGCGGACCAGCTCAAATGCGCGGCAATCGGCGGCGTTCTCCCGATGCTCTGTTCACCCGTCATCAGCAATGTCCAAGTCACCAAGACCCTCATCGACGGCGACGCATGGGTCAGTGTCTTGTCCGTCGAGACGTTCAACAGCCTTCAAGTGCCATACGATCAGCTCCAGCCCACCAAGCCTTTCTCAGGAGTGACTGACGGCTCCACCACCCGATGGGTAAAGTTCGTCTCCCTGTCACCTTCGGTCAGCGCGACAACTACCACACCGAGCTTGTCGATTTCGACGTCGCCCACATCCGCCTACTATACAATGCCATCCTCGGGTACCCAGCGCTAGCCAAATTCATGGCAGTCACCCACCATGGCTACAAAGTCCTCAGGATGCCGGGAAGTGGCGGAATCATCACAGTCCCCTGTGAAGAAAGAGACGCGATGTGCTCCCTCGAGCGCGCCTTCCAAGCTGCAACAATCGAAGATCCTGACAGCGCAGGTATACAGTACCCTCCTGAGGCCAACCCCAAGAAGAAGTAGCTACTCCGCACTGGGCCTCAGGGGAGCGGCGCCTCCAGTAGAGCCACTGTCGGATCTCGGGTTCCGGCAAAACCCTCAAGGTTCAAACACTGGGGTGCGCATGAAGATCCCCCCTACGGATCCACGTCCTAGTTTCGCTAAGATCTCAAGGGCTAACCCGATGAACTTGCAACACAAAGGACACAAGATTTATACTGGTTCGGGACACTGTTGTGGTCTAATACCCTACTCCAGTGTGGTGTGGTGGATTGCCTCTTGGCTGGGGATGAACAGTACAAGGGGAAGAACAGCCTCCTGAGGAGAGGTGTTCTCATGCTTGGTGAACTTGTGGTTGTTCGGATCCCCCTCTAGCTATGGTGGTGGCTAGTCCTATTTATAGAGGCCCTGGTCCTCTCCCCAAATATTGAGCGGGAAGGGAGCCAACAACGGCCAATTTGAAAGGGGATAGCTAGTACAACTTATCCTGACAAAAGCAGTCTTCGCCTGCAAAAGGCTCTGGTGGTGACGCCGCCTTGGGCTCCATGGTGACCTCCATCTTGCCGTCCTGCTGGTCATGGTCTCGTTGCACCAATATGGAAAAGTTTGCTTGACGCCTCGGTACTCCACGCCCGCGCTTGCTTCCTTAGCACCAAAGAGGAAACAAGGACAATGTGCGTGCTGGCGCTCGCCTGATCTTGATCGTCATGGCTCACGTCATTCAAACCTTGCGAGGTTTGCCTTGCCTTGAACTCCCTGCCCCTCGCGAGCCAGCCTGGTGAGGGCGCTCCCGAGGAGGTCTTGTGTCGTCCGCCTCGCGAGGCTTGGCCCCTCGCGAGGGTCTTGGGTGCTTGTTGATGAAGATGGGCCGTTCAGGCCCGCCCGCAGAGCCACGCCATGGGCCGCAGGCAGGCAAGTCTGGGGACCCCCGTTCCCAGGACGCCGACAGTAGCCCCCGGGCCCAAGGTGCGCCCGGGCTTGGCTTCGAGGCGAAGCCAAAGGTCAAGTGCGGAGCGCTACGGGCCCCAATAGCCCGCGGCCTTGGTCGACGCATAGCGGTTGATTGGACGTGGGCGTCTCCGCTTCCCAAAGCAGCCTCGACAACTGCTCGACTGTCAAAAGGCTGGCGTAGACAGCGCTTGCCTTCACTGCTTCCTTTCGCCTTGCTCTAGATCCCCTTCTTGCTCCCTGCTTCCGAAATCTCCAAATCTACTCCCATCCTTTCCTGCATCAGCGACCAATGGCGCCCTGGAGGGTCAAGCCTGCCTCGTCGTCGGCTTGGTATGAGCCAGCCCTCGATGCGCCTCATGTCTCAGAGAAGAACCTCGCCGCCACGCGCTTGCTGACACTGGGGGAAAGCAACGAGAAGGTGAAGACCGGGCTCCGGGCCGGCTCCGACGTGTCGGAGCCCGAGGGAAGCACCTTCTTCCCCTTCTTTATGAGCAGCATCATCGCGCGGCTGGTTCCCCCCTTTTCTAACTTCTTCTTTGAGGTCCTGGACCACTACGGACTGCAGGTGCTACATCTCCATCCCAACTATATCCTTCTCTTGTCAATCTTTGCCTACTACTGCGAGGCGTACCTCGGCGTGATGCCGTCCGTGGCTATGCTACGCCACTTCTTCTTCCTCCGCATCAATGATGGCCATACCTCCGGGTGTGCCAATTTCATTGCGGCCGGCAAGGCCAACTCAATCTCAAAGACTGGGAAGAAGGCCGACGTCTTCCGGAGCAAGTGGGCCATGATGGACACCAAGTGCGTCCACCCACGCTTGATGCTGCCGACGGAGATGCCCCAGTCCGACAAGGAGTGGTCTCGTGCGAAGTTCACTGACGAGCGGGCGATGTTGGTGCTGGAGCAGATGAACGCCGACCTGAAGCCGGGCAACGCAAAGGCGGCGAAGGTGACAGGGGCCATGCTCCTGAGGGAATTCCTGATACTGCGCATAGCCCCACTCCAGGTGCGTACGCGCCCCTTGTGGGACCTTGGAATGAAGAGGACAAGGTTCACCTAAGCCCAAAAGCCTTGTCCGATGATGAGCTGGTTGTGGCTCTCCGCATCCTGGTCGGGGACGACCAGGAGTACCCTCTGAATGTCTTCACTCTCTTGTTCCGCCACAAGGACGGGGCTCTGCATGGCCTCCAGGCCGACCTTTGACGGGCACGGACTGGTGCCCCCGGCGCCCACCGGGGCCCCTGCGACGCTGATGCCGGTGGAGCTGTCTTCTGGTGAGTCCCGCGGGGAGGAAGAGGAGGAGGATGGAGACTCGGAGGAGACCCCTGAAGGGACGGGGGAGACCTCCCCCTTGAGCAAAGCTGACATCCTTTGCACCCTTCCTGACGACGACGAGGCTGATGCCCGCCCGGAGAAGGGAGAGCCGCTCGTCATCCCAACGAGGGACCGATCGGCGTTGATCTCCCGGGATGCTGCTTCTACTCTGACGCCGCCTGGAGCCCCTTCCGGCCCAACTGTCGCTCCTGCTTCTGCTTCCGGAGCTGGCGCACCCACGCCTCGGGTTGCGAAGCTTTTTGGCTTCAAGCTCCCGAAGCGAAGGGACTATGTCGCAGCGGATCAGTAAGTGTCCCCATCTCGCCTTCTTCTTGTTGTTGATGCTTGCTTCTGACTCTTTTTCCTTGTTGTTTAACCAGGCTGACGCCTGCGGCGAAGAGGAGAAGGGAGAGCGAGGTGGTGCTGCTTGAGTCCGGGTCGCCTCCTGCGACCGCGCCCCTCTCCATGAGCAAAGGTGGGGACGGTACTCGTGCTTCTCCAGCCCGATCATCCTCGCGAGGCTGGGTGGAGCATCCTCGGGAGGAGTCAGCCCCCGAAGCGCCGCTGACTCAAGAGGCGCCAACGCCCGGCTCGGGTGCTGAGGTCCGAGAGGCTCAGGAGCTTCCTGCCTCCCAGGCCATGGTGATGACGACGCCTCTTCCTCCTTCTGCCATGTTGTTGACCCCAGGTTCCTCCGCTTCTCCTGACGTCCTGGAGTGGGCCCATTCTGAGATGACCCGACTGCGAGAAGATCTCTAGAGCGCCGAATTCCTCCTGGCGGCTGGTCGCATGGAGCTGGTCTCCGGTTGGCTCCATTCTGACGTGTCCATTCGAGCGGCGCTGAGCCAGGTCACGGCGACCTCTGAAGGGGAGAAGCGAGCCGTAGCTCAGGCAGCAGCTTCTCGCGAGGCGGCGCTAAAGGACGTCGTGGCCGCCCAAGGTCGCTGCCAGGTGCTGGAGGCCGAGCTGAAGATCCTGCGTGACGAGCGTGCTGAAGTTTCCCATGGCCATAAGGCGGAGGAAGAGAGGATGAAGGCCCGGGATGACGCCGTCAAGGGTCGCGACGCCGAGCTGGAGCAGCTGGCACAGGCGCAGGCCGCTGAGCGCGGCCGGTTAGAGGAGCTGGAGCAAAAGGTGCAGGCTGAAAAAGCCGAACTCGATGCCAAGGCGAAGGTTCTGGCCGAGGACCATGCGGCCTTCGCGCTTCTGGAGAAGAGGTCTCGCGAGGCCCTCAAGTCACTCTATGAGAAGGGCTTGGAGAAGCCGTTGGCTACCATTGAGGACGGCCCCGCCTAGTTGCTTCCCTACTTGGTCGAGGTGCTTGAGGAAGTCGTGCGCGGCATCGGCCCCATGGCAGAGGCAGAGGCTCGCGTCCTTTCTTCAGCCGTGCCGATGCGCGTCTTCAGCCACCTCCATCTTCATGATCCTGTCGCCCGCCTTGACGAGCTGCTGGAGCCCGTGGCTGATGAAAACTGCTCAGCCGCCGCCGCAACCATGAAAGGTCAAGTGGAAGCCCTGCTGGAGAAGTTCGACGCCTTCGCCCCTGCACCTTCGACCGGTGGTGCAGGTGAAGGCGACGCCACCCAGGAGGGGGCACCTCTTGCAGGTGCCGGTGGTATCGAGGGATGACTGGCCTGCGGCTCCTTTCTTATTGAAACTCCTGTAGCATATAGCGTGCCTCGTGGAGGCGTTTAAACTTGTGTTTGATATTCGGAGAACAGTATGTCTTGTAATATTTGCTTTGAGATTTTGCGATTTCCTTCCCATTTGCTTTGCGTTCTACGTCGGCAGATCCCGACCCCGCGCATACCTCAGCCGCCGTTGGGACGACCGGATCACCAGGACGGTCCAAGGAGTGAGGGGCTACGTGGTCAGTTAGGCTCCTGAGTCGCGATGCTCAGGAGTCCCCCTTGATGTGCAAACAGCTTGTGGAAAGGAGATGCAATGGTAGGTCTTGTGTTCTATGTCGGCAGGGCCCGACCCCGTGCATACCTCAACCGCCATTGGTCTGACCGGATCACCAGGACGGGCCAACGAGTGAGGGGCTACGTGATCAGTTAGGCTCCTGAGTCACGATGCTCAGGAGTCCCCCTTGACGTTCAAACGACCTTCATACCTTAGCTCCGCTTGGGAGGGCGCGCGATGACCAGGTCCGAGGGACCTGGCGGGGTGGCATACGCATGGGCGTGACCGAGCACATCCCTCATGCCCAGCCCCCTCGCGCGGCTCTCCCGGGGGAGGCGTTGCGTTGAGGCCAGACACCGAGCCCGGAGGCTCCATGAGGTTGATATGGCCGTGATGCCGCCCTCAGTTGTCTATCACCAGGACGGACCATGGCGCTTCCGCACTTGCACGGGCATAGCCGCTCCTCGGCAGTGTTGACTGCCAGCGCGAAGCATGGTGCTTCCACTGGTACGTGGGAGGGAACTCCCTACCGCGGAGAGCCCCCGGGGCGTGTATAGCCCCGCCCTGACACATGGCTTGCACGGCAGGGCTAGACGAGGTGTGTCTGGGCACTCATGAGCCAACGCGGGATTCATGAGGCCCTACCTCAAGGCGGGTTGCGCCTGGTCTTGATTCTTGTTCGCTGTGTTGGTCCTGCGAGGTGGTCAGACAACCTGTGCCGAACGAATCTCCTGAGGTTATCGCGTGAGAAAGCCAAGCACCAACGGCCCCAGGAGGTGATGTGAATGGGGCCGGCCCGCCAGACAGAGCTCAGCTGTTGGATTTATGGATGCTGCAGGGACGGACTCGACTACAAATGCCGTGCCTAACCCTCTCTCGCGAAGGGTCCTAAAGAAAGACGACCGGCGCGCGGCTCCCACGGTGGGCGATAATCAAGCAGGTGATAATCATAGATAGATTAAGCATGGAAGGCAAACTAGCTCGGGTAAATGCATGAACGATACGCGCCACTGGGTCCGGCTCGAGCGGCTTGGGGATGATGCAGCCCGAGGGGCGCCCCCAGCAAGGTAAGCTAAAGACAAAAAAGGGATACATGCCACAGGGACGGACCCACGCGGCCTGGGAATAATGTAGCTCCCTGGGCGCTCCCAGCTAAATGAACTTGGAAAATGTCACCTGGTTCCCTTGATGAAGGGGTGTTGAGGCAGCTGAAGGTACACGGCAAAGGGGTTGCCCCTCACGAGCCACCAGGGCCCTGAGCCTTGGGAGGCCCTAGGGGTCCAGGTGGTTCCTTGAGGACTGTCGCCATCTCCTCTAGGACTTCGTGGTGCCTAGCCTCCTGACCCGCCATGACGCTCCGCAGGTTGCGCTGGAAGGCAGCAGCCACGCTCGGCAGGCCGAACGGCATACGAACGTAGCTGTGAGGTGGATCTTCGCAGCGCCCAACACGCGAAGGCCAGAAGCGCTCCTGAGATGCGGCTCGGTTGAGCCCTGGTATGTCGATGTAGACGTGCAGCTCACCACCCTCGCCTGGGTGGGGAGCAACGCCAGGTGGGCGGCAGTCGCCATGTATTGCTCTTGCTTCCTGAAGCTCCTGAGATACCTTGGTGATGAACTCCTGAGTGTCGGGCGCTCCTTGCCTAGTGTCCTCCTAAGGGAGACGTGCCGTGAAACACGCCTCCAAGTGGTGCCCGAGCGCCTCCCTCATGATGTTGGCAAGGTCTGAGGCCCTCCAGAAGAGAGCCCCCGAGCCCTGCCCGAGGACGGCGCCGGGCGCGCCTTCCTATGCGACAGAGGGAGGCGCCCCAGGTGTGGGCGCTGATCTTGAGAAGGTGCCACTTGCAGCGTTGCCCTCCCGAGGTCTGGCACGGAATAGCTTCTTCTTCTTCTTGGGGACGACCTCAGGAGGGTACCGAGCTGCATTGTTGTCGGGGTCTTCGATTGACGCTACTTGGAAGGCACACTCGAGGGAGCACACCGCGTCTCTTTCTTCGCAGGGGACTGTGATGATCCCGCCGCTTCCTGGCATATTGAGGACGTTGTAGCCGTGGTGCGTCACGACCATGAACTTAGCCAAGGCCGGATACCCGAGGATGGCATTGTATGGCAGACGGATGTGGGCGACGTCGAAGTCGATGAGCTCGGAGCGGTAGTTGTCGCGCTGTCCGAAGGTGACGGGGAGGCGGACCTGCCCGATCGGGGTGGTGGAGCCGTCGGTCACTCCTGAGAAAGGCTTGGTGGGCTGAAGCTAATCATACGGCACTTGGAGGTTGTCGAACGTGTCGACAGACAGGACGTTGAGCCCTGCGCCGCCATCGATGAGAGTCTTGGTAACTTGCACGTTGCTAATGACTGGTGAACAGAGCATCAGGAGGGCGCCGGCGATAGCCGCGCACTTGAGCTGGTCTGCCGAGCTGAACGTGATGGCGCACTTGGACCATCTGAGCGGGTGCGTGGCCTCGAGCTTGGGGAGGACTGCATTCACTTCACGAGCGAACTGTTTGAAGGTACGCTGTGAGGCTGGGGCTTGAGCTCCGTCCAAGATGCGGGCGATGGCACGCGGCTCCTGGAAGCCCCCGGCCCCCTCGTCCTGATGGTGGTCGTCATTCCTTCTTGGTGGTAGCGGTACTGAAGGGAGACCGGCGTTGCCCCGAGGACGATCCTCACGAGGCTGATCCCTCCAGGCGCCCTCGCGAGATTGATCCTGTCAGCGGTCCTCACGAGGCCGGTCACGCCACTCCTGGCGCGGGCCACGGTTATCCCAGCGTCCGCGACCACGTCCTCCTCCTCGGCCGTAGCCCCGGTCGTTGCGCTCGGGGTGTCGACCGAAGCGTCCTTCTCGAATGGCTCTGAGATCTTGATAGTCGTTGGCTATGCAGGTTATGGAAGGCGCAGAACGACCGTCTGCTCTTGGATGACTCGGGCTGGTCCCTGCGGCGCTTTGTGTCCGGCTTCGCCGCGAGCACGGCTTCTCCCTTACGCTTCACGTCTTTGGCCTTGGCTTTCTTCTCCTCCAGGTCCGCAACCAGCAGCTCAAGGAGGGAGAGGTGCCCCTCCTCAGCTCTTGCGCACTTGGTCGCCATGTTGAATAGCTCCAGTGACGTGCACAACTCCTCGTGGATGGCGAGCTCCTCCTTCATCTTGACGTCGCGGACGCCATCGGAGAACGCGGATATGATGGCCTCATCCGTCACCTTGGGGATCTTGAGGCGAACGTTGTTGAAGCACTGGATGTACTTCTGGAGGGTCTCTCCTAGTTGTTGCTTAACGCGGCGTAGGTCACCCGCAGCCGGTGGGCGGTCGCGAGTGCCCTGGAAGTTGGTAACGAAACAATCGCGCATCTCGTTCCAGGAGGAGATCGAGCCCGGAGGCAGGTTCAGGAGCCAGGAGTGGACACCATCCTTGAGAGCCATGGGGAACCAGTTCGCCATGACTTTCTCGTCGCCATTGGCCGCCTCGATGCTCAGCTCGTAGAGCTGCAGGAACTCCGTGGGGGCGGGGGTACCGTCATAGCGAGGAGGCAGATCCGGCTTGAACTTTCTCAGTCAAGCAACGCTACACAGCTCAGGGGTGAAGGCGTGGCAGCCTGCCGTGGTCACCGGGACTCTGCGCTGGTGGAGAACTTGTCCTTGATGGGGTCCGCGCACCGCTGTCACAGGCGGCACGCGGTCTTGCCATGGTGGCGCAGGGAGTGCGGGGGTGTTTTCTCATGGCCGAGGGACTTCTTGGCAGCTTCTTTCTTCTTGCGCAGGCGTCGAACGCGGCAAGTCGCGCCGTGGGGCCGCGCGCCTAGGTGCCAAGACTCCTTCTTGGGGTAGAGGTGGTGGAGGCGCTCCATGGGCCACGCCGCCCGCGGCCGGCGGAGGGCGAGGCAGCGAGAGGGACGGCGCAGGGGAGCCCCCTGCGGCGCTGACATGCTTGGTGATGCGGTCGAGCCAGTCCTCGTAGAGGTCGTCAACGGGGCGGTAGCGCAGGAGCTCGCGCGCCATGCACAGAGCGGCCTGCGCGTCCACAGGAGCGCGACAAGCGTGGGATGACGAGCTGGCCGGGGTTAGCGATGGAGTGGCGGTGCGGCCGTTCGGCCGCACCAAGGGGTGCAGCGAGGATGCTTGCTGCTAGTTCCCCACCGGGCCGGTGGCGGCGTTGGCGGCAGGCGACGGAGAACGACGGGGTGGCCTGCCGATGGGAGCCGTCTGAGCAATGCGGGCGGCGAGGGCAGCCCGGCGCTCAACGCAAGTGCCGCGAGTGTCCGCCATGGAGACGATGAAACAATGGGACGCAGAGTGACGGAAGGGAAGCTTCGGCGCACCCCTACCTGGCGCGCCAAATGTCGGATCTTGGGTTCCGGCAAAACCCTCAACGTTCGAACACTGGGGTGCGCGTGAAGATCTCCCCCTACCGATCCATGTCCTAGTTTCGCTAAGATCTCAAGGGCTAACCCGATGAACTCGCAACACAAAGGACACAAGATTTATACTGGTTAGGGCCACCGTTGTGGTGTAATATCCTACTCCAGTGTGGTGTGGTGGATTGCCTTTTGGGCTAATGATGAACAGTACAAGGGGAAGAACAGTCTCCTGACGAGAGGTGTTCTCGTGCTTGGTGAACTTGTGGTTGTTCGGATCCCCCCTCTAGCTATGGTGGTGGCTAGTCCTATTTATAGAGGCCCTGGTCCTCTCCCCAAATATTGAGCGGGAAGGGAGCCAACAACGGCCAATTTGAAAGGGGACAGCTAGTACAGGTTATCCTGACAAAAGCAGTCTTTGCCTGCAAAAGGCTCTGGTGGTGACGCCGCCTTGGGCTCCATGGTGACCTCTGTCTTGCCGTCCTGCTAGTCATTGTCTCGTTGCACCGATATGGAAACCTTTTCTTGACGCCCGCGCTTGCTTCCTTAGCACCAAAGAGGAAACAAGGACACTTTGCGCGTTGGCGCCCGCCTGATCTTGATCGTCATGGCTCACATCATTGAAACCTCACGACGTTTGCCTTGCCTTGAACTCTCCGCCCCTCGCGAGCCAGCCTGGTGAGGGCACTCCCGAGGAGGTCTTGTGTAGTCTGCTTCACGAGGCTTGGCCCCTCGTGAGGGTCTTGGGTGCTTGTTGATGAAGATGGGCCGTTCGGGACCGCTCGCAGAGCCATGCCGTGGGCCGTGGGCAGGCAAGTCTGGGGACCCGTTCCCAGAACGCTGACAGCCACCTTAGGATCGGTGCTCGCGCCTGGCGCACCTCCCTCCCTCGCATAGGGAGGCGCACCCGGCGCCCTCCTCGGGCAGGGCTCGGGAGCTCTCTTCTGGAGGGCCTTGGACCTTGCTAGCATCACGAAGGAGGTGCTTGGGCACCACGTGGAGGCGTGCTCCGCGGCATGTTTCCCTCAGGAGGGCACCGGGCGAGGAGCGCTCGGCTTTCAGGAGTTCATCGTCAAGACCACTCACGAGGCTGCAGGATGCAAGAGCCATGCGCGGCGACCGCCGCCCACCTGGCGCTGCTCCCCATCCAGGCGAGGGTGGTGAGCTGCGCGTCTACATCGACATCCCAGGGCTCAACAGGGCCGCATCTCAGGAGCGCTTCTGGCCATCGCGTGCTGGACGGTGTGAGGGTCCACCTCACAGCTACGTTCGCATGCCGTTCGCCCTGCCGAGCGTGGCAGCCGCCTTCCAGCGCAACCTGCGGAGCATCCTGGCAGGTCAGGAGGCCAGGCATCACGCAGTCCTGGCGGAGATGGAGACGGTCCTCAGGAGGCCACCTGAGCCTCCAGAGCCTCCCGAGGCTCTGGGTCTCGATGGCTTGTGAGGAGCAGCTTCTTCGCCACGCATCTTTGGCTACCCCAACACTCCTTCGACAACCAAACCAGGTGACATTTTCCAAGTTTATTTAGCTGGGAGCGCCCCCTGGGCTGCATCATTCCCAGGCCGCGTGGGTCTGTCCCTGCGGCATGTATCCTTTTACATCTTTTTGCTTAATCTACTAGGGGCGCCCCCCGGGCTGCATCATCCGCAAGCCGCTCGGGTCCAACCCAGTGGCGTGTATCGTTCTTGCATTTACCTGAGATAGTTGCTTTTCATGCATGATCTATCTATGGTTATCACCTGCTTGATAGTCACCCACCATGGGAGCCGCGCGCCGATCGTCTTTCTTCAGGATCCTTCACATAAGAAGGCTAGGCACGACGTCTGTGCTTGGGCCCGTCCCTGCAGCGTCGATAAATCCAACGGCTGAGCTCTGTCTGGCGGGCCGGCCCCGTTCACGTCACCTCCTGGGGTCATTGGTGCTTGGCCTTCTCGTGCGATAACCTTAGAAAATTCATTCGGTGCAGGTTGCCTAACCATCTCGTAGGAACACCACAGCCATCAAGAACCAAGACCAGGCACAACCCGCCTTGAGGTAGGGCCTCGTGAGTCCCGCGCTGGCTCACGAGTGCCCAGACACACCTCGTCTAGCCCTACCGTGCAAGCCATGTGTCAGGGCGGGGATGTACATGCCCCGGGGGCTCTCCGTAGTAGGGAGTCCCCTCCCACGTGCCAGTGGAAGCACCATGCTCCGCGCTGGCAGTCGACACTGTCGAGGAGCGGCTATGCCCGTGCAAGTGCGGAAGCGCTATGCTCCACGCTGGTGATAAACAACTGAGGGCGGCCTCACGGCCGTATCAACCTCAGGGAGCCTCCGAGCTCAGTGTCTGGCCTCATCGCAACACCTCCCCTCGGGAGAGTTGCCCAAGGGGGCTGGGCACGGGGGCTGCGCTCGGGTCACGCCCAAGCGTACGCCACCCTGCCAGGTCCCTTGGACCTAGTCGTCACGCGCCCTCCCAAGCGGAGCCAAGGTACGAAGGTCGTTTGAATGTCAAGGGGGACTCCTGAGCATCACGATTCAGGAGCCTAACTGACCATGTAGCCCTCACTCCTTGGTCCGTCCTGGTGATCCGGACGGCCCAATGGCAGCTG
The DNA here is from genome assembly GCF_056163025.1 of Triticum urartu. NCBI lineage: Eukaryota > Viridiplantae > Streptophyta > Magnoliopsida > Poales > Poaceae > Triticum > Triticum urartu. The sequence continues at coordinate 213,912,937 of NC_141874.1, forward strand.
AGGTATGCGCGGGGTCAGGCCCTGCCGACGTAGAACACTAGGCCTACTCCTAGATCTCCTTTCTATAGGCTGTTTGCGTGTCAAGGGGGACTCCTGAGCATCGCAACTCATGAGCCTAATTGATCACGTAGCCCCTCACTCCTTGGTCCGTCCTGGTGATCCGGACGGCCCAATGGCGGCTGAGGTATGCGCGGGGTCGGGCCCTGCCGACGTAGAATGTAAAGGAAATGGAAAGGAAATCACAGAATTTCAAAGAAAATATTACAAGAAATATTGTTCTCCTGAAACCAAATGCGAGTTTAACGCCTCCACGAGGCATGGTGCATATTGCAGAAACTAAACAGGAAAGGAGCCGCAGCAAGTCGTCCCGTCATCCGTGGACACCGCCATCGCCTACAAGGGATGCTTCTTCTTCAACGGCGTCGCCTTCACCTGTACCACCAGCCGGAGTTGCAGGATCAGTAGCACTACCGGTCGGGGGCACGGGAGCGAAGGCGTGGAACTTCTTCAGCAGGGCCTACACCTAACCCTTCACGGCTGCGGCAGCGGCCGCACAATGCTCGTCGTCCACAGGCTCCAACAGCTCGTCAAGGCGGGTGGCAGGATCGCGAAGATGGAGGCGGCTGAAGACGCGCGTCAACGCGGCTGAGGAAAGAATGCGAGCTTCTTCCTCTGCCATTGGGCCGATACCGCTCACGACGTCCTCAAGCGCACCGACCAGATAAGGAAGCAGCTGGGTGGGGCCCTCGTCGCTGGCGGCTAGCGGCTCCTCCAAGCCCTTCTCGTAGAGTGACCGCAGCACCGTCCGAGACCTCTCCTCGAGGAGCTCAAAGGCCGCACGGTCCTCAGCCAAGACCTTTGCCTTGGCTTCAAGCTCGGCGTTCTCCGCCTTCAGCTTCTGCTCCAGCTCCTCCAGCCGGCTGCACTCCATGGCCTACGCCTTCGCCAACTGCTCCAGCTCAGCGTCGCGATCCCTGACGGCGTCCTCTCGGGATTTCATCTTCTCCTCCTCCGCCTTGCGGCCTCGGGCTTCTTTCGCACACTCCCTCCGCACGGCCTCCAGCTCGGCCTCCAGCGATCAGCAGCAGTCCTAGGCAGCCCCGGCATCCTTCAGCGGCACCTCGCGAGCGGCCACAGCTTGGGCGGCGGCCTCCCTGTCCCTCTCGGAGTCCACAACAGCTTGGCTCAGCGTCGCCCGGATAGAAACATCGGAGTGAAGCCAGCCAGAGACCAGCTCCAGGCGCCCGGCCACCAGGTGACGGTTGGTGCCTTGAAGATCTTCTCGCAGCAGGGTCATCACAGAAAGAGCGCGCTCCAGGATGTCAGGATAGGCGGAAGAACCCGGAGACATCAATGCGGCAAAAGGAGGAGGAGGCAACATCGTCACCATGGCCTGGGATGCCAGAAGCTCCTGAGCTTTGGGGACCCCAGCGCCCGAGCCGGACGTTGGCACCTGCGGAGCCAACGGGACCATGGGGTCTGACTCCTCCCGAGGATGCTCCACCAAGCCTCGTGAGGATGATCGGGCTGGAGAAGCACGAGCGCCGTCACCGCCCTTATCCATGGAGAGGGGTGCGGCCGCAGGAGGCGATCTGGGCTCGAGCAGTACCACCTCGTCCTCCTTTCTCTTCTTCGCCGTGGGCGTCGGCCTAATTGCACAACGGGAAGCGTCAAGGACGAGCAGCAGAAGCAAGAACAAGGCAGGACAAGAACACTGACTAGTCCACAAGCCGGGGAGCCTCATAGCCTGAGGCGCAGGCACGCGGGCTCCAGGAGCAGAAGCAGGGGCAACAGATGGACCGGAAGCAGCTCCAGGCGGTGTCAGGGCAGGAGCATCGTCCCGGGAGATCAGCGCCGAGCTGCCCCTCGTCGGAACCACGGGCGGCTCCTCTCTCTTCGGGAGGACGCCAGCCTCGTCATCCTCATCAGGCAGGGTGCGGAGAATGTCGGCCTTACGCAAGGGGGTGGTCTCCCCCATACCCTTTGGGGTCGCGCTCCTCGCCCTCCTCCTCCTCTCCCCCTCCCTGCAGGAATCGCCAGAAGACACGTCCACCGGTGCCGTCGCCACCGGGACTCCAGGGGGTGCCAGCGACACCGGGCCGCGCCCGTCAAAGGTGGGCATGGCAGCCACGACCTGCGCCCCGTCCTTCTGAAGGAACAAGGTAATGTGGGCATTCGGCGGATACTCTTGGTCGTCCCCAACCAAGAGGCGGAGAGCCATAGCCAGCCCCTCCTCAGACAAGGCCTCCGGACTCAAGCGAAGCTTGTCTTCTCCACCCCAAGCGTACACAAGGGGCGCGAGCGCGCCTGGAGAGGAGCCACCCGTAGCATCAGGAATTCTCTCAGGAGCATGGCCCCCGTCAGCTTCGCCGCCTTTGCGTTGCCCGGCCTCAGGTCGATGGTCATCTTCTCTAGCACCGACTTCGCCCGGTCATCAGTAAGCTTCGCGCGGGACCATCCCTCGTCGGGCTGGGGCATCTCCGTCGGCAGCTTCAACCGCGGGTGGACACACTTGGCATCCATCATGACCCACTTGCTCCTGAAGCCTTCGGCCTTATTTCCGGCCTTCGAGATCGCGTTGGCCTTGCCGGCTGCGACGAAGTTGGCGCACCCAGAGGTGTGGCCGTCGTTGATTCGGAGGAAGAACTGGCGCAGCAGTGCCACGGACGGCATCACCCCGACATACGCCTCACAGTAGAAGGCAAAGATCGACAAGAGAAGAACGGAGTTGGGATGGAGATGGAGGGGATGCAACATGTAATGACGGAGGATGACATAGAAAAAGTCGGAGAAGGGGGGAACCAGTCCCGCGACGATGCTGCTCATAAAGAAGGGGTAGAAGGAGCTCTTCGAAGCCTCCGGCACGGCGGAGCCGGCCCGGAGCTCGGTCTTCCCTTCTCGTTGTTCTCCCCCGCCGTCAGCAGGCGCGTGGCGGCGAGGTTCTTCTCTGAGACATTGGGCGCGTACCAGGAAGGCGGCGAAACGGCCTTGGCCTTTCGGGGCGCCATTGGTCGGAAGCTCGGAAGGGTATTGAAGTAGACCTGGAGATTTTGGAAGAAGGAGCGAAAGAGGGGATCTGAAGCAAGACGAAGGAAAGCAATGAAGGCAAGTGTTGCCCGCGGCGGCCTTTTTGTCAGACGGGCAGCTGCCGAGGCAGTGTGGGGAAGCGGAGACGCCCATGTCCAATCAGTTGCCACGCGCCAACCGTGGCCGCAGGCTGTTGGGGCCCGCGGCGCTCCGCACTTCCCCTTTGGCTTCGCCTCGAAGCCAAGTCCAAGAGCGCCTTGGGCCTAGGGGATACTGTCGGTGTTCTGGGAACGGGGGTCCCTAGACTTGCCTGCCTGCGGCCCACGGCGTGGCTCCACCAGCGGCCCTGTACGGCCCATATTCACAAGCAAACACTCAAGACCCTCACGAGGGGCCAAGCCTCGCGAGGCGGACAACACAAGACCTCCTCGGGGGCAGCATCACCAGGCAGGCTCGCGAGGGGCGGAGAGATCAAGGCAAGGGATACCTCGCGAGTTTTCTGTGACACAGGCCATGACGACTGGAACCAGGCGGGCGCCAGCGCGCGCAGTGTCCTTCTTTCCTCTTTGGTGCTAAAGAGGCAAGCGCAAGCGAGGAGTCCCGAGGCATCAGGCAAAGGTTTCCATATGGGTGCAACAAGACCAAGACCAGCAGGACGGAGGTCACCATGGAGCCCAAGACGGTGTCACCACCAGAGCCTTTGGCAGGCGAAGACCACCTTTAGTTAGGATAACTTGTACTAGTTGTCTCCCTTCGAATTTGGCCGTTGTGGGATCCCTTCCCGCTCAATATTTGGGAAGAGGACCAGGGCCTCTATAAATAGGGCTAGCCACCACCATAGTCAGGGGGCTCATCTAGGACAGATTAGACTGAAGCCATTCCATCCATAGCCTCACACAAGTTCGCCAAGCACAAGAACACCTCTCCTCGGGAGGCTGTTCTTCCCTTGTAACTATTCATCCACAGCCCAAGAGGCAATCCACCACACTGGAGTAGGGTATTACACCACATCGGTGGCCCGAACCAGTATAAACTCTTGTGTCTCTTGTTCTTTGGGTTCATCGAGCTAGGCCGTGAGATCACGATGTGCGCGGCTAGAGAGGGGGGGAGAGATCTTCGTGCGCACCCCAGTGTTTGAACCTCAAGGGTTTTGCCAGAACCCGAAATCCAACATGCTTTTCTTGTGTATCCCTCATCAATCACTTCTGACGAGACACCTTCAAGTTGACAATGTAATATTGGCTGCATCTTGCATATCATTTCAAACATGTATTGCCTCTAATTTATTGAAGTGCCACTTATAATGAGACACATCTAACTTGGTAGAGTGATTTTGGTTGGATATTTCATATGGTGTCTAGATTGCATTGCTTCCAATTTGTTGAAATGCCTTCTGCTTAGCGTTTAGTGTACATATTCCATCCTCCTACAATGTGGTTGCCATACATAAAAGTTGTGTTCATCAGTATCATGCATCAACGAATTTGGAAGTGCAAATTTCATTCCTTTTTCTTGTGTGTTTACTTGACAAAGCAAAATCTAAAAGGACGAAGGCACGGAATGATGGTGGTGCTCTGGAGCAACCGAAACAGACGATCTCTGCAGATTCCCCTGCTACTCCTACTGCAGTGCAAGTTCCTAATCTCATCTCCCCTACTCCACAACCCCAGGTGCTTGCTCTAACATGGCAGTGTGATATCTGGTTGCATGTTGCATATGGTGCCTAGCTTGTATTGCTCCTAATTTGTTAAATTGCATCTCCTTAGCTTACACATTATACATGTGAATATGACACGCCTTCCCGTTTTTGGTACATACTACATCTTCCTATCACACCATGTTCTTACATCAAACTACTGTTCTTGTGTATCTTGCGTCAGTCATCAAGTTAGAGTGATATTGGTTTCATCTTTAATATGGTTTCTAGCTTGCATTGCTTCTAACTAGTTCGAACACCTTGTGCTTAGTTTACACTTTATACATAATACATGTCAATATGTCATGTCGTCCTATTTTTCATACATATTCCATCCTCCCATCATGCGGCTATCTTACATGAAAGTAGTGCTCGTCGGCATCATGCATCAATGAGTTCTGAAGAGCAAATTTTATCCTTTTCTTGTGGATTTGACTTGACATGGCAAAATCAAAAAAGAGGAAGGAAAAGAGTACGAAAGGCGATGATGGTGGTCCTCTACAGCAATGTAAACGGAGCATCTATACGGATTCTCCTTGTACTTCTAGTGCAATACAAGTTCCAAGTCTCCACTCCCCTACTCCACCATCCAAGGTGCTTGCTCTAACTTGGCAGTGTGATATCTGGTTGCATGTTGCATATGGTGTCTAGCTTGTATTGTTCCTAATTAGTGTAAACTGCATCTGCTTAGCTTACACATGATACGTGTGAATATGACACGCTTTCCTGTTTTTGGTACATACTATATCTGTCTATCACACCATGTTCTTACATGAAACTACTCTTCTTGTGTATCCTACGTCAGTCACATATGATGGGACACCTTTAAGTTGGCAGTGTGATATTGGTTTGCGTCTTGAATATGATTTCTAGCATGTAGTGCTTCTAGTTTGATGAATGCCACCTATGACGAGACAATTTTAACTTGGCAGAATGATATTGATTGCACCTTCCATATGGTGTCTAGCTTGCAGTGCTTATAATTTGTTGAAGTGCCTTTTGCTTAGTTACCACATCATAGGTGTGAATATGTCAAGCCATCCAGTTTTTCGTACATATTCCATCATCGTATCATGACTTTGCCTTTCATCAGAGTAGTGTTCGTCAGTATCAGGCATGAATGAGTTCTGAAGAGCGAATTTTATTCCTTTTTCTTATCGGTTTGACCTCACAATGCAAAATCAATAAAGCGGAAGGAAATTGGTAAGGCATTGGATGATGGTGGTCCTTTCGAGCAACTGAAATGGAGGGTCTCTACAGATTATACTCTGCCATCCTCCCAACAAGATTCGCAAGACAGCGCAAGGCTAGACAGTCAACGTAGCTGTGTAGATGATGAGCACATCTCCCCTACTCCACCATCACAGGTGCTTGCTCTAACTTGGCACTATTATATGTGGTTGCATGTTGCGTATGATGTCTAGCTTGTATTGCTTCTAACTTTGTTGAATTGCATCTGCTTACTTTACACATAATGCATGTGAATATGACACGTGTTCCTGTTTCTAGAACATACTATATCTGATCACACCATGTTCTTACATCAGACTACTGTTCTTGCATATCCCGCATCAATCACTTATGATAAGGCACCTTTAAGTCGCCACTGTGATATTGGTTGTGTCTTGCATATGATTTATAGCATGTACTGCTTCTAATTTGTTGAAACGGCAGACAGTTTGAACTTGGCAGAGTGATATTGGTTGCACCTTTCATACGGTGTCTAGCTTGCAGTGCTTCTAGTTTGTTGAAATGCCTTCTGCTTAGTTACCACATCATAGGTGTGAATATGTCACGCCATCCTGTTTCTCGTACATATTCCATCCTCGTATCATGTGTTTGCCTTTCATCCGAGTAGTGTTCGTTAGTATCATGCATGAATGAGTTCTGAAGAGCGAATTTTATTCCTTTTTCTTATCAGTTTGACTTCACAATGCAAAATCAATACAGCTGAAGGAAATTAGTCCGACAGTGGATGATGGTGGTCCTTCGGAGCAATTCGAACAGAGGGTTGCTACCTCTTGAGCACTGCGTTGGATTTCCCTTGAAGAGGAAAGGGTGATGCAGCAAAGTAGCGTAAGTATTTCCCTCAGTTTTTGAGAACCAAGGTATCAATCCAGTAGGAGACTACACGCAAATCACCTCGCACCTACACAAACAAATAAGAACCTTGCAACCAGTGCGATAAAGGGGTTGTCAATCCCTTCACGACCACTTGCAAAAGTGAGATCTGATAGAGATAATAAGATAAATATTTTTGGTATTTTTATGATATAGATTGAAAGTAAATATTGCAAAGTAAAATAGATTGGAAACTTATATGATGGAAGATAGACCCGGGGGCCATAGGTTTCACTAGTGGCTTCTCTCAAGATAGCATAAGTATTACGGTGGATAAACTAATTACTGTCGAGCAATTGATAGAAAAGTGCATAATTATGAGACTATCTAGGCATTATCATGTATATAGGCATCATGTCTACGACAAGTAGACTGAAACGATTCTGCATCTACTACTATTACTCCACAGATCGACCGCTATCCAGCATGCATCTAGAGTATTAAGTTCATAAGAATAGAGTAACGCATTAGGTAAGATGACATGATGTAGAGGGATAAACTCAAGCAATATGACATAACCCCCATATTTTTATCCTCGATGGCAACAATACAATACGTGCCTTCCTGCCCCTGCTGTCACTGGGAAAGGACACCGCAAGATTGAACCCAAAGCTAAGCACTTCTCCCATTGCAAGAAAGATCAATCTAGTAGGCCAAACCAAACTGATAATTTGAAGATACTTGCAAAGATAACAAATCATACATAAAAGATTTCAGAGAAGAATCAAATATTGTTCATAGATAATCTTAACCCACAATTCATCGGATCTCGACAAACACACTGCAAAAAGAATTACATCGAATAGATCTCCAAGAAGATCTAGGAGAACTTTGTATTGAGATCCAAAGAGAGAGAAGAAGCCATCTAGCTAATAACTATGGACCCAAAGGTCTGTGGTAAACTACTCACACATCATCGGAGAGGCTATGGTGTTGATGTAGAAGCCCTCCGTGATTGATTCCCCCTCCGGCGGAGCTCCGGTAAAGGCCCCAAGATGGGATCTCTTGGGTACAGAAGGTTGCGGCGGTGGAAATAGGGTTTCGTGGTGCTCCTGGATGTTTTGGGGGTATATGGATATATATATATAGGAGGAAGAAGTAGGTCGGTGGAGCTGTGAGGGGCCCACGAGGGTGGGGGCACACCCAGGGGGGCAAGCGCGCCTCCCTGCCTCGTGGCCTCCTCGCTCCTTTCTTGACGTCTACTCCAAGTCCCTTGGATCACGTTTGTTCCAAAAATAACTCTCCCGAAGGTTTCATTCCGTTTGGATTCCGTTTGATATTCCTTTTCTGTGAAACACTGAAATAGGCAAAAAAGAGCAATTTGCATTAGGCCTTGGGTTAGTAGGTTAGTCCCAAAAATAATATAAAAGTGTATAATAAAGCCCATTAAACATCCAAAACAGATAATATAATAGCATGGAACAATAAAAAATTATAGATACGTTGGAGACGTATCAAGCATCCCCAAGCTTAATTCCTGCTCGTCCTCGAGTAAGTAAATGATAAAAAAACAGAATTTTTGATGTGGAATGCTACCTAGCATAATTCTCAATGTAATTTTCTTTATTGTGGCATGAATACTCAGATCCGAGAGATTGAAGACAAAAGTTTAATATTGACATAAAATAATAATACTTCAACCATACTAACTAAGCAATCATGTCTTCTCAAAATAACATGGCCAAAGAAAGTTCATCCCTACAAAATCATATAGTTTGGTCATGCTCCATTTTTGTCACACAAGAATGCTCTCATCATGCACAACCCCGATTACAAGCCAAGCAATTGTTTCATACTTTAGTAATCTCAAACTTTTTTCAATTTTCACGCAATACATGAGCGTGAGCCATGGATATAGCACTATGGGTGGAATAGAATATAATGATGGGGGTTATGTGGAGAAGACAAAAAAAGAAAGTCCCACATTGACGCAGCTAATCAACGGGCTAGGGAGATTCCCATCAATTGATGTCAATGCAAGGAGTAGGGATTGCCATGCAACAGATGCACTAGAGCTATAAATGTATGAAAGCTCAACAAAAGAAACTAAGTGGGTGTGCATCCAACTTTCTTGCTCACAAATACCTAGGGCATTTGAGGAAGCCCATTGTTGGAATATACAAGCCAAGTTCTATAATGAAAAATTCCCACTAGTATATGAAAGTGACAAAACAAGAGACTCTCTATCATAAAGATCATGGTGCTACTTTGAAGCACAAGTGTGGAAAAAAGGATAGTAGCATTGTCCCTTTTTATTTCTCTTTTTTGGGGCCTTTCTTTTTTTATTTAGCCTTTCCCCTTTTTTATTTGGGACAATGCTCTATTAATGATGATCATCACACTTCTATTTATTTACAATTCAATGATTACAACTCGATACTAGAACAAAATATGACTCTATATGTATGCCTCCGGTGGTGTACCGGGAAGGGCAATGAATCAAGAGTGACATGTATGATAAATTATGCATGGTGGCTTTGCCACAAATACTATGTCAACTACATGATCATGCAAGGAAATATGACAATGATGAAGCGTGTCATAAATGAAATGGTGGAAAGTTGCATGGCAATATATCTCGAAATGGCTATGGAAATGCCATAATAGGTAGGTATGTTGGCTATTTTGAGGAAGATATAAGGAGGTTTATGTGTGATAGAGCGCATCATATCATGGGGTTTGGATGCACCGGCGAAGTTTGCACCAACTGTCAAGGTCAGAAAGGGCAATGCACGGTACCGAAGAGGCTAGCAACGATGGAAAGGTGAGAGTGCGTATAATCCATGGACTCAACATTAGTCATAAAGAACTCACATACTTATTGCAAAAATCTACAAGTCATCAAAAACCAAGCATTACGTGCATGCTCTTAGGGGGATAGATTGGTAGGAAAAGACCATCGCTCGTCCCCGACCGCCACTCATAAGGAAGACAATCAAAGAACACCTCATGTTTCAAATTTGTTACACAACGATTACCATAGGTGCATGCTATGGGACTTGCAATCTTCAACACAAGTATTTATCAATTCACAACTACTCAACTAGCACAACTCTAATATCACCATATTTATATCTCAAAACAATTATCAAGTATCAAACTTCTCATAGTATTCAATGCACCTTTTTATGAAAGTTTTTATTATACCAATCTTGGATGCCTATCATATTAGGACCAATTTTATAGCCAAAGCAAATTACCATGTTGTTATAAAGGACTCTCAAAATAATATAAGTGAAGCATGAGAGATCAATAATTTCTATAAAATAAAACCACCACTGTGCTCTAAAACATATAAGTGAAGCACTAGAGCAAAATTATCTAGCTCAAAAGATATAAGTGAAGCTTGGAGGGGATGTAATTTTTTAGTACCGCTCCCTGCGAGCTGTAGTACCATGCCGGATTTTTGCACTGACCGAAACTCAATGGAAGTAGGCACGGATGTATTTTTTTAGTACCGCTCACAAGCAGTAGTACCGCTCGCCAGCAGTAGTACCGCTACCCTTCGTGGTACTACCGCTACCCCTAGCGGTAGTACCGTGAGGACGAGCGATAGTACCGCTCCGGCGGCTCTACCAGCCTTTTGCCTCCCCGCTATTGTTTCTAAAAGGGCTTCCACCGCCCTAGTAGTAGTATCGCTCCCATGAGCGGTAGTACCACTCTGTGCGGGCTGTGAGCATAACGGTTGGATTTTTTTCCCACCTATAAAAGGGGGTCTTCTTCCATAATTTCTGTGCGGGCTGTGAGCTCGTATTCTTCCCCCATTGTTGACCTTCTTCGAGCTTGCTCACTCTCAATCCCTCCATGGATTCTTGGTAGTTTTTGAGGGAAAAGAGAGAGGAGATCTAGATCCACATTTCCACCAATCACTTTCTCCTCTATGTGAGGGGAACCCCTTGGATCTAGATCTTTGAGTTCTTGGTGTTCTCCTTCTTGTTCTTCCTCTCACTTTACTCCCTAGCATTAGTTGCTTTGGTGGGATTTGAGAGAGAAGGACTTGGGCACTCCGTGTGCCCTTGCCATTGCATTTGGTACATCGGATTAAGTTCTCCACGGTGATACGTGGAAGTTACAAGTTGAGAAGCTTATTACTCTTGGGTGCTTGGTACCCTTGAGCTTGTTCCTCTTGGGTGCTTGGGCGCCCTAGACGTTTGGTGGTGTTCGCAGCTCAATCATTGTGGTGTAAAGCTCCGGCCAAGCATCGGGGTCTCCAATTAGGTTGTAGAGATCACCCCGAGCAATTTGACGGGTACCGGTGACCGCCCCAAGGGTTTCCAAAGTGTACAGGTTCGGTGACCGCCCCCAAGGGTTGCCATTTGTACGAGTTCGGTGACCGCCCTCAAGGGTCCCTTAGTGGAATCACGACATCTTGCATTGTGCGAGGGCATGAGGAGATTACGGTGGCCCTAGTGGCTTCTTTGGGAGCATTGTGCCTCCACACCGCTCCAAATCGAGATTAGCATCCGCAAGGGTGTGAACTTCAGGATACATCATCATCTCTGCGTGCCTCGGTTATTTCTTACCCGAGCCCTTTACTTATGCGCTTTACTTTGTGATAGCCATACTGTTTCATGTCATATATCTTGCTATCACCTAGTAGTTTATCTTGCTTAGCATAAGTTGTTAGTGCACATAGGTGAGCCTAGTTGTTGTAGGTTTTGTGCTTGACATTTTAACTGCTAGGTTTATTCCGCATTTGTTCAAGCCTAAACCGTAAATATTTTAAAGCACCTATTCACCCCCTCTCTCTAGGCGACATCCACGATCTTTCATCATCTGTGAAGATTAGAAAATAACGATACCCGCCACGAGCCTCAACACTCATCGGACCACATACATCAGTATGTATTATTTCCAATAAGTCAGTTGCTCGCTCCATTGTTCCAGAGAACAGAGTCTTAGTCATCTTGCCCATGAGGCATGGTTCGCAAGCATCAAGTGATTCCAAAAGCCTATCAGCATGGAGTTTCTTCATGCGCTTTACACCAATATGACCTAAACGGCAGTGCCACAAATAAGTTGCACTATCATTATTAACCTTGCATCTTTTGGATTCAATATTGTGAATATGTATATCACTACAATCAAGATTCAACAAAAATAGACCACTCATCGAGGGTGCATGACCATAAAAGATATTACTCATATCAATAGAACAACAATTATTCTCTGATTTAAATGAATAACCATCTCGCATTAAACAAGATCTAGATATAATGTTCATGCTCAACGCTGGCACCAAATAACAATTATTTGGGTCTAAAACTAATCCCAATGGTAGATGTAGAGGTAGCGTGCCGACGGCGATCACATCGACTTTGGAACCATTTCCCACGTGCATCGTCACCTCGTCCTTAGCCAATCTTTGTTTAATCTGTAGCCCCTGTTTTGAGTTGCAAATATGAGCAACAGAACCAGTATCAAATACCCAGGCGCTATTACGAGCATTAATAAGGTACACATCAATAACATGTATATCAAATATACATTTCACTTTGCCATCCTTCTTATCCGCCAAATACTTGGGGCAGTTCCGCTTCCAGTGACCAGTCCCTTTGAAGTAGAAGCACTCAGTCTCAGGCTTAGGTCCAGACTTGGGTTTTTTCCCTTGAGCAACAACTGACTTGCTATTCTTCTTGAAGTTCCCCTTCTTCCCTTTGCCCTTTTTCTTGAAACTAGTGGTCTTGTTCACCATCAACACTTGATGCTCCTTCTTGATTTCTACCTCCGTAGCCTTTAGCATCGCGAAGAGCTCGGGAATTGTCTTTTCCATCCCTTGCATATTATAGTTCATCATGAAGCTTTTATAGCTTGGTGGTAGTGATTGAAGAACTCTGTCAATGACACTATCATCAGGAAGATTAACTCCGAGTTGAGTCAAGTGGTTATGGTACCCAGACATTCTGAGTATGTGTTCACTAACAGAACTATTCTCCTCCATTTTGCAGCTGTAGAACATGTTGGAGACTTCATATCTCTCAACTCGGGCATTAGCTTGAAATATTAACTTCAACTCCTATAACATCTCATATGCTCCATGACATTCAAAACGTCTTTGAAGTCTCAATTCTAAGCCGTAAAGCATGGCACACTAAACTATCGAGTAGTCATCAGCTTTGCTCTGCCAGACGTTCATAACATCCGGAGTTGCTCCTGCTGCGGGTCTTGAACCTAGCGGTGCTTCCAGGACGTAATTCTTTTGTGCAGGAATGAGGATAATCCTCAAGTTATGGACCCGGTCCGTGTAGTTGCTACCATCATCTTTCAACTTAGCTTTCTCTAGGAACGCATTAAAATTCAAGGGAACGGTAGCACGGGCCATTGATCTACAACAACATAGATATGCAAAAACTATCAGGTACTAAGTTCATGATAAACTAAAGTTCAATTAATCATATTACTTAAGAACTCCCACTTAGATAGACATCCCTCTAGTCATCTAAATGATCACATGATCCATATCAACTAAACATTTCCGATCATCACGTGAGATGGAGTAGTTTTCAATGGTGAACATCACTATGTTGATCATATCTACTATATGATTCACGTTCGACCTTTCGGTCTCAGTGTTCCGAGGCCATATCTGCATATGCTAGGCTCGTCAAGTTTAACCCGAGTATTTTACACGTGCAAAACCGGCTTACACCCGTTGTATGTGAACGTAGAGCTTATCACACCCGATCATCACGTGGTGTCTCAGCACGACGAACTGTAGCAACGGTGCATACTCAGGGAGAACATTTATACCTTGAAATTTAGTGAGGGGTCATCTTATAATGCTACCTTCGTACTAAGCAAAATAAGATACATAAAGGATAAACATCACATGCAATCAAAATATGTGACATGATATGGCCATCATCATCTTGTGCCTTTGATCTCCATCTCCAAAGCACCGTCATGATCTCCATTGTCACCGGCTTGATACCTTGATCTCCATCATAGCATCGTTGTCGTCTCGCCAACTATTGCTTCTACGATTATCGCTACCGCTTAGTGACAAAGTAAAGCAATTACATGGCAATTGCATTTCATACAATAAAGCGACAACCATAAGGCTCCTGCCAGTTGCGATAACTTTTACAAAACATGATCATCTCATACAACAATTTATATCTCATCATGTCTTGACCATATCACATCACAACATCCCTGCAAAAACAAGTTAGACGTCCTCTACTTTGTTGTTGCAAGTTTTATGTGGCTGCTACGGGCTTCTAGCAAGAACCATTCTTACCTACGCATCAAAACCATAACGATTTTAGTCAAGTGTGTTGTTTTAACCTTCAACAAGGACCGGCCATAGTCAAAATCGATTCAACTAAAGTTGGTGAAACAGACACCCGCCAGCCACCTGTGTGCGAAGCACGTCAGTAGTACCAGTCTCATGAACGTGGTCATGTAATGTCCATCCGGGCCGCTTCATCCAACAATACCGCTGAAACAAAGTAAGACGTTGGTGGTAAGCAGTATGACTATTATCGCCCACAACTCTTTGTGTTCTACTCGTGCATATATCATCTACGCATAGACCTGGCTCGGATGCCACTGTTGGGGAATGTAGTAATTCAAAAAATTCCTACGATCACGCAAGATCTAACTAGGAGATGCATAGCAACGAGAGGGGAGAGTGTGTCCACGTACCCTCGTAGACCAAAAGCAGAAGCGTTTAGTAACGCGGTTGATGTAGTCGACCGTCTTCACGATCCAACCGATCCAAGTACCGAACGTACCGCACCTCCGTGTTCTTCACACGTTCTGCATGATGAAGTTCCTCGAGCTCTTGATCCAATAGAGGGTTGAGGGAGAGTTCCGTCAGCACGATGGTGTGGCGACTGTGATGATGAAGTTACCGGCGCAGGGCTTCGCCTAAGCACTACAACGATATGACCGAGGTGTTAAACTGTGGAGGGGGGCACCACACATGGCTAAGAGATTGTCTGTTGTGCTTTGGGGTGCCCCTGGCGACGTATATAAAGGAGGGGGAGAGAGGCCGGCGGCCAGGAGGGGCGCGCCATGGGGTTTCTACTTGGACTCCTAGTCCAAGTAGGATTCGGTCCCCCCTTTTCCTTTCTTCCACCGGAGGGAATAGGAGGGAGAGGGAGAGGGAAAGGGAAGGGGGTGCCGCCCCCTCCTCCTTCTCCAATACAGACTCCCAAGGAGGGGGCGCGCAACCACCTCCCGTGGGCTTCCCTCTCTCTCCCTTAGGCCCATGTTGGCCCAATACTTCACCGGGGGGTTCCGGTAAGTGATGTCTACTACACAACCTTCTTCTTGTAGACGTTGTTGGGCCTCCAAGTGCAGAGGTTTGTAGGACAGTAGCAAATTTCCCTCAAGTGGATTACCTAATGTTTATCAATCCGTAGGAGGCGTAGGATGAAGATGGTCTCTCTCAAGCAACCCTGCAGCCAAATAACAGAGTCTCTTGTGTCCCCAACACACCCAATACAATAGTAAATTGTATAGGTGCACTAGTTCGGCGAAGAGATGGTGATACAAGTGGTATATGGATGGTAGATAAAGGTTTTTGTAATCTGAAATATAAAAACAGCAAGGTAACTAATGATAAAAGTGAGCACAAACGGTATTGCAATGCTAGGAAACAAGGCCTAGGGTTCATACTTTCAGTAGTGCAAGTTCTCTCAACAATAATAACATAATTGGATCATATAGCTATCTCTCAACATGCAACAAAGAGTCACTCCAGAGTCACCAATAGCGGAGAACAAACGAAGAGATTATGGTAGGGTATGAAACCACCTCAAAGTTATTCTTTCCAATCAATCCGTTGGGCTATTCCTATAAGTGTCACAAATAGCCCTAGAGTTCGTACTAGAATAACACCTTAAGACACAAATCAACCAAAACCCTAATGTCACCCAGATACTCCAATGTCACCTCAAGTATCCTTGGGTATGATTATACGATATGCATCACACAATCTCAGATTCATCTATGCAACCAACACATAGAACCACAAAGAGTGCCCCAAAGTTTCTACCGGAGAGTCAAGACGAAAACGTGTGCCAACCCCTATGCATAGATTCCCAAGGTCACGGAACCCGCAAGTTGATCATCAAAACATACATCAAGTGGATCATAGAATACCCCATTGTCACCACAGGTATCCCATGCAAGACATACATCAAGTGTTCTCAAATCCTTAAAACTCAATTTGATAAGATAACTTCAAAGGGAAAACTCAATCCATTACAAGAGAGTAGAGGGGGAGAAACATCATAGGATCCAAATATAATAGCAAAGCTCGCGATACATCAAGATCGTATCACCTCAAGAACACTAGAGAGAGAGATCAAACACAGAGCTACTGGTACATACCCTCAGTCCCAAGGGAGAACTACTCCCTCCTCGTCATGGAGAGCACCGGGATGATGAAGATGGCCACCGAAGAGGGATTACCCCCTCCGGCAGGGTGCCGGAATGGGTCTAGATTGGTTTTCGGTGGCCACGGAGGCTTCTGGCGGCAGAACTCTCGATCTATTGTGCTCCCCGAAGTTTTTAGGGTATATGGGTATATATGGGAGGAAGAAGTACGTCGGTGGACCTCCGGGCTGTCCATAAGGCAGGGGGCGCGCCCAGGGGGGTGGGCGCGCCCCCCACCCTCATGGGCATCCCGAGACTCTCCTGGTCCATCTCTGATACGCTGTGGGCTTCTTCTGGTCCAAAAATAAGTTCCGTGAAGTTTCAGGTCAATTGGACTCCGTTTGATTTTCCTTTTCTACGATACTCTAAAACAAGGAAAAAACAGAAACTGGCACTGGGTTCTGGGTTAATAGGTTTGTCCCAAAAAAATATAGAAGTGCATAATAAAGCCCATAAACATCCAAAACATATAATATAATAGCATGGAACAATCAAAAATTATAGATACGTTGGAGACCTATCAGCATCCCGAAGCTTAATTCCTGCTCGTCCTCGAGTAGGTAAATGATAAAAACAGAATTTTTGATGTGGAATGCTACCTAACATATTCATCATGTATTTCTCTTTATTGTGGCAAGAATATTTAGATCCATAAGATTCAAGACAAAAGTTTAATCTTGACATAAAAATAATAATACTTCAAGCACACTAACCAAGTAATCATGTCTTCTCAAAATAACATGGCCAAAGAAAGCTATCCCTACAAAATCATATAGTCTGGCTATGCTCTATCTTCACCACACAAAATATTTAAATCATGCACAACCCCGATGACAAGCCAAGCAATTGTTTCATACTTTTGATGTTCTCTAACCTTTTCAATCTTCACGCAATACATGAGCGTGAGCCATGGACATAGCACTATAGGTGGAATAGAATGGTGGTTGTGGAGTAGACAAAAAGGAGAAGATAGTCTTACATCAACTAGGCGTATCAATGGGCTATGGAGATGCCCATCAATAGATATCAATGTGAGTGAATAGGGATTGCCATGCAACGGATGCACTAGAGCTATAAGTGTATGAAATCTCAATAAAAGAAACTAGTGGGTGTGGATCCAACTCGCTTGCTCACGAAGACCTAGGCATTTTGAGGAAGCCCATCATTGGAATATACAAGCCAAGTTCTGTAATGAAATATTCCCACTAGTATATGAAAGTGACAACATAGGAGACTCTCTATCATGAAGATCATGGTGCTACTTTGAAGCACACGTGTGGTAAAAGGATAGTAGCATTGCCCCTTCTCTCTTTGTCTCTCTTTTTTTTAATTTGGGCCTTTTCTCTTTTTTTATGGCCTCTTTTTTTATTTTTTTATTTGGGCTTCTTTGGCCTCTTTTATTTATTTATTTTCGTCCGGAGTCTCATCCCGACTTGTGGGGAATCATAGTCTCCATCATCCTTTCCTCACTGGGACAATGCTCTAATAATGATGATCATCACACTTTTATTTACTTACAACTCAAGAATTACAACTCGATACTTAGAACAAGATATGACTCTATATGAATGCCTCCGGCGGTGTACCGGGATGTGCAATGATTCATGAGTGACATGTATGAAAGAATTATGAACGGTGGCTTTGCCACAAATACAGTGTCAACTACATGATCATGCATAGCAATATGACAATGATGAAGCGTGTCATAATAAAGGAATCACTACTGGAATCGGCTCATTTGCCATCTGCCAGCTCTTTGCTGTCAGCTAGCGGACGGCAAAGAAGCTCTTTGCCATCAGCTACCCAAAAGCAGACGGCAAAGAAATGGCAAACGGCAAAGAAGCTCTTTGCCGTCCGCGAGCTCTTTGCCGTCTGCCAGCAGACGGCAAAGAATCTTTGCCGTCCGCTGGCAGACGGAAAAGAGAGAGGTGGCCCCCACCCCCCGCCCGTTTGGAAAAAACTTAACGGCCCACCTCTTTGCCGTCTGCTAGCAGACGGCAAAGAGGCAAAAGGGCGGACGGTAAAGAGAGGCGGACGGCAAAGAGGACACTACCTAACGGCCCGTACCCCCCCCCCCGCCCGTTACTCTCTGTTCTCTCCTCGCCGACGCGCCCCGCCACCACTTCCCACCCCACCGCCACCGCCGCCGCCCGCCGCGCGCCATCGCCCCACCACCCGTCGCCCCCGCCGCCCCGTCGCCCCACCGCCCCAGCCCCCCGCCGCCCCACCGCCCCATCGCCCCCCGCCCCGGCGCCCCGGCCCCCCGCCGCCCCGCGGCCCACCGCCCCGGGCCCGCCCCCCGCCGCCCCAGGCCGCCCCCGCGCCCCGGTCAGCTCCTCCACCGGGGGCCTCCTCCACCGGCCCTGCCCCAGGTGAGCCCCCCTCCTTTTTTTTTTTTCTGTTTTTTCTGTTTTTTCCTTTTTAGTTTTAGTTTAGATTTAGTTTTAGTTTTAGTTTTAGGTTTAGTTTTAGTTTAGTTTTAGGTTTAGATTTAGTTTTTTTTTTCCTTTTTTTCTGTTTTATTAGTTTTAGGTTTATGTTTAGTTTAGATTTAGTTTTAGTTTTAGTTTTAGGTTTAGTTTTAGGTTTAGTTTAGTTTGAGGAAAGAAGAAGAAGAAGAGAAAAAGAGGAGAGGAGGAGAAGAAGAAGAGGAAAAAGGAAAGGAAGAAGAAGAAGAGGAGGAGGAGGAGAAGAAAAAAGAAGAAGAGGAAGAAGAAGAAGAAAAAAGAGGAGAGGAGGAGAAGAAGAAGAGGAAAAAGGAAAGGAGGAAGAAGAAGAAGAAGAAGAAGAAGGAAAAAAAGGAAGAATAGGAAGAAGAAGAAAAGGAAAAAAGAGGAAAAAAACCCCGACCCGACACGGCACCCCGACCCGACACGGCACGCCGACCCCGACCCGGCACCCCGACACGACACCCCGACCCCTAGACCCCGACACTGACACGACACCCCGACACCGACACCCTGACACCACACCCACCCTTACCCCGACACCGACACGGCACCCCGACCCCGACCCGGCACCCCGACCAGACACCCCGACCCTGAGACCCCGACCCCGAGCCTGACCCGACACCCCGACCCCGAGACCCCGACCCCGACCCGGCACCCAACCCGACACCCCGACCCCGAGACCCCGACCCCGGGCCTGACCCGACACCCCGACCCCGACACCGACACGGCACCCCGACCCCGACCCGGCACCCTGACCCGACACCCCGACCCCGAGACCCCGACCCCGACCCCGACACCCCGACCCCGGGCCTGACCCGACACCCCGACCCCGACACCTCGACCCGACCCCGACCCCGACCCCGACACCCCGACCCCGACCCCGACACCCCGACCCCCCAAGCCTGACCCGACACCCCGACCCCGAGCCTGACCCGACACCCTGACCCCAACACCGCACCCCGACCCCGAAACAACACCCCGACACCGACACGGCACTACCCCGACATCGACACGACACCCCGACCCCCCGACCCCGAAACAGCACCCCGACCCCGACACGGCACCCCGACACCGACAGGACACCCCGACCACCGACACCTCCCGAAAAGGTGTTCTTTGGCCTTCCAGAGGCCGACGGGGTCATATATTTGTGAATTATTAGTTAGGT
This sequence comes from Triticum urartu, assembly GCF_056163025.1. Taxonomy (NCBI): domain Eukaryota; kingdom Viridiplantae; phylum Streptophyta; class Magnoliopsida; order Poales; family Poaceae; genus Triticum; species Triticum urartu. Next base: position 213,932,786 of record NC_141874.1, read on the forward strand.
CATATATTTTTCGATTTTGTTATGAAAAACATCATAAATAATTGTGTTGATCGTGTAGTTTTAAATGTGCAGTTGTTTCATCGCTGCGAGGTTTGGTGTTCGACGACCTCGCCGTGCGTTTGACGAGCTCTGCCCCTTCGTTCGTGGGTGAGCACAAATGACAAGTCCTCCTCCCCCATTAATTATTTGATCTATTCCGATGAAACTTGATAGCTAGCTATATATGTGTCTTGAATCATCAGTATGCGTAACCAATATGTGTCTCCCGTTCGAAAGCGTCATAGTTATAAATATGCATGCATTTGCATATTTATAACCTTGATTCTTTCGAATTGTCCAACGCTATCCATGGACAGCCCGAGTATGTGTAGATTGGGTTCGTTTTCCCATATGCTTTGCTCCGGATCCGACGCATATATTTCGTCAGTGCCTCCCCTGTTGTTCTCCGGGTACACATCCTCTCTGTTTATTGCAGAGACGTGTATCAGGAGAACAGCGGGGAGGTGCTGCCGAAATTTTGCGTCGGATCTGGAGCATAGCATGGGAAAATGAACCCAATCTACACATACACGGGTGGGATTAGGACCTATCATTACCTATTAGAGTGTAGGTTGCATGGACGTAATAACATTGACAAAGTAGATCAACTAATGAATATATACATGGTGAATTACATATATAATTGTTGTGTGTCCAGTAGCTCTGAAAGTCAAGATGAGTGACCGTGCTTGGATGTATACCGGTCACACTGGTCAGAATAAATGGAGCGCTGAATGGTTCACAAAAACTAAGGGGTTTGTGCAAGCCGCATTTGCAAATGGCCAAAAGAAAACCTGGTGCCCCTGTTTCCGGTGCGGCAATTGGGAAAAGAAGACAGAGGCTGAAATGGGCAAACACCTGCAGAAGAGTGGTTTTACGCCCGATTATACGGTGTGGACATTTCATGGTGAGTCTGCCCAACGTGACCGAGCTGAGGTGGATCGTCGTCGCACCGACGAGCATGGTACCGGGATGGAAAACATGGTGCAAGGCTATGATGATGCTCGGGATTCGGACGAGGAGATGGAGGAATCTGCAAAGGCCTTCAATGAAATGTTGGAGTCTTCGAAACGTCCGCTCCACGAGCACACTGAGCTTTGTCAGTTGGATGCCATCTCACAAGTAATGGCTCTAAAGGCTCAGTTCAACTTGGGCAGAGAATGCTATGACGCAATTATGACAATATTTGGACGCTTTCTACCCAAAGGCCATGTAATGCCTGCAAACCTGTACCAGTCGGACAAAATCCTCTGTGCACTGAAGATGCCCTATGAGAAGATACATGCCTATGAGAAAGGATGTGCCTTATTTAGGCTTGACTATGCGGACTTGAACTATTGTCCCATTTGCAAGTCTTCCAGGTATATTGTGGTAGACAACGGTATGGGTGAGAAGACACAGACCAAAATCCTCGTTAGTGTTCTTCGGTATATGCCAACCGTACCAAGACTTCAACGTCTTTTCATGGTCGAAGAGACGGCTAGACAGATGACATGGCACAAAACAGGCAAAAGAACCGAACTAGATGCAGATGGGAATCTGATGATGGTACACACATCGGATGGTGTTGCGTGGAAAAAGTTTGATGAATTACATGCTGACAAAGCGGCAGATCCGAGGCATCCTCGAGTCGGCATCAGCACGGATGGGTTCAGTGTGTTTGGTATGACGGCAGCCCAATACAGTTGTTGGCCCGTATTTGTCTTTCCACTCAATCTCCCCCCCGGACAGATTATGCAAAGAAAGAACATTTTCCTGACGTTGATAATTCCAGGACCCAACTATCCGGGCAAAAATATGAATGTGTACATGTAGCCGCTTAAGGACGAATTGCAAGAAGCCTGGGATAATGGGTTCAAGACATACGACGCCTTTAGCAAACGGAACTTCATAATGCGTGTCTGGTACATGTACTCGACGCATGACTTGCCGGCGTATGCGCTATTCGTTGGCTGGTGTGTGCATGGAAGGTTCCCATGCCCCACATGCAAGGGAGCTCTTGAGTTTCGTTGGCTTCAGGCCGGTCGCAAGTTTTCTTGCTTCGACATGCATAGACAGTTCCTGGATCCTCGCCATAATTTCAGGAAAGACAAGAAGAACTTCATCAGGGGTAGAGTTGTCAAAAACTCTGCACCACCTGCATTGACAGGCCAACAGACCCTGGATCAGTTAAACGCTCTCGAGGCAGATCCACAACGTCCAGGGTACTTCAAGGGGTATAATACTAAGCACGCGTGGACTCACAAAACATGCTTATGGAATCTGCCTTACTTCAAAGACCTCCTTTGCCCACACAACATCGACGTGATGCACACTGAGAAGAATATCGCCGAGGCACTTTTTGGTACATTGTTCGGCATAGATGGGAAGTCAAAGGATAATACTAAGGCTAGAGTCGATCTGGAGGCGCTATGTGATAGGCCGTTACAAAACATGAAAGAACCGAAAGGAAAGCAAAATTGGACGAAGCCAAAGGCATGGTTCAATCTTGGAAGGCCAGCTATGAGGGAAATTCTCTTGTGGGTGCAACAGCAGTTGATGTTCCCCGATGGGTATGCGGCGAATCTAAAGAGGGGAATCTTGATAAACTGAAGATATTTGGTCTCAAGAGTCATGATTGGCACATATGGATTGAGCGGGTAATGCCGGTGATGTTGCGTGGCTTCATCCCTGAGGATGAATGGCTAGTACTGGCAGAACTTAGCTATTTCTTCTGTGTTCTTTGTGCGAAAGAACTATCGCCTGGCGTGCTAGAAGAAATGGAAGAGTTGGCGCCGGAGTTGATCTGCAAGTTAGAGAAGATCTTTCCACCGGGCTTCTTTAATCCAATGCAGCATTTGATTTTGCATCTCCCGACCGAGGCAAGATTGGGGGGCCCGTGCAAAATCGTTGGTGCTACCCAACTGAGAGGATGCAGAAGACGCTTCGAGAAAAATGTAAAAATAAACGTAGAATTGAAGCATCGATGGCTGAGGCATTCATCACAGAGGAGGCGGCAAACTTCGTAACAGCACACTACGAAGCCAAAAATCGTCATTTGCATAATCCGAAGCCTCGGTACAATGCTGATGAGCCTAAAAAGGGTGGATCCAACCTCAGCCTATTCAAAGGGAATCTCGCACCAGCTAGTGTTTCACATCCAGTATCTTTGGATAACGAAGAATGGCGGACCATTTTGTTGTATATCTTCAACAACCTGATAGAAGTGCGGCCGTACATCGAGTAAGTTCTCGGTACATTGTTTCGCAACTTCTATTTCCTTTGAACTACTCTTATTCCTGGATATGTCATACAGTCGATACGTCGCCATATTCTCGTATGGAGCGGAGATCCAAAAGGATTCCGTCGAAGAGTATGAGCTTCTCGCAAAGCAAGGAGGTGGCTATCCCGGTTTCATCTCTTGGTTCAAACAAACGGTAATTTCTATTAGACAATTTCATTTCATTCGCTAATTTGTGCATAATGCAACAATCCTTTCATATTAAACTTGTAGGCTAATTCAGAGTCTATGGACGCCGAATTGAGACAAGTCGCTAATGGTTTTGACTATAAGGTCCGTTCATTTGACAAGTACGACATCAACGGGTATCGCTTTTGTACCTATGGCAAAGAGCTATCTATGGCCGACCGAAAGTCTACAAATTGTTGTGTATCTGCTATCGGCGAAGGAGGTACCGAGTATTATGGGAGAGTTGAAGCAATTTATGAACTTCTGTTCTATGGTGAAAACCCACCGAATGTCGTAGTCTTGAAATGTTATTGGTTTCAGCCGAAGGAGACTAGAAGGACTCATGAACATATAGGGCTAGTTGAAATCAACCAAAGCACTCATTTAGATGTTCCCGATGTCTATATTATGGCTCAACAGGCGACCCAAGTATTCTATCTACCGTGGGCCTGCCAAACTAATCCAAATCTGAAAGGTTGGGATGTCGTTTATGAAGTGCCGCCACGTGCTAGACTTTCTCCCCCAAAGGAAGAGGATTATGAACCTCACATTAACCCAGACACATATGAAGGAGAATTCTTCCAAGAGACACGTCTTTCCAAAAAGCGTTTCAAGAACCACTATACTTCACCCCAAAACATTGAAGTAGACAGCGACAATGAATCCGACATCACCCCAGAGGAGGAACAAGAAGAGCCGGAACAAGAAGAGGTTACTGCTGCGGATGACCTGTCAATGCTTGACCGATTACGTCAAGGTGGCCTTGCACATGTTGATGCCATTGAACCCTATGAGCCCATCATTGATTATAGTGATGATGATGATTATGCATTTATTGATGATACTGATCGAGATTATTAGTAGTGTCAGGTATTCAATTTTTTTATGTTGTACTTGATGATGATACACTTAAGTGATATACATATTATTATTCATGTCGGTACTTTTTTTATGTTGTACTAATTTCGTTTATTCTTTGTCATGGCAGGTGTTGAAAGATGGTGGGCGCTGGTCGGGAGCGCGCCGAGGCCCCTTCTTCGTCGGTGCGTGGTGCGAGGTCTTCCATTCCACACGCACCTCTCCGCCGAGCGTTGCTGGACAGTATGGCGACACCGTCGGGCCCTTCTTCGTCGACCGCGGTGCCCAGCAGGGGACGAGGTAAGAAGAAGAGAGGAGCTGGAGCACGTGGTCGCGGGAGAGGACGTACGGTGACTGCTAGGGCGCCTTCCTCGCCGCCACCCCCAGCTGTTTCACCCGAGCACGTGACTGCTAGGGTGGACTCGTCTGAGGAGGAGGCTGCACGGACTCCGGTCCACGAGCCTCTGGTCCACGAGTCTTCGGCCCACGAGCCTCGGGTCGACAGGCCTTCGGCCCACGAGACCCCGGAGGAGCACACGTCTGGATGGGGTACCTGGCCGGGTCAGCCTGAGCATGGCGGGGAGCCGAGTGGCCAGGCTGATGATGGCGGGGAGCCGACTGATGAGGAGGGGGAGGAGGGGGGCAACGTCTACCAGCGTGGTGCTACACGGCTCCCGTCCGTGCCGGTGACCCGCGAGCAGAGGTGGTTGATTTTCCCTGATGGGGAGAGGTACGTAAGTGCATTTAATATTTTTGTACCTTCTGCATTCATGTTTCTTCAAATAACTAATGCGTTGGCCTTGTCATGCTACAGGGGTTGGGACCACCATCATAGTGTCCGCCGGCCCAACTCCGTCCTTGGAGTTCTTTGCCGGCAAAACTTCCCGGGGTTTGTCACGTTGCCTGGTGAGGGTCGGCTTCCAGAGCTTGGATTGAGCTGGGAGCACTACGTGGCTGCCCCGGCCCCGCCGGATGAGATTATCGACGGTGTCGTGTGCGACACGAGGGCAGACATGGTGATCAGAAAGTTCTGGGTAATTTCTCCTTTACACATTTAAAAATCTTCAACTAGCTAGTTATTAATTGTACTAATCAATATTGTCTCATTTGATTGCAGACATTCTACAGGTGTGAGGAGGGATACGAGGAGGACGCGGCACATGTTATCGAGTACGTCTGCAAGCGCCTACTCCAGAACTTACGGCACGAGGCTCGGGTGCAGGCTGTTCGAGACTACTATGCCTTGCGTGGTATCAAGAAGACCAAGCCGGCGTGCCGCGATAAGTTCCTGAGTAAGGAGCAGTACATGAAGGTAATTCTTAAGGCCTTCTCTACTTAAGTTCCTTCATTTAGTAATTCTTAGCCGTAGCACTCAAGTTTCTATTTGCTAACTTAGGCACCTCCGAGATGGTGTGCGGATCGGATGGATTGTTGGGAGGTGTTGGTCGATGAGTGGTGCTCAAAACAATGGCTAGCCCTCCACAACGAGGCCAAGGACAAACATGCCCAAATGGAAGGTGTGCCACACCATCAAGGCAGCTCCAACTTATATCAGTTCGGGCGCAACTGGGTATGTGGTTTGCTTCATGATTCATGCAATTCATTCATCATGCTAGCTTGAGCCCTTTAATTACTAATTTTCATTTTTCTCTCTCTTTCAGTACGCTACAATAAGGCGGATAAGGTGCCAGAGGTGTACGACCTGTATGCCATGGCCCACACTGCCTCTTTCAAGAAAGTCAAGGCTTTCTCTCAGTCTGACCTCGATGATGCAAACAACTTCACCAACATCTCCTCCCACAACAAGCTCGTGAGATATAGAGATGAGGGGAAGGCGAGGAAAGGGGAGGACTTTAACCCGAGCTAGGGTCCCATTGATCCAGAGCTGGTGATGATATCTGGTGGCGGGAGGTCCCATGGCTCCATAGCCATTGGAGATGGACTTATCCGTTGTCCTAGCACTCTCCCGGAGATCAAGGCGCGCCAGTCGAGCTCCGCTCCTGAGATAAGGCCTCGTGAACGGCCAGTGCAACTCGCCATCAAGGTTAGTGATACGTACTCAGTTATCTTTCTCCATTAATTACATTGTGTGCGCTTCCATCAATGATTACAAATGGTCATGTGAGTGGTGTTGCAGGATGCTATACAGAGTGAGAGAGATAGAACGGAGAAACTTCTGGTGGAGGCGGCGGAGAGGCAGCGGGAGTTGGAGGAGAGGACGACAAAGATGATGGAGGAGGAGAGGGCACGGAATGACATGCAGGCAAGGGCCATGTACGAGCTCCTTGTGGTAAGTTTCTTCTGCAGATTAGCCAAAACATTCATGTAGTGTTTGTCTCATTACTAACTAGTATGACTGAGTCGTCAAAACCAAATATGCAGTCTGTGTGCGAGAAGACAGGTCAGACCGCTCCGCCGATGCCAGTGATTGCTCCTGGGACCACGGTGAGTTTTATTTGAATGGACATTACTTGCTAGTCTTAACATTTGAGTGTCATCATGCTAACAAGACATTGGAAATGATCTTTGCTGCAGCGTAACTCCAGACAAGCATCGCACGATCCTTCTCCATCTACCGACACGAGCCACCCCGCTCCTACACCTCCTGGATCTTGGTAAGTTTATCTAGTGTTTTGCTTAACACATGCATAAAGACCTAGACTTAGCTTTATTTCCTCCAATGCTTACCATAATGACCTAGACTTAGCTTCTTCTCCTCCAAAATGACTTAATAAGCTTACTGACCTCCAAAACCATCCATTTTACCTAAGTTAGCTCTAAAACGATCTGTACTTAGCTTACTTATGTCAAAAATTGCATAATTAGCTTAGTTAGCTCATAGACGATCCATTTTACCTAAGTTAGCTCTAAAATGACCCATTTTACCTAGGTTAGCTTATAAATGATCCAGTTCATCCAAGTTAGCTCAAAAATGACCCATTTTACCTAGATTAGCTCCTAAATGGTCCATTTTACCTACGTTAGCTTTAAAATGACCCATTTCACCTAGGTTAACTCCAAAATGACCCATCTTACCTAGGTTATCTCATAAACGATCCATTTCAACTAATTTAGCTCATAAACGATCCATTTCACCAAGTTAGCTAAAAAACGATCCATTTCACCTAAATTAGCTCTTAAATGATCCATTTCACCTAAGTTAGCTCAAAAAGATCCATTTCAACTAATTAGCTCATAAATGATCCATTTCACCTAAGTTAGCTCAAAAACGATCCATTTCAACTAAGTTAGCTCATAAATGATCCATTTCACCTAAGTTAGCTAAAAACGATCCATTTGACCTTAGTTACC